>NW_021604791.1:10116031-10120839 GCF_004785775.1 Grammomys surdaster
GAGAGAGAGAGAGAGAGAGAGAGAGAGAGAGAGAGAGAGAGAGAGAGAGAGAGAGAGAGAGAGGTTCCATGACCCATTCCTGTAGGTGGGTGAATGCCCTAGAGCTCATGGCCTGTGCACTCTCCTCCCCCTCCCTGGCCTGCCACTCCCCAGTTAGCTGGCAAGGCTTCTCATCTGTGTCTGCTGATGCCAGGAATGAGTGTAGTGGTTAAAGGCAAAAATGCCTGTTCAGGAAGACTGCCTCCAAAGCCCAGTGCAGTAATTACGGTAGAATGAAACCAAGAAAATGGACCCATGCTTTTCTCTGGGCTACCTTACTTGAAGAAATAAAAAAAATAGGGGTTCCTGAGTGGGGTAGGGGATGGGGAAAGGGGATCACATCTGAAATGTAAATAAAATATCCAATAAAAAATAAATTAAAAAAAGAAACAAATGTCTTCCTTTTCTCTACTCTCTCTTCTGCCCTCGGGTTGTCTCTTTCCTTCTTGACTCTGGGCTTGGCGATTTGACTGGCTTTGACCAGTGTGACACAAGCATGCATGGAAAGCCTTGGAGGCGTGGATGTGTTTGCCTTGGGTCTTGGTTTCTGCTCTGGGAACTTGAGCCCACAGGGCTGAGTGAAGCGGCCACACATGTTCCAGCTATCGGCCTTAAGGTGCCAGGCCAGGACTGCTTGTCCTGTTGAATCAAGAGAAATAATATATTCAAACTGTTTGATGCTAATTGTAGTTTATTTACTTTTTAAACTTATTAACTGATGGTGTGTATGTGTGTGGGGTGTTGGTGGACCACGGTGTAGTTGTGGAGGTCAAAGGACAACTTGAAGGTGTTGGTCCTCTCCTACTATGTGGGTCCTGGGGATGGAACTCAGGTTATGGCACTTGGAAGCAAAAGCCTTTAACTGCTGATTCATCTTGCCAGGTCCATGTTCTTAATATTGTATTTTTGACAATTACACACATGTATAGAATGTGTTGTGATCGTATTGGTCACCATTACCCTTTCTTATTCCATTCTTGCTGACTTCCCTTCTTCCCAAATAGCCCCCCTTCTACTCCTATGGTGTGTGTGCATGTTTGTGTGCGTGTGTCTTATGCAGATAGTCACAGACACCGTGTTTAATTATTGCAATGGCCGTGTCGTATCCAGAAGCCCTTATTTCATATCATCTCTATCCCCTCTCTCTCTTGCTGTCTTCCCATCCCTTCCCTGTGAGGGTGCCTGGTCCTCGGAAGCTGTTCTGTAAGTCTTGTTCAGGGTTACACACTCAGCAGTCATTCTCAGTCCTTTGACCAGTTGTTAGACTCTTCACTAACGGTCATCCTCAAAACAAAAAGAGCTCTCTCTGAGGGCAGCAGCACAGGTCTGTGGGTATGGCTTTTGGTTTTGCTCTTACGAAAAGCTGGTAGAATTTCCAGTAGCTTCTGGACACTTTTGCTCATGCTGTGCTCTTACTCTGGAGATGGAGCATGTGTCTCCACTGAGCCTGGGCTTCCTGGGGAACCAGGCAGAGCTCATTTTCCAACATTCTGACTTACCATGCATGCAGAGAGCACACAAGCTGTGTGTTCCACTCCATTTTCTTCTTTCTTGTTTGATTTCTCTTTTCCTTTTAATTCTTATCAATATGTTGTTTATATGTTATATACATGTTTTTCTTTTCCTTAAAATTCTTTCCTGGAGAATAAATTCAGTTGCATGTAACACACTATTTATGTCATTTGAAAGGGTGCAGGCCAGTGACTTTGAGCCTGTCTGTCCTGTGCAGCAGCCATCACTATTATCCATGTTGTAAAGACCTATTGTTATCCCATCCCCAAACATACACCTTCCCCTCAAATATCCCTTCTTCCCTTCTCATCAGTACTTCGCTTTCTGTTGGTGTGGATTTACATTTTCTGGACATTTCATATAAACAGAATCTGCAGTCTGTGGTCTTTTGTGTCTTGCTTCTATTACATAGTGCTTCCGAGGTACAAGCTGTACCATGTGTCAGGATTTAATTCCTTCCCATGGTGTGGTACTGTTCCATCACATAGCTACATGCCGCTTTCTTGTCTCTTCAACAGTTGATAGCCCTCTGGGATGTTCCCACTTTTCGGCTATTATCGGCAGTGCTACTCCGAGCATCCGAGTGCAGTTTTTGTATGAATATGTTTCCAATTCTCTTAAGTAGCTATCTGAGTCATACGGTAACTCTGTACTTCAGCATTTGAGGAACTGCTGGCTGTCTGGGCCACTTTACATTTCCAGCAGCAGCACGGGGGGTTCTGATGTCTCTGCGCTTGTGTAGATTCTCAATCTGTTTCTAGTTTCTGTTTTAGCCGCTGTCACGTCTGAAGTGGGATTCTGTGGGTTTGATTTGCATTTCCCTACTGACAGATGGTGCTGAGCATCATTTCGTTGCTATGGGTCACCTGTGAGTAATCTTTGGAGACGTGTCTGCTCAAGAGCTTTGCCCACTGTACTGTGTTCGTTTGCTTTGAGGTAGGGTCTCATTGCTTTCCCTAGGTCAGCCTTGAGCTCCTGGGTTCCAGCATCCTCCTGTCTTTGCCTCCCATGTGCTGGGATGTTTGGGGTGTGGTACTATGGTTCACTCTACTGATTACCGTTACACTGGTTTGTTTGTCCTTTTCCTTTTCCCTCCCCTCCTCTCCCTTCCCCTCCTCTCTTCTCCTCTCCCCTCCTCTCTTCTCCTTTCTTCTCCTTTTCTCCTTCTTTCTTTTATTTTGGTGCTAAGCTTTGAACCCCAGGCCTTGTGCATGCTAGGCTGTGCCCCAGTGCTGTGGTCCCAGTACTCTAAAATACTTATGCTTTCATTTAGAATGCCTTTTACTGATTTTTTTTTTAATGACAACTTCTCCCTCTCCCTCCCATTGAGTCCACTTAGTGCTGCCTGATGGAATAGTGCCTGTTCCTGTTGGCTTGACCTTGTGTCGGTAGTCGAACCTTAGTGACACATGAACACAATGGCCATGTCATGTCCTGAAGACTGCACTTCACAGTGGTCCTCCTCCTAACTCCTAAGTCTTTCTTCTTCTTCTGTTTCCTGAGCATAGGGATGGGGTGGGTGGGGGTGATATAGATGTCTCACTAAGGACTGAGAAAGCATTATGTGGGGTGTGTGTGGGGTGTGTGTGTGTGTGGTGTGTGTGTGGGGTGTGTGTGTATGTTTGTATGTATGTGTGTGGTATGTGTATGTATGGTGTGTGTGTGGTATATGTATGTATGGTGTGTGTGTGTGATGTGTATGTGTGTGTGGTGTGTAGTGTGTGTAGTATGTGTGTGTGTGTGAGAGAGAGAGAGAGAGACAGAGACAGAGACAGAGACAGAGACAGAGAGATGAGTCAGAGTCAGACAGTCAGGGTCTCACTGACTTGTATAGGTTGGTTTCTAATTCTAATTCTCCTGCCTCAGCCTCCCACATATCTGGATTACAGGCCTGTGCCATCAAGCCCAGTGAAGTTTGTCTTTTGATTGTTCAACTGTAAGTTATATTATCTGTGTTCTGTACTCTCTTATCAGATATTTCATTTGCAAATACTATCTCCTGATTTTAATTATAAAAATGAAGATTTATTTATATGTATGAGTGTTTTGTTTGCATGTATATATGCACACCATGTGCATGGCAGGTGTCTGAGAAGGTCAGAAGAGGATGTCAGATCCCCCTAAGCTGGAGTTATGGATAGCCATAGGCTATGTGTGCTGGGAACTGAGCCTGGGTCCTCTGCAAGAGCAACAAGTACTCTTAACCACAGAGCTATTTCTCCAGCCCCTTGTTTTAACTTTTTTTTTTATAATAAAATACAAAAGCTTCTAAGTTATATAAAACACAATTTTTTTCTTCTGTTACTTATGCTCACATTTAAGAAACCCTTGTTAGCTGGGCAGTGGTGGTGCAGGCCTTTAATTCCAGCACTGAGGAAGCAGAGGCCAGCCTGGTTTACAAAGAGAGTTCCAGGGCAACTAGGGTTACACTGAGAAACCCCACCCCCATAACAAATGAACAAATAAACAACAACCAACAACAAACCCAACCCAACTCAACCAACCAAACAACCAAACAACAAAAAATCCTGTGTTTAGTCTAAGCTCATAGAAATGTACATTTATGCTTCTTTTAAGAGTTTTGTAATTTTATTACTTTCATTTCTTGAGTAAAGTAGGGATTCAATTTCATTTATAGCCAACTGTTTCTGTGTGATTTACTAGAAACATTATTCTAGTCAAAAATTAGTTGGCCACAGGTTGGGTTTATTTCTGTACCACCAGTTTTTTATTGTTGAGAGTATGTGGTGGAATTGACAGTATAATGCTGGGTATATTCTCTTTGCTTGTGTTTATTCACATTGCCGTCTTCCTGAACGTCTCAGTAATTTATAGTAATGCTCCAGAAATTAAGATACAAGAGTAATACAGATAGCAATCGCATGGCTAAGTGGTTTATATTCACTAGCTCAGTTAATAAAATTGAACTCTGAATATGATATAGCTTTGTGGTTACGTGTGTGTGTGTGTGTGTGTGAAATTCTTCTCTTTCTTAATGATTATTTTGAGAAAATACCCATAATCTTTTCTATTCTCAAAAAATATGATGGGTGGTATAATATCCCCTTTTCACATCCATCTAGGTTTTAAAAAAAGATGTAGATGTAGGAGGACTGTTTGGGAATAGGAAGTCTAACAGTGGGAGGGGGGTAAGCTGAGAATGGGCACAAATGTGAGAAAACCATCAGAAAAAATGTCCCAGGGCGGCCTATCAGTCTGTACAATCAATCTCAGAGCGGCCCATCAGTCTGTACAAT
>NW_021604791.1:10120849-10126607 GCF_004785775.1 Grammomys surdaster
AATCAATCTCAGAGCGGCCCATCAGTCTGTACAATCAATCTCAGAGCAGCCTATCAGCTATACAGTCAATCCCAGGGCAGCCCATCAGTCTGTACAATTCCAGGGCTGCTCATCGGTCTGTATAATCCTAGGGCAGCCTATCAGTCTGTACAATTGATACATGGCAAAATGAATGCAAAAGCAGTTAAGCAATTAATCATATTATTGATGAAGAGAGAGAGGGAGGTGATGCTAATGTCTCTCAGTAGAGAAATTGAATCTGGTGACTTTTGGTCTGCACATGGCTGGGCCTCACAGTCTGATTTTCAGGTGCCGTGCCTCACTGTCACATGCAGTAGCAACGTAGAAGCAAGCTGCAAGGGAGTCCATCAAGGCATCACATCAAAGCTCGGTGGGGTATAAGCCCAGTGAAGAGGAGGCCTTCCCTTGTGCATTTGTGTCTGTCACAGTGCCTGATGTTGAGTGCAGCTGCAATGAAGCGTTTTTGGAAACTCCTAGGAACAAGTAAACTCAGTGTTATAAAGGACTCGTTTGGATTTTGGTTTAAATGGTGGAAATAGTTCTCTCTCCCTCAGGACTATTTATACGTGAGTGCGAGTGGAGGAGGTAGAGTAGCCTTAAAATGGGACGTTTTAAAATTAGTGCAAGCTGTTTTTACTGCTTGTGTTTCTTTAACCACTGTGCATTTCTCAGTGCTCAGCCCTTGGCCTGACATAGGTCCTGTTCTATTTTATTCCATGGGTGATGACTTACTAGGATTTTAAATCTCAACCCAGGTACCACTGTTTTTTGTTTATGAGAGAAACTTACCATATAACCCAGACTGACCTGAAACTCACTGTGTAGCCCAGACTGGCCTTGAACTCTTGGCAGTCCTCCTGCCTCCTTCTCTGCAGTGCTAGGAATTAAAATGTATACCAGCACTGCCAGCTCCCTGGCATCCCCTTACTGGTGATCATCTGCCTCAGCAGAAGCCATCTGCGGTCTAGCACATGGTAAATAAATCGCTAGTTTTGCCGTGTCTGCTCTTTTTTTTACTAGGCTGAGCGGCTTAATCTAATGGCACTATCTATTTTGTTTTCAAGAGCCTGAGAAGATGTCTAGCACTTACCAGATGTTCAGTTAGCAGTTGTTGAATGTGTACATGTGAACCAGTTTGGAATAAAGATACGGCAAGAGCCAACGTAGCGATATTTCCCTTGGCCATTTGCGTATGTCTAAAAAGTTGTGTGTCGTCTTGTTTGTTCCTATGATAGTTCTTTGAGGTTGGTTTCACCATCCTCAGTCTCATGAACGGCACAAAAGCACCTAAGGAGTTAGTTAACTACCTGCAGTTCTGTGACGATAAGGTCTGAGTCACGTTCCGTTCCAGTTCCTTTCAATAACCCTTGCCTCTTAGACAGTTCACTCTGAGTAACTGGCAGAGTGAGGTAATGCAGGCCGGTACCAGGAAAACCATCTTCAAGATAATGCTTAGACAACTATTGCTTCATCAGGAGACACGTTAAAAGTTGTTTCTTTTAGAAACCAGGTCACCAGGTTACATATCCATAGTCCTAGCCACCTTGGAGACTGAGGCAGGAGGATAGCTAACCCTACAAGTTCATAATCAGCCCGAGCAACAGAGAGACCCTTACTTGGAAAAACCCTTTTTGGTCTTTTCTTATGCGACAAGGCACATGCTTGCCTCCCGAGACAGTAATTTTCTTGTTTAAACTAGTAGCTCTTTGATGAGCCAGTAGTTGTCTCACATATTGAGTTAGAATAATTGGTTTTTAAAATAACAGGACTTGAAAGGCAATGTTGGATATCATCAGCTTCAGCTTGCAAATCTTACAGAGAATGTCACAGAACCCTCAGAATTTGAGCTTTGGCCTCCGTTTTCTTGCTTATCCAGTACAGAGGGGGTCTTCTCTCCCCCGAGAGGCTACCACATGCGTGTTACAAAGCCTCTCAGAACAGTGTTGAGCACAGGATGCTCCCATGGAAAGAGATTGTCAGAGATTACTGAGAGCCATGTCTCTTATAAGAAACGTTGGCACGGTGTGGGCCTGTCTGGTGAACAAGCTCTGGATCTTCAGTTCTGTCAGGAAAGGATCTGTGCAGATCGGGTTCCCAGGTGCGTCAGAGAAGGGTCCTGCTGGCTGGCTGTAAATGATACCTGGACACTGACTGAAAATAAGATGGGGATTTGCTATATAAAGATCACCAGCTTATGGTGAGGGTCTTGTGATATTTAACTTTATAAGAGATGTCTTTTCTTTTACACCTGTCCAATGACAGCAGGAGATGCTGAAAATGGGAAGGCTACAAAGTAGACACTTTGGTTACTTTTTGATTCTAAAGTAATACAGTGAAGGCCTTATACTAATTACCTACTAAATGCCTCTTTTATTCCAGGCAAGGTTCTGACTGCCAGGAAATGCTAACTGCATATTCTTTTGCTTGATTTATATAAGACCAAGTAGTCAGACTTGAAAATACATTTTTTGAGAAATTGATGTGGGACCAAATGAAAGCTTACATATATGATATATATACATCCATTCTTTTTTATTGCAATTTTTCACACAATATATTTCAGTTAGTTTCCCTCACCCAGTTTCTCCAAGACCCTCAGCACTCTCCACCCACCCAACTCCCTACCCTTTTTTTCTTTTTCTTTTTTTTTTTTTTTTTGAGACAGGGTTTCTCTGTGTAGCTCTGGCTGTCCTGGAACTCGCTCTGTAGACCAGGCTGGCCTTGAACTCAGAAATCCGTCTGCCTCTGCCTCCCAAGTGCTGGGATTAAAGGCGTGCACCACCACCGCCCGGCCCTTTTTTTCTTTCTCTTTAGAGACAAGCAAAGAAAACCCCAAACAAACCAGAATTAAAAACAACAAAACTAAAGAAAAAATACAAGAAACACACAAACACACACACACACTATAAAAACAAAAAATTTGGAAATCATAATATACAAACAAAAGACCAGTAACTTACAAAACGAAACACAACAACAACAACAATATCAAAACCCAAAATGCTTAAAGAAAGCAAGCACTGTTGAGACAAAGTCTATAAAAATACCATTGAGGTCATATTATGCTGATCAACTACTGCTGGAATAGATCCTACGTTTAAGTATGGTTTCTATACACAATGTAATTCTATTGGAGAAAACTACATTTTTCTTTGCAAGCACATGTCAGTTGGAGATAACTGGTTAGGGATTCGAGTTCCTGTCCACTTCCCCCTTGGTTCTGGGACTGCATCTGAACCTGTGCATGCTGCCACACTCTGTGAATCCATGTCAGTCCTGTTGTGTCTGGAGGTCACTGTTTCCTCGGAGTCACCCACCACCTGTGGCTCTTACACTCATCCTGCCTCCACTTCAGCAGAGCTCCCTGAGCCCTGAGAGGAGGGCTGGATGAAGACATCTTGTTTAGAACTGAGTGTTCTGAGGTCTCTCATGGAACCTTCCCAAGTGTGGATCTCTCTGTGTTAGTTCCCGTCTGCCGGGGGCAGGAAACAAACAGTTTGCTTCTAAGGATTTCATAGTGGACTGGAAATTACACTATGTTAACTATTTATGTAATTAATTATTATTACACTAGTTAGGCATTTATTTTATGGACTCTGGGGTAAGTCCTCATGACGTTTCAGACCATGTTGGCAGAATGTAATAGAGATTTAGTTTAGGTAATATAAAAAAAGGAAAAGTGCCCAGCTTGAGGATTAGTGTATCTTAGCAGATGTTATGAGTGACAGAACTTTGATTTGGGGATAACAGTAAAGATTCTGAAGTGGTGGTAAATGGAAAGTCTCAGAAAGCATGAGAACTGCTCAAACCTTTGCCCCATCCTGCAGGATCTGTGGCTCTGCCTTAGCGCTCTAATATCTAGAATGCCCCGGGCTTCCTGCCTTCTTTCTCAGCATTTGTCTCACGTGTGTTGAATTTTGTTTTTCTCCATGGGAATGCATTTGGATCATAGAATTAAATCCAAGCGGAAAAAAAAAAAAGAAATGTCTTCTAGTCAGTTTAATTTCAGCCATATGCTTGGGCTGCCTCTAGTTGAGAAAGTGAAAACTATATCTAATTAATTTCTTGTGTTTTCTTGAGTGTAGTTAATTTCTGTAGGTTGGAGTTTTCCTTATAGTATCTTCTGTAGGGCTGAATTTGTGGATATTGTTTAAGTTTGACTTTGTTATGAAATATCTTGTTTTCTCCGTCTATGGTGATGGAAAGTTTTGCTGGATATAGTAGTTTGGGTTGACATTAGAGTCTGTAAGACATCTGTACAGAGCTTTCTGGCTTTTAGAGTCTCTGCTGAGAAATCAGCTGTAATTCTGATAGGTCTGCCTTTATATGTTACTTGGCCTTTTCCCCTCCAGATTTTAATATTCTTTCTTTATTCTGTACATTTAATGTTTTGATTATTATGAAGCAGGAAGATTTTTTTCTTTTCTGGTCCAATCTATTTGGTGTTCTATAAGCATCTTGTATATTAATAGGCATTTCTTTCTAAAGGTTAGGGAATTTTTCTTCTATAATGTTGAAAATATTTTCTGGGCCTTTGAGTTGGTAATCTTCTTCTATTCTTATTATTCTTAGATTTGGCCTTTTCATAGTGCCCCAGATTTCCTGGATGTTTTGCCAGGAACTTTCTAGATTTAACATTTTCTTTGACCAATGTATCAATTTCTTCTATTGTATCTTCTGCACCTGGGATTCTCTCTTCCATCTCTTGAATTATATTGGTGATGCTTGTGTCTGTAATTCCTGTTCTCCTTCCTAGGTTTTCCATCTCCAGGATTTCCTCAGTTTGTGTTTTCTTTATTTGCTTCTATTTTCATTTTCAGGTCTTAAACAGTTATATTCATGTCTTTCATCTGTTTGATTTATTTTCTTGTATTTCTTGAAAGGATTTATTCATTTCCTCTTTAAAGACCTCTACATTCTTCATAAGATTGGATAGATTGTCCTTTCTCTCTCTCTCTCTTTCTTTCTTTCTTTCTTTCTTTCTTTCTTTCTTTCTTTCTTTCTTTTCCGAGACAGGGTTTCTCTGTGTAGCCCCGGGCTGTCCTGGAACTCACTCTGTAGATCAGGCTGGCCTCGAACTCAGAAATCCACCTGCCTCTGCCTCCCAAGTGCTGGGATTAAAGGCGTGCACCACCACCGCCTGGCCAGATTGTCATTTCTTGTGCTTCAGCTGGGTTGGGACACCCAGGGCTTGTTGTAGTAGGATAGCTGGGCTGCCATGTTGCTCTGGCTGTTGTTGATTGTGTCCTTAAGCTGACATCTAATCATCTCCATTTCTCCATTCGGGGGTTATTGTAGGTTTAGGATTAATTTCTAAGCTTTATCTTTTTAGATGGGTAGGTTTTTTTTTTTTTTTTTTTTGTTTTGGATTTTTTTTCTTGGTTTCTGTTTCTTCTCTGTCTTCTGGCCTGATTGTCCTGGGTTTCTGGTGACCAGTGAGTCTTCAGGTTCAGCGTGGTATCTTCTGTGGGGTTTTTGCTGCCTGCATGACCTACATGGGGTTTTGGGTGACAACATTGCTGCTAGGGTCCCTAGTGTCAGCATGGCCTGCTGTGTCTGGTGCCAGTGTGGCCTTGGGTAAAGCAGATGGAGTTGTGGGCTGGAAAATGGAATCTAAGGAACATGGCACAGTATATGGCTGTTAGGTGTACTTTAAGGGGAGTTGGCAGGAGAGGCCGGTGTGTTCTAGTTATCTGAGGCCAGGTGAGAATGTGTATTCTAGTTATCTGAGGCTAGG
>NW_021604791.1:10126617-10134225 GCF_004785775.1 Grammomys surdaster
TATCTGAGGCCAGGTGAGAATGTGTATTCTAGTTATCTGAGGCTAGGCGAGAATATGTGTTCTAGTTATCTGGGGCAGGGTGAGAACTGGCCCCAAATACTGCAGGGGAAGTAAAAGCAACTGTCCCACTCATGGCTTCTGTGGGTAACAGCTGGTCAGCGCACAGGGGACAGGAGGACTCCAGTCTCTGGCCATCCTATGCTTGAGGGGATGGATGGTCTGCAGTGTGGTAATGTTGGGAGGTCAGGCCTTGAGGAGGTAGGGCTTAGAGGTCATTAGGATTAAAATAGCTTTTATTGTTCTCCTGAGGCTGTTATAAAAGCCAGAGCCTACTCTTACCCTGCTCTTTGGTTTCCAATATGGAAACGCCACCCCTTGCTTCTCACGCTTGCTCTCCTGCTGTAAGTTCCACAGTGTGATTCAGCTGAGAGAACCACAGGACTAAACCCACGTAGGCGTCAGCTCTAGAAACTCCAAAGCTGTGGCCTAAATGAACCGTTTCTCTTTATAAAGTTAGCCACTTTAGGTACTACTTCATTGTAGCAATGGAGAGCTGAACAGTATACTGACACACGTTGACGTCACCAGCATAATTTACTATCCAGTTGACAGGGTGACAGTTCATGCTTGAATATCACCATTGAAAATGCGTCCACCTAACTTCCCCAGTGAAACAAAACAAAGTCAGTGTGATTCTGGCATATTCTCAAAAATAAATATATTTTGATTTTTATCTCATGTTTAGCTCTGTTTAGATCATTGCTGTTAATTCTTAACAAAGGGTATTTTTACTTTCTTTTCACATTTTTTTTCTGCATAAATACATGCTCAAAAACTTCTTTCATTTTGTATTTGGATTTGTTAGCACTATTTTAAAGAGAGAGAGCTTGTTCTTTTTTTTCCCCTTCAATATCATTAGATTTCTTTCTTAGCTTTTACAAAGGCTTTCCTATTAGGAAGGAAAAATGATAAACCACTATAATGAAGAAGCTATGACATGTTCTATTATGATGACTTAAAGAATTCTTTCATAATTTCATACATATATACATGCATACATACATGCATACATACATATATACATGCATATATAATACTCTCATCATATTCCGTCTCCTATCCTCTCTTATCCTCATCCCCTCCTCACCAAGCCCCTTCTTTCCAGCAAGTTCCACTCCTATTCCCTCCCCCCATATGTATTTTCCACTACATTTAATTAGGGTTGCTTGTATGAACAAAGGTCATGGGGTTATTTACTAGAGCAAGGGCATCTTACCACTGGCCACACCCAAGGAACATTACTCCTCCTTGCCAGTAACTGTTAACTGCCTATAGGTCCTCAGGGAGGAGTGGGGCCTGATGGTCCCCACCTGTGCCGGAGTGTCAGTGGACTCCCCCATCAGTCCTTGCATGTCTTCTGCAGGTCTTGTGCGGTGCCCACTGATGCTGAGTTCGTAGCTGTACCAGGTGACAGAGCTTTACAGCGCTCTGTGCTCCTTAGTCTGGCAGGGGCTGTTCTAGATGCCCGGCTTGGGGCTGAGACTTAACAGTTATGAACTTTACTAGTTATGAGTCTGCATTTATTGTTGCCCACTGCAAACAGAAGCTTATTTGACCAACGGAGAGAAAAGCACCAACTGACGTGTAATGTCTAAAATCAGATAGAAGTTGCTTTTCTCTCGCCTTTTCCCTGCCTTCTGGATGGGCTGCCCTAGGAGCCACTTGATTTTTAAAGCTTATTCTTTTCAGATAGAATCTTTCATGATTGGTGAGGTTCTAAGGTCTGTTCGCCGCAACTGCCGGATCATGAAACTGAAGCATTCATCTTGCCCTCAAATTGTGCAACACTGGACAGAGAATATAACTCTGGTGGCTTGAATTTGTCACTACTGAGATGGTGACTTTATTTCTCTGTTGTCTGCCTCAGGACATATATGTTCAAAGTCTGATAATGTCTGTTTGAAGCTTTTAATAGGAGCCAGGGTAAGGGGTAAAGTTATCTTTAGCTCCAGTGAGACATAGAAAAGGGGCATTTCATTTGGCAGTTTTTATACAAAGACACTATTTATTGGCAGCCAGGTGTGGCAGCACATACCTGCAAACCCAGCGTTTAGGTGGCCCAGTTCCAGGCCAGCCTGGGCAACATAATGACAGTTGTTCTATCCCCTAGAGAAACTAAAGAAAGATAGTTTTAACCCAGAGTCATATAATGTCTAGCAGATGGATCTGAAATATTTGAGGATACTCTTACTTTCAACAACCCCCCCAATACAAATATGATATTCATATATTTCAAAAGCTGTAGAATCTAGACCAACACAGGGAAGGAAGCTGGAGACAGATTGTCATAGAAATTGGCATTCGTGTCCCAGCACCTGTGAAATCCACAGGAATGAGCAGATCACAGGAGAACAACCGTTCACACGGAAAATCAATGTGCTTGATTTGATTCTTTCTTCAAAGAAGACCGCTCCCTTTAGTTGTGGAGATTGAAAGGCTCCTTTTCAGTCATAGGCTATCTTTGTGGTCGCCTGAAGATGAACAGATTCAGTAATATTCCCAATGAAGCCACTCAGAGAGGTGGCTTGCTAGCCTTTCCTTACCCCTTTGCCTTCCTTTCCTGGCTAGTGTAGAGTGTGGGATTGGAGTGTAGCTGAAACCGGGATGAAGGCTTGGCTCTTGTTCTTAGTCTGTGACTATTGTGTAGGCCCGTGCTTCAGAGAAACAACTGAGGGAATGGGATGACACAGTGCATCAGGGGCTTAGTAGTTTGGACTGTGTCAGCCATGCCAGGTGTGGTGCTATGTGCCTGTACTGCCAGTCATGTAGGAGGCTGAGTTGAGAGATTCTCTTGAGGCCTGGGAGTTCAAGACTAGCCTAGGCACCATAAGGGGAACTTATATCACAAAGCAGGTAAAAGTTAATCATGATGTTTGTAATTTTAATGTATTTTCTATGTAAAGGGCCGTTTTTCTGTGGTCTGCTTGCCCTTCTGGATTTCACAGGTACTTTTGAAAGGTCACTGGGGCTGACCTTTCAGGACATGGATGAGTATTTCTAGGGAAATTTTGCTTCAGCTTCCTTCCTTGTATTGATCTAGATTCCATACTATTTGATAGATAAGGATATCACAGTTTGTATTTTGGTGTTTTCCTAGATTTTTCTTTTACATCAGCAGTGAGATGATCTGCCTTTGGCTTTAATAGTTAAGGGAAGAAGAGCGAGTGCTCTCCCGTCTTCTCATGTTTTCTGACTCTTAGAGATGATCAGTTTTATTTTGTCAAACTCTTTAGGACCTGTATCTTTTTTAAAACAAAAATCATGAGAAGCTGTGGCTTTTGACTTGGCTTCTGTTCTAGGCTCCAATAGACCAGACTAAGAAAAATCAAAATGGAGTCACTTGTGCTACAGCGCCACATAATGAACACACGGACTGAGTGCGAGCACGCAGACTGCTAAGCTGGCTAGTTCTCCATGAAAACAGGAGATCTTAGTCTGAGGAAGTGTCCTCTTTGCTTTAAACCTTATCTAAAAAATTGACCAGAGATTTCAGTGAGATTTCAGTGTCATAGTTTAAGATCTCTTGGTTGGCTTCCATGTCTCATTGTTTGTCCCTAAGCTCCCTATGCTCACTGCTCTGTCAGTGTCTGAGGGAGTTCTCATCCTAGAGTAGACTTTGCCCTGTTCATTAGTTTCACAGAGAAGCCAAGTTTATCTACGCAATCTCGGTGTAATTTTACCTCTTGATAATCTCTGAGTAGCACGCTTGCTTGTATTACTTGATATTTCAAATTTAGGTTCTATTTTACTTCCTCTTCCGCCTCTGTCACTACTAGAGAGAGTGAGACTCTCTTGCCCAACCTGCCCTCCCACCCACACAGAAAAACACTTCCTGTCCTCCAAAAACATTTATAATAGCAGCAAGATTATTACTTACTATTTATATTATTTTGATGCTATGGCTTCTGTTTAGATAGCCAGACTCAGGGTGTGCTGTGGGTGCTTCTGTATGGCTTTTCTGTATGAGTTTTTATTTTCCCTGGAATTAACTAGTTTCATTTCTATATCTATAATGTTTAGCTAACTTATTAGAAGCTTCCCCATATATTCAGGTTCTATAAGAATTCTTCCCAGGAACTGTCTAACTTGATCTTTTGGACAGGTTGGCCTCTTTGCTTGCTGCTGTCTGTCATTTATCTTGGAATTTCCCTTCATCATGGTGAGAGATTGGGAGGTCCTTTTGCCTTTTTGTTTTTCTTTTTTAAAAAATGTTTTATTGGTTCTTTGTGAATTTCACATCATGCACCCCAATCCCACTCATTTTCTCCTCTTCTGTACCTGCTCTTCACCCTTGCAACCTCCCCCTCCCAACAGAGAGAGAGAAAAAAGTCTCATTATGGAAGCTGTGGTGTGTCACAATGTGTTCCACAGTACACCCTTTTGTCTACACTTTCTTGCTTGCAAATGTTCATTGCAATGACTTGTTGGTCTGGGACTAGGCCTTTGGCTTCTGCTATTCTGTGAATACTGGGACCTCTCTGGGACTCCTCTTGGATATCATATTATTGCCCTGTGTCATGGAGAGCCTATAGTTTTGGATCTGTAGAACTGGCCTGCTCACCAGTGGGGTAGATGTTGGGGTAGGCCAATTCAAAGCCCTGCATCTGCTCCTGAGAGGTTAGTCTGCTGGCTCTCCTGCTCTCAGACCCTCTGTGCCCAGCTCACCTGCAACCCCCCATATCTAGGGCCAACTCTACTGTGCTGCCCAGGCAAGATGCAGGGCCTGCTCTCCTGAGTGCTGCATCAAGTGAGGAGCAGAGCCAGCTCTCCTGACCTGATGACCTCGGGGCCAGCTCTCCTGCCTGCCATAAGTACTAAGTGTTGGGGGAGGGGACCATTTCCCTTATGTCCTTGTCACTGCCCAGCAGACAAATAGTGGAGCCAGCTGTTCGTCACTCATTCCCTCAGGCTGGCCTGCCTGCACCCGCATCACCAGGGTCAGCTCTACTATGCTGTTCAGGTGAGGGGCAGGGCCAGCTCTCCTGCTCTCATGCTCTCAGGGCTAGGTCTCCTGCTTGCCACTGGTGGTTGAGGATTGAGGGGTGAGGAGGGCATTTTTCCCTTATCCGCACTGCCACATGAGAGATGAGTGGATAGTAGGGGCAGCTCTCTCACAACTTCCCCACAACTTCTGCAGTGTGCAGCCTACTCTCCCGAGTATTGAAGCTGGCTAGGTGTGGGGTCCACTCTCTTGTTCTTATGCTCCCAAAGCCAGCTCTCCAATGATGCCCAGGTGAGGGGTGGGGCTAGTTCTGCAGAGTCCTCAGACTCAGCCCAGACCAAGGATGTCCACTTGACCTTTGGTAGTAACAGACCCCTGCTGCTATAGGGCTACAAACCCAGATGTGGCCCCCTGGTGGCAGCACAGGCTAGGACCCCACCATGGCCCCATCATCAGCTACTCATATTAGGCTGTTCCCTGCTATCCTCTTGTCTCGGGTTCTGCCTCTCTTCATTGTGACCACATCTTTCTGTTTCTCACCATTCGCTTGTTCCTCTTGTGGTACCTGGAGTCTCTGAGTGTCTGGGGTTGCATTATGGTGTCAGGCAAGGGTCATCTCAGGCATGGTATATTCTCCCCATTCCCCCCAGACTGGTGGTTATCTCTCAGACTAGCTCCCTGACTGGCACAAGTAGCCCCTCGTGAGGGTATCTGAATTGGGCTCATTCCTGCCTGGGATTCAGGCGGGGTTCTTCTAGTCTCCAGCTTGCTCCCCATCTTGGAGCCCATCTGGGCTTGCCTGGAGCCAGACTGGTGGTCATCTCAGGCTAGCTCTCTGTCTGGAGTGGGAAGGTGGATTGGTTATCTCAGGCTCACTTTTTTCAGGGACTGTTATGCTTCTAATCATTCAGATGTTCACAGGTCATACGTGAATGCTGTATTTATGATCCTATACCCAGATTGACATTCTGCTGAGTATAGAATTTAAGTTAGCGGTCTACTGTCTTCTGGTGGCACTCCCTGGATTCTCTCAGTTCTCAGTTTCTCCTAGGGGGAAACCCTCTGCTTCTGAGCTGCCAGTATTGCTATGGTGATCGCCATTCTGAATTTTGATCTTTTCTATTATTATTAGTTTTTATTAAGCCTTTTGAACTTTCTGTCTCTTCCCATAATTTTGAAATTTCATAAGATGTGCCTTGACTTGGTTATATTTTAATCTGGATATAACCTTTATTTTGGCAAAAACATGCCTAATTTTTTTTTTCTTCTTCCCATTGTTTTGTTTGGTTTTGTTCTAGAACTCTTGAGTTTCATTCTCTGGGCTTCTGTGTGGGCCCTCTAATGCTATTGTGTTTTCTTCCCAATTCATTGTTTGTTTGACTTTCTGTCTTAATTTGTGGGAGACTTCCTCAGCTTGCATTTTAACTCTCCTGCGATTTTGATTTCTTTCATCTTGATTCCAGTGCCCACACCCCACCTCCTTTGAGTCTTTAGTGTTTACTTTGTCCGTGTCACAGCCTTGTGTCATGTGTGTTTGATATTAAGATCTTCCTGGGATTCATTGGTAATCCTAAGCCTTCTTTCATTTTGTGTTTAGGGTTGGGCCTTTCTGGCCTCTTTTTGTGCCTGGTGATCTGGAGCACATGGCATGAAGGCGCTTACATGTGCTCACACCCTTTCACATCAGTTCCCTTTGCAGGGTGGTATCCCTGCCTCGGCTCTTCATTTTTCCCAGGATAGATCCCCCCCCCCCCCAAAAAAAATAAACAAACAAAACTTTAGTTTCACCTAGCATTGAGAATAGCTACCTATGACACAGAAGAGGGGGTATATTTTGCTTTTTACGTAGACTTACAAAAAATTACCTTGCAGCTGGGCATGGTGGTGCATGTCTTTCATGTTTGAGGCCTGAGTGATTTACATAGAGTTTTAGGCCAACCAGAGCTGCATAGTGAGACTCTGTTGTATTTGATCTTTTACTACTTTTTAGGTCCTTTCTTCCTCCAAACTCCATCCTTCTTCGCCCCTTCCAACCCCATAGCACTAGATAGCAGAGAGGAGAAAGGATAGAAAGGAAAGGAAGCAAGGTTACCATCACACTACTTCCTGATGATTAAGGGCATTGAGATCTTTTGATTTTTGCTATCAGGATATCTAATTTTTTTCTTTATTCTTTGCGGACAATTACTTAATAAACCATGACTGACAGCAACCAACCAACACCGCCAACCCACTCGCAGGGCCCTAGCATTTATATACCCTCTAAAAAGTCCCCAGAATTCCAAACATCACACAATGGCAGAAATTTTCTGCAGCTGGCAAAATCACATCCGCCACATGAAGCGATCACAGTCAGCTGCTGTGACAATCTGAAGCAGCCCCCATCCCACTCCTTGGATTAAAACAAAAACATATTTGTGTGTTTTTAAAAAATATTATTTATTATTATTTATACCAGTACACTGTAGCTGTCTTCAGACACACACCAGAAGAGTGCATCAGATCCCATTACAGATGGTTGTGAGCTACCATGTGGTTGCTGGGAATTGAACTCAGGATCTCTGGAAGAGCAGTCAGTGCTCTTAACCACTGAGCCATCTCTCCAG
>NW_021604791.1:10134625-10159901 GCF_004785775.1 Grammomys surdaster
CCCTCCCTCCTCCTCTCCCTCTCCTCTCCTCTCCTTCTTCTTTCTTCCCTGCTTAGAATCTCTCCACTTAGAATTTTTCCACTGTTAGAATTTTTTCCTTTTCCCCCACTTAGGACCTTCCCACTTTTCCCCTTAGATAGCTTTCATAGGAAATTTCTTACAATTAGTAATAAACTATAATAACTTTTCTAAGTGTCTTTTCTTCAGGCGACCTCAAACTAAACAGACCTAAGTTAGAGCCTTGCAGCGCCCACAGAGACAGATCAAAGGCATTGCTTAATCCTCTGCTGTCCCTTGGCTGAGGTGTTAGTGGCCAGAAACTGCGCAGTTTCTGACCTCAGAGGATCAAACAGTTAGCAGGTCAGCTACAGTAGACTAGTAAGTAAACTTTAGTAACGGTAACATAGAGAAGTAAACCCTATTAGACAGCAACCTTAAATATCTCGTAAAGCCCAAGGCTTTACCCCGAATCTCGAAAGACCAAGTCTTACCCCCGCCGACGCTCTTCCAATTCCTATCCCCCGTGGCTGCTTCAAGAAGAACCAACCGGAGGAGAAGAAAGAAGATCACCTTCTCCTCCCACCAAGCCAGGGCTGGCTCCCGGCACCCATTGAGTCTCTGGAACCACAATATGGGTACTGGGAACCAAACCTGGGTTATCTTCAAGAATAGTGCATGCTCTTAACTGCTGAGCCTGCTCTTCAGTCTTTCTGAGAGTTAATTTCTTAATAACAACAAGTAAATAAAATAGCTATTTTGGATGGACTTCCAGGAAGGAAGTGGGCGTGTACTTAGTCCTTCATCTTTAACTGAACTTTTCTGTGAGAAATGTACTTCCATTATACCCTTTGAAGGACAATGGCTTTCCTTGGCTACAATTTTCCATTGACTAATGACTTATAAGAAGGCAGTTTGTTTGGGAAGGGATCTTCATTTGGAACCAGGAGGGATTTTTTTCCCCCTAATCTTGGTCTACATTACTTTGGGCAAGGTGCTTTAATGATGTTTAGCCTAACCTGAGCTTTTCAATTTGTGAGGCAAAGGAGATGATGGTTAAGATCCCTTCCAGCTAACCATGGTTCGACACTCTGTAAGACGATTAGTCTCTCAATAAATCAGATTGGATGACTCCTCCTCACCCTGAAGTCATTAAACAGACACTTTTCTTATCTCTGGTGTCCGGACTTTTGCTTCTAGAACTGCAGTTAGGACATGCTGTAGCCAGTGCCTTCCAAAGTCTGTGTATCGTGTGGCAACATTGGAGCTGCTTCCTGGATGAGAACTACATGTTCTATACACGTGTGTCTAGAACCTAGCTTGCTCCACCCCTGGTAACCTTTCCTAAGTAGCCATTTGCTTTCATTCCTGAAAATGTCTTTTTATAAATATTTCTAAGGAAGTAGAATTTGCATACCAACAGTTTCTCAGGAAAACAAAATAGAGTACCTCTCTTCTCTCTCTCTCTCTCTCTCTCTCTCTCTCTCTCTCTCTCTCTCTCTCTCCTCTCTCTCTCTCTCTGTTTTTGAGACAGGCTATTATTATGTAGCCTAGGTTTGGTTTGAGTCTTATAATCCTTTTACCTCAGCCTCTTGAGTTTACTACTACACACCAAAATGCACAGGCCCAAACTGTAATATAGCAAGAGGACCAACTTAGTTGCAAACAGAATCAGTTTTCTTTGATTGCTCAGCTATGACCCACGCGGATTAATGGGTCCAGGTTGCAAATGTTTATCAAGAGGCAGGGTGGTAGGAAGAGGCACAAGGCTTCAGGCTCTTCTTTAAGAGAGTGGCCAACAGTTCCACCTACCTGTAGAATTAGGATGTCCAGGCCCCGCTGCAAACCTAGAAAATATTAAAGAAAAACGGAAGCAGAGCCTAGATACCTGTATTTTTAAACATTATTTGGGTGATACTGTCCATACAGCTTGGTAGATTAACTGCTAGGTGAGAAGTTATGCTGTGCACATTAATTGTTAGACATGGAAAAATTGGTGAACGAGAGAGATTACGGGCGCAGGTATCGGCAGATAGTCATTAACCAGAGACACGAGAAGGGTCGCGCCAAGGAGGGGAGTTCTGAGTTGCTGGAGTTTTCATAGGTGGAGCGAGAGGACTGGGGAGGCTGGAGGAGACGAGAGGATGAATACTGTAGGTAGGGGTGTCCCTGTACTTCCAGGGTTTATTTTGAGGAATGTTTGGACTGATGGGGAAGAGTTGGAGTGGATATTGGGCATCCGATGGCAATTGGATTGTGAACATCTCCGGGGTCAGACTAAGTTTTGGCTTTATCCTGCAGGTGTCGGACGGCACTGAGGATGTTTGAAGAATGAAATGACCGGATGGAACTTTGAAGGCTGAGTCAAGGGGCAGAAGGGGTATGTGGTAGTTCAAGTTAAATGAGGCAAGAGTGTGGGTAATGGAGGAGCAGTCGGGGAGGTGCTGCCTTTGTCCAGCTATGAGCCCAGGATGTTGTGAGCTAGGGAAATGACAGTGGAACTCAATGTAACCATAACAGATACTTGGATACCACGTCCACAGTAAGTTTATTATCTAGATCTCATTTAAACCCAACACTAACCTTGTATACCCCGACATACCTTCTAAATCAAAAGGTGGCTATTTAGAGGTTATGCTGTTAAGGAGACCCTCATAAAAATCGGGGAGCTCGAGTGGTTGGTGGTCACAGAGAGAGAAGAACACGAAGTCACCACATTGGAAGGAAGCATGGTGGGGTTCCTTAGTAGCACAGTGCAGGTTATAGTATCAAATTGTGCTAAGTGTGCTTCAAGAGACTCCTTTTATTTCTGTGGGTTGATATGTAATTGCTTCCTGAAAGGGCATGGAGCAGGCAAGGGAAGGAAAGCTACCCTTAATTCAGCTTGCCTCAGGGAAGAGTCAACAGGCCTCCTCTGCGTACCTTTGGGTTTCCAAGTGGTTGAGGATTAAATATGGTTGAATTTTACTTCCCTTCCTCCCCTTCTCTTCTCCATCTCAACTAACTAACACACTCTCTCCCTCTCTCTCTCCCTGTCTCTCTCTCTCTGTCTGTCTCTGTCTCTCTGTCTCTCTCTCTCTCTCTCTCTCTCTTTCCCCTTTTCTCTCCCATCTCCCCTTCTCTTCCTCTTTCATTTCATATACCATGGTGGTCAGAAAGACATTTCAGGAATTGTCTCCCCACTTTCCATCATGAGGTTTTCTGGGGATTGAACTCAGGTCATCAGATTTGGTAACAAGCACCTCTACCCATTGAGCCTTCTTGCCAGTTCTTGTTTACATTTTAAAAGGCTCCAGGTACAGGGCCAGGATCTTTGTATCCAGGCAAGTTGCCCTGAGGAGGGTTAGCTTTGACCAGGGGGGCTTCTTTTCTCTTGTGGTCTGGATAGCATATATGGATCAGGATGGTGTATTTGTCAGGGGACTTCCCTGTAGCAACAGCTTCCCTATTGCACCGTGATGATACTGGATCAAGACGACGTCTTCACTGAGTTACAGATGAGTGACTTGTATCCACTACCATGCTCGTTCATTGTTTAAATCAATGATGCTGTTTTGCACACCATGATCTTGAGGTCTAAATCAACAACACGGGCAGCAGAATGCACTTTGCCATCTGAAATATTTGTTCTCTGAACTCAAATAGCAGAAGGTATGAGAGAGCTGAGGGATGCTGGGAGAGACAGAGGCAGGCTTGCATCATCGTCATCCTCTTCCTCCTCTTCTTCCTCCTCCTCATCATAAGAAATCTTGATTAGATTTTCCTAAGAAATGGCAGGGCAGGATGAAGGCTGGAGTCAGAGAAGAGCTCTTTGCCTGGAACAATTTGCATTAGGAAATAGGACATTACAAATTAGGAAATGCAGTAGCATTAGGAAATTAACATAACACCATATCCTCACTGTTTATTTTCTTACTGTAGAATCCCAGGATCTTCAATGGCAGGAGAAGGAGCAACCAGAAGACGGAGATGAATTTTAACACTATCCTAGAAGAGATTCTTATTAAAAGGTCCCAGCAGAAAAAGAAGACATCACCCTTAAACTACAAAGAGAGACTTTTTGTACTTACAAAATCCGTGTTAACCTACTATGAGGGCCGAGCGGAGGTAGGAGACAACCTCAGTCTACTCTGTCGTCTTCAGTGGTGACACTGTTGCTCTCTGTTGAGTTAGTGGACTTGAGGTTACAATATTCTGTCATTTAGACTTGAAAGTTGAGATTTAGCTTGTGGTAGAACTCAGCACAAGTCTGTCATTATAGTTTAAGGTATGTAGCTATCCATTTGGTGGCGGCCCCCTGAACGAATTAATCTGCCAGAGGAAATCCATTCCAGTCTTTTATAGGTCCTTATAGAATTTATTAGGCATATTAAGCATATGGCTTTTCCCCACAAACCGCCATATTATGTATCAAAGCCAAAGCTGCTCCCCATGAACATTTCTTCACCACCTGCAGCTGATCAGTTATTTGGCGAACCATTTATTGAAGTTGATCTACAGGGACATCCTTCACCTCTTGATGTTAAGCATCTACTGCAGTTTTTATGGGGGGGTGGGGTTAGGGGGCGGGGGAGTGGGGTAGGGAGATTAGAGAACCATGTGTCTAGTGAGCCCCTGCTGTGGGGTGCTGAGGTACAGTGAGGAAGACAGTGTTGATTGGGCAGCTTCTGGCTTTCCGCAAGGAATGTGAGTGAATGGCTGCCTCTGTCTGACCCAATTTCAAATCTTGCCATGGCGAACATGGTATTTTCTACTTCTGCCATAGTCTTTTCTGTAGAAATAAGTTTAGGTGGTAGAGAACAGCTGGGAACTGGATTTCTCTCGACAGTGTGCTGTAGCAAACGTGGGCATGGTGAATGCCTGCTGTCCTGGTACATGAACTGAAATGTGACTCTTCCTAGGGCATTGTTGTCTGCTGCTGATTTACTTGTTTTGTTGTTTTGGTTCCCTTGATTGGCACAGAGTGGCATTGTTTCTCCTGAACCGTCTTTATTTCTCCTGTTATTTCTTCTGTGGTATATCACTATGACCAGTGCCGATCTTCAGGTTAACGCACCATAGGCCCGTGTTCCCTTAACTATAAACCCCGCCCCCCAAATGCTGAAAACCAAAGCTTCAACACTTTTAATTGTAAAACTAGAGCTGAGGCAAGGCCAAGCTCACTCTTCATTCCACCCACGTTCAATACAGATGTTGTTCAATACAGATGTATGCGTACCCAGAACTATTAATGTGACTAGTTACGTCAGGCACCTATTGAGAACTGTCATATTATATGATATGTCTGCTACATTTTCTTGTTATCTGAGAAGTTCAGAAACCCAAAACCATTTCAGATAAGAATTGTTAGCAGAAATAAAGATCGTTTAAAAATTGCAAACAGATTTGGAGGGAAAGATTAGTATGTTTTTGCTTTATAGCAATGATTTCCATAGTAAATCCAGGAAAATAGAAATATGGCAACAGAAGTGGTAAAAGGTGGTAACAAGTGATAAAAAGGTACTAACCCCCAAACCTGTAGAAACCTACATTGTCAGCTTAGAAATATGGAGTGATACCATTAAAACATGACACAGCAAGGGCTGAGAGATGGCTCAGAGATTAAAAGCGTTGGCTGTTCTTTCAGAGGATCTATATTTGATTCTCAGCATCCACGTGAATGCTCACAGCCACAAGGAGCCTGATGCCCTGTTCTATGGGAGCAGCATGCATGAAATGCACAGATGCACATACAGGCAGAACACCATATGCATAAGAGAAAATGTAGCACACTGGTCACTCAGTATGAAGATCCTTAGTATACAGTTGACCCTTGATATCTGTGAGAGGGCTGGTTCCTCTCACCACCACCTCAGATGCTAAAATCTATTATATGAAATAGTGACGCATTTGCACGTAACCTGTATACAACTTCTTGTGTATTTTAAATTGCCCTTATATTGCTTATAATATCAGATATACTATTGATGCTTATATTGCTTATAATATCAGTTGTAGTATTGAAAACTACTCATTCTATATTGGCTTAGGAAATAACATGAGGAAAGGCTGTATACGTTTGAACAGATGCAATTTTCCCTCCGTGTATTTTCGAGGGTTGGTTGATTCAGTGGATTCAGAACCTATACAGGCGTGGAAGGCTAACTATGCAAAGTTAAAAGTGTCCTGATTGTTTAAGCAGAGAAAAAAAAAACAGGAGAGCCCCTCGTATTTCAGATCCCACTCCACTGTCTGAATGTGAAGTGATTTCAATGGTTGTAAGAACCGGAAAGGGCGGAATGAGGTGGTTGTCCAACATGTAGAAATCCCTCTTCAAACCTTTATGCAGTGTCCTTGTTTTTCCTGGCTTGCTCACTGGCCCCATGACCCTAGCCACTAGCTGAGTTCCTTTCCTGATGCTTCACTTCTCTAATGTGTGGGGCAGTGTTGTGATTGTTCATGCTTTCTGCTGTCATGGACGGTCAGCCGTTCATTAGTGACTTGCTTCTTGAGCTGATCATGGGTTTGTTGCCTCTCACAGTAAGAGGTAAATAGTTGCCAGGGGTAGGGACACCGTAGCTAGGTGGTAGAGTGTGTGCCTAGTATGTGCTTAGCATGTACCAAACCATTGATTAGATCCACACATCTGAAACAACAAATCCTTGCTTATATTGAATTATCATTTAAAGACAAGAATCAGAATTCTTGAAATGACAGTACTTCTAACAACACGGGGCAGGTTTCTGAATGACTGCTCTCTGCCTATTGTCTAGAAAATCCAAGAAGCACTTCACACTGGAGTTGCTTCCCTGTTTGGGGGTGTGTGTTCGGTTCCTGTTTGCAGGGATGGGTCTTCTGCTTTTTGTGTCTCTGTTCTTGGAATCATAACTCAAAAAAGCCTAGGGAGGTGGGGAGCCCATGAGAATGTTGGGTTAGAAAGTCAGATTCTAGCATTGGGCTGAAAAACCACTGGAACTATTTGAGAGATTTAAATAGTCTGTAGTTCTTTTGTTTTCAAAACAAAAACAAAAACAAACAAACAAACAAACCACAAACTAACAAACAGTGAAGAGGCTGCCTCTTGCTTTAGTGGTCCCCATGCTTAGTTCCCTCATGGCCGTTGAATGCTTTGAGTGGCCACTCTTTCTTTAGTCTCTGTACCCAGGTCCTGCAACATGGTGGCCAGAGCCTCTCCTCAATCTGTACCTTGCTAATCCACTCACTGTGCTATTCAAAGTGTACTGAGAAACTTTGTCTTAGATAGATCTTCAGACATCCAGTTAAACTATCCAGTTAAGTCTCACATTGAAAAACTATCGGGCCATTGGTTTCTTCAGTTTGCTTCTCCTCTCTTCTGGTGACCAGTTGAGTTGGTTCACATTTGTTCATGTTCCAGGCAGCTGGGGAAACAAAGATCTTGACAGTTTATGTTGCACAATCTTAAAATAACACAGAGCATGGTAAGTGGCGCTGCTGTCTTCTTAGGGAGCTAAATGACAGATGAGATAGGTCCCTTGATTTTCCTGAGGAGGCTCCATTCGATACAGGGACAGGAATCAGGGAAGGACAAGACTGGAGTTTGTTGAAAAAGCAAACAAACAACCCCTCCCCTGCCACCAAACCCAAAGACAATAATAAAAACAACAATATCAAACAGCAACAAATCCTGCTGAATAATGTTAAAGAAAAAATGTTGAGCTGTTGAATAAAAGAAACCAAGTACTATGTGAATTTTGCAACAATGATTAGGTCAGAAAGCAGAGGACTTTAGGTTGGACAGCGGCTGGTTCGCTGGCTGCAGTACTGTCGGATTCAGCATGGACACTCCACAGAGTCTATAAAGTCAAAGGAAGGGGGCTGAGCAGTGTGACAAGCTGTGTCCCTTCCTTCCTTTCCTCCCAGCCCCACCCTTCCACCTGGTTTCCCTCATTCTGCCCTCCTCCCAACCCTGGGTACCAACCCTCCCTGGCACATCAAGCCAGATCAGGACTAAGTGTATCCTCTCCCACTGAGAGCACACACGGTAGCCCAGCTAGGGGAAAGCGATCCAAAGGCAGGCAGCAGAGTCAGATACAGCTCCCTCTCCAGTTGTTAGGGGACCCACATGAAGACCTAGCTGCACATCTGTTATCTATGTGTAGGGGGCCTAGGTTCAGCACATGCATAAGCAGACCTTTCTTAGCATTCTCAGGCACATAGGTTATAACAATGGTATAACTTTTGGAACACCAACTACATGCTAGACATAGTACTCAGTACTTCACCCACGCAGGCTTATTTGGTTTCATTTCAGAATGAGGAAGCAAGGCAAAGAAAGATAAAAGGCCTTGCATAAAGTCTGCCATACTAGAAGTTGCGTATTCTTACAAGAAATTGCAGGGTTGTTTCTTCAAAGCCTATCTTTGAAACCATCTTGCTACTCCAGGAAAAATTAGAGGAGAGAGAAAGAGAGAGAGAGGGAGGGAGGGAGAGAGGGAGGGAGGGAGGGAGGGAGGGAGGGAGGGAGAGAGGGAGCATGAGAGAGTGCTCTTACAGTCCTCTGTAACGCAGATAAAATTTTATTTGAGGGTATTATATTATTCTCAGTTACAACGGTTGTGAAATTTTTCTGTATTAAAAAAAAAGGATTCACACTGAACAGGACTTTTTTTTTTAAATCCTGTCTGCCTCTAATTGGATGTTCTAAAATAACATTTTCAGAGTTTAAAATTGTTTTATGTAGATTGTGTCTTTTTATATGCTTAACTTCATTTTCATCTCCATTTTGACAGCAGCACAGATCTGAAATGAAGGGCTCAGAGTCTTCCAGAGTGTTAGACAAGAAAAGGCTCCGGGGCCAGGTGGATGGTGTCATATCACCAGGTTCCGCCATGACAGGGACTCCAGGGTTGGCACTCTTAGCCCACTTTTACTCGGTTGTTCATTTGTTGTAAGTCAGTAGTAACAGGATTGCCTGGTAAATTCTAGAAAGTTCTCAAGCTTCAAGAAGAGGTTGTAGGAAGTTGTGGTTTGGAATGCAGTCAAACAGAAGTTCCCAATAACCTGGAAACCCACTCTGTAAGCTTTATCTCTGATGTTTACCGGGGCTGAACCCTTTACCTTTGTGTATTAGCTCTGGCAGTTTGTAAATGTTGCAGCTCTGAAGGGATATTCCTTAGGGCTTCCCCTAAAGAAGCCGTTTCCCTATTAAAAGCTCTGCTTCTGCTGCAGAGGCTGGTTTTCCCAATGCAAGTGTTAACTGCTTGAGCGGGAGAGGTGGTTTCCCCCGTGACAGCTCTGCTCTGCAGGGGAAGGGTTTCCCCAGTGAAAGTGTATCAGTTCTGCTCTGGGGAGGGGAGGTTTCCTCAGTACAAGCTCTGCTTGGGCAAAAGTTTTAGAGCTCTGTTCAGAGAGTATCCTTAACATTCAGGAGCCAAGGGATACCAAAAGCCATACAATATAGCAAAACTTAAGTCAGAGATTTATTGGGAGGGAAAAACCCAGGAGAGGAGCTGCCTCCGCTGGGGGAGAAGAGGCAGAGAACTGAAGGCAGGGCTTATATAGGATTTCTTGGGGACGAGGGATTTCCAGGTTGGCGATTTCCAGGGTGAGGATTGGTGGGATTTAAATTCCTGAGCCTGGGCAAGCTCAGGGATTGTTGGGTTTTCCTGTTTGGGGATTGTTGGGTTCCTGTTTCTTGGCCCTGTTTCTTGGGCTTGGGGGTCAAGTCAGGTTCAAGGTGTTTTCCTTTGCCCTTTGACCCTACACAGTTAGTTTCAGAGCTGAGTCTTAAACATTGTAGACCATCCAATTGGTGTCTAGTTAGTGAGGCTAACCGAAGGTCAGATTCTCATTCTTGCATGTTTCTAGTGTGATATGAAGTGTTAGAGGTATAGGGGTAATGAAAAATAAAGGTGTTTTTTGTCTCTTTTCAGCTTCCTGAGAGCTGGGAACAGGGATCATGGCTCACCCATCTTTTTACTGCTGAGGGTTTTGCACACGTGGATGATCACGTGGTGCATAGTTAAGTGATGAGGATCAGCAGAGGAGCTAGGGAGACCTTTACTCAAGAAGCAGGTAGAGTGGGATTATCCATGACCACCAGATGTCTGGTTCCATCTTTCACTGAGATTCCCTGACAGGAAATATGAAAGCAATTAGTTATAGTTATGATGTCACAGACTGCTGAACACCTTGGAAAGCTTTCACATTCTAGAGGGCGTCCCGGGTCATGTGAGGGTTGTTTTCTTTAACTAGGCTTGGAAAACTAGAAGCTATTAGTGTTATAGGGATAAGAACCACCAAGACGGAGTGCTTCTTCCTTGTAGATTCATCGCCAAGTGGAAACCTCGGGCATAGGCCTTGGTCCCTCTCCAAAGGTTTGTATCTCGAATCGCCTCACTGCATGCTGGGAAGTTGGTGTGGCTGGGATAATAATTCGTTTTTACTGCAGAGCCCTTGGAAGCATTTGCATCACACTGTAGAGTTACTGCTGTAGATGTGAGAGCCCTCCTCTCACCCAGGGTTGCAGCAAACACTTGAAAGGGTATGCCTGAACTCCTGAATGGAACCATCCCTTAGTTCGCCCCTATACATACATATTTCTGGTAAAGCGTAATGTAAATTTTATATAGAGAAAGAGGTTACTAATATTGAAGGATCAGCTGTATCATTACACGAAAACTCATTTTCTTATTGGCGTGTCAGCCTCTCTGTTTCTGAAATAAAGTGGCGTTATACCAACTTCTCGTTTATATTTTACTTCCCTTTCTCTTACCTCTTCGTCCATTTTTGACTTTTGTTTGTTGTCTTCTCCTTGATACCAGATCTTCTGCCTCATTAATCATTTGAAAATGGGAAGATACTAGGTCAGAAGTCTAAAGGCCTGACACTATCCTAACTTGCTAAATTAATTATTTTCTTTGGATAACATTCACCCTTTTTCCTTAGGACGTTGAAGCCTTTTTAAAAGGGTTTGTTTTATTTAAATGAGTGTTTTGTGCGCACGTATGTGTGCGTAGCGTGTGTGCTCGATGCCTGAGGAGGTCAGAAGATGGTGTCAGATCCCCTAGAACTGGAGTTAAGGGTAACTGTGAACTACCATGTGGGTGTTGGATATTGAACCTGGGTCCTCTGTAAGAACAACACGTGCTCTTAAGCACTGAGCCATCTCTCCACCCCCAAGCTGGACATCTTTTTATAGCCACAGAACAGTGGTACAGAGATCAACATGCAAACATTGTGGGAGAGTCTGTACTCACGTATCATTCAGGTGCCCCAACGTCTTTACAGCTGTTTCTCTCCCTTCTTCCTCCCCCACCCTAAAGTCCAGGATAGAGTTCATTAACACACATTGACTTAGTTGCCAAGAAATAGTTTTCTGAAGCTCCCGGTGAAGGAAAAGAAACATCTTTAAGACACAAGTATACCAAAAGCTCCCAGTGAGTACATGTAACAGGCCTCAGCAAGAAATCATCTTAGGTTCTCTTGCTCTTGAAAAAGTCAAAGATTCGTTTATTTTTATTTTTTCAGTTGTGTGTGCCCGTGTGAGATCCTGTCCATTGAGTGTATAGCTCCCCATGGAGAACAGAGGACACAGGGTTCCCTGGAGCTGGAGTTACCCATGTCCTGTGCAAGAACCACAGGTGCTCTTAAGCCCTGAGTAATTCCTCTCTACACCCCAAGATGCTCTTCTGCTCCATGCCTTTGAGGATGGATGATCTCCTTCTGCACAAATGTATTATTTCAGCATGGTCTGCTAGGGTGTTAAAAAAAAATCAGTTGTCATTTTATGTCTTTCACCAATTTCCTTAACTTTTTATTATTTGAAAGGCTTTGTATGAAGAACAATATAGTACCCACAATGGCTAACCAAGCAAAAAGGGAACTTAATCAGAATTTAATCCTCTTGGAACTTTAGGTAGGGACAATAACAAAGAATATCTGAGACTCGGCTGTGGTGGCTGTGCTTTATTGGTTACGTGCAGGAGACCAGGGCTATAAGAAAGATCAGCATTTTCGCTCAGAAGCGATATTGTCTGGTTTAATTTATTTATAAACCTTAGCTCTCAGCAGTGCTTAGCGATATCAACAAGAGGATTGCCATAAAAGTTTTCTTCATTGAATTTTCACAAGCCTTAGCTCTCAGCAATTTTTAGTGGTAACCAAAAGTTAAGCTTGCATCAAAGTTTTATTTAGCCCTTTTTCCCCCACTGAATATATTCAACAGACTGTGCTGAAGGGACCGAAGGCAAGTATAAAAAGTTGGCTTCCAGAAAGCTTGGGAAGTAGCGTAGTTGAAGTCAGCTGGTTCTCTCCGCCCCTCTCTTCTCATCCGTCTGCTTTGAAGTGACTGACTTGTCTTTGCCACACTGTAGTCAACTTCTTGTAGAAGTTTCTTCCAAAGCATACTGATGTCACAGTTTATATCATGAGCATTTTGTCTTTGTTGACCAGGAACTTCTGGGCGTTGAGATCCTTAGAGCCCTGGAGTTGCTTCCTTGGGATTCCATTTTCTTCTAAATGTTGACTGATAAGAATAGAGATGATGCCAGGAGGTAAGGACTGCACTCTCTCTCACACACACACACGCCCTATCCTCCAACACACACACACACACACACACTCACACCCTATCCACCAACATGCACGGTACACACCCACACACCCTATCCATCCCCTAACACACATACATACACACAGTCTATTCCTCAAAACACACTCATACACATACTCTATCCCCGAAACACACATATACGAGAGAGAGAGAGAGAGAGAGAGAGAGAGAGAGACAGAATGAGAATGGTTGGTCTTACTGGGAGACTATTTAAAAAGAGATCAAATTTTGGGAATGGAATATTCTTTAGTTGCAAACACAGAAATTGTTGTGATTTTTTAAAAAATTTATTTATTTATTTATTTACTTTACAACCCAATATTGGCCCTTCCTTCTCCCAGTACCCCCTCATGCAAGTCCTTCCCCCCATTCCACCTTCTTCTCTTTTGAGACGGAAAAGACCCCTCTGAGTGTCACCCACTCCCACTAACACCCCCCTTCCCCAACACTTTTCTTTGATGTATAGGGGTTGGGAAAGGTCATAAAGGTTTCAGATGGCTTTCCAAGCACATGAGAAAAGTTAAGCAGAGAGAAGTCGCTCTGTGCAGAGGGGAGAAGTCGCACGTGCAAAGGTCCTGAGAATAAAACTGGGCTTGGTGAGCCTGGAACTTTTATGGCCCCAGACCTGTGTGGATGAATATAATAAGTAGTCACTCATACGGAGGGATTGTTGGTTTGTCATAATGAATACATTTTTAGAGCTTGTAGAGACTTTCTAGAATGACCTCCAGGTGTTCCAGTTTGGGAAACTGAGGATAAAGAGATGATTTGCTTCAGGTCACCAGTTAACTGATTTCCCCAGCCTGGGCAATGCGGGGAAACAATGACCCACTTGCATTGGTTCATTCTGTTGGGCTGGGTTGTGGGTCCCACATGTCTTCTGCTCTTCGTGGGTGCCTCAGGGTGGTGTGCCTCTGGAGAGAAACAGAACCGCAGGATTTTTGACTGGTCCTCTTCCACCTGGTGCTGGGATGCTGGGCTGTGAGAAGCTGCTGGGGTGCCGCCAGGCAGGGAGTGAACTCAGTCTGAAGTTCCGTGGCTCTCGAGTGGATGCCTCTGGGAGGCCAGACAGAATGGAGATGTGGGGCGTGTGGGCGCCGGGTCCCACGATCAGCCCTCATGCCGAGAGAAGCGAGGGAGGGAGAGGGAGAGCTCGGGACCACGCCCGCAGAAGAGAGATTCTTTGGTTACTCGCTTGGCTTGCTTGAAGAGGTGGGCCTCTGCGGCTGGAACGCAGAGAGGTCCTCAGGGAAGTGCGGTGGGCCCCTAAAAGGCACGAGGAGTCTGTAGATTTTTCGGGCTTTATTTTCATGGTGAGATGTAGATCGTCTGGCGGTACCCCCACTTAGGTCAGGGCAGACCTGACTTAAATAGGAAGGGAGGGGGAGGAGGGTCTGGGAAAGAATACTTAATTAGCTACACCCTCTGGCCTTTAGGTATCTCATTAATATGGAAATTTCTCAAGGCTGAGGCCTGTAGTCACGCCCTCTACCTGTAGAGGGGCTAATAGGAGTTGCTCTACATGACTCAATGGCATAGATCAAATGGAGGCCTTAGATCGTGTGTCAGAAGTCTGGAGGGGGGGGGGCATGGCGAGATATGTGCCTCCCTCACAGGCAATGGACACCTGTTGGGTCTCTGGCTATCTCTAAGGCAGTGCTCTACCGGAAACCAAATCATCCTTTCACGGTCCCACAGGGCAACAAAAACCTCATTTTCTGATTACACCACCTCAGTTCTGGAGAGGATGTGTGTGGGTTGTGCAAACAGGTGAGAACACTCTACCATATCAGATAACTCAGCCTTGTGAAGTTAGAGCAGATCCCAGCATCTCACTCAGGGGGAAGAACAAGTGAGTCCTGGGGCTCTGGATTCAATCCCAGCTCCAGGTAGGAGGGTGTGTACTGGCAATAGCCTGATTGATGACTGGTCAGATACTGTTGCCTGAGAAATGTGTCGGCCTCCTCTCTTTAAAGCCTTGTGCCTGTTAAGCAACTCAGTCTCCTCTCTGGTTATCCTAGTCCTGGCTCAGGTCTTCTCAGAGAATGTTTTAGACATTCTCTTGGCAAACATCTCACACTTCTGCACGTCTGCACATCCATTCCTGTGTTCTTAGTACTCCTGCTTTCCCTGACCAACTAGCAGTACATAGTGGTTTCCCAAACTGTTGTTTAATAATTTAAGCATGTCACAGAGTAAGTATGTCACATTTTAAATTCAGGATAGTTTCTGCAGTTTGTGATTGCAGGGCTGTGATCAAAAAGTATGTAGGGAGAGCATAAATATCTCCAGACACCATCACATGGTTGCTGTTTTCATTTAGTTTCTTTTTATTATTTTGAGGACAAGATGTCAAAATTTAGAAAGTGTTTTTAAAAGCATTTACCGATGTTAATTTCTCTCAGAGTGAAAAGCGGACATTGTGAGTATATACCAGGAGATAATCACATGACAGTTTGAAAAGGTAGACGTTATTATACCAGGAGATGTCACATGACAATTTTAAAAAGCAGAACTACTCTTTGAATTGCTTCTCACAAATAGCAAAGTATAATCAGAGGGAGATTTAGAAGCATGCATGTCACACGCAGTGACCTCAATGGAATGGATTGTTTTAATTGTGTCAGGAAAATCCTAACGCTGCTGGCTTTGGGCTTTGTGAATAGACTGTACATCCAAGATAAATGTTGAAGTTTAATAATTACCAGTGACAACTGTTACCTATTTCTTAGAACAACTTTATGTTTGTCTTTTTGATTTTTAATTTTTCAGTTCTTTTCTTTTTACGGAGCCCAGAGATGTCTCGAACTCACTATGTAGCTCAGGCTGGCCTTGGACCGCCCCTCCTTGCTGGGTTAAAGGCATGAAATACTATTCTTGGCTTAACCTTTCTCTTTTATCATTTTAGAAAACAGTCTCTAAGATTTGCAAATTCGTTTGTAAGTTACCCCAGAGAAAAATTGTTCAGAATGTGACAATATAGTTGTTTAAGACATTTTAGACTCTCTAGTGCTTTGTAGTCAGTTGTGGAGGTGGCATTTCTCCCATTATACAATAGAAAAAAACAACACTTCCCAACAACGCTTCTTATTCTGTCTTCATTCTAAGATCCTCTGTGCAGAACCCCCTGCACTCACTGCTGCAGAAGATATGTGAACTAGGCCTTTCCTAGCTGTCCAGACTGCAGCATGCACCCCTTGATCCTCACTGAGGGTTGGGATACAAACTACTGGTAGCACATCATGTGCCTTCCTTTGTACTACATGGGATTCGGCTCATTTGCCGAGCATGGAGGAGGGCCAGTCAGTTGGTACAGAACAGGGGAAGCCGACTTATTAGAGAGACTAAACTCTGGCCTACCTCAGCTCACAGTCTGATTGTGCCCCACTGATACCTCTGTGGACTCCTGCTAGTTTCTCTTGTTGTCCGGGCTCTGTGGGGAAGGCAACCTGGCCTCTTCTCCTGCAGTTCCTGTTCCCTGTCCTTGTCAGCAGTGTTATTTGCAGATGTTGTAGCTTGCTGGTTAGGCTGGATTCTTAGCTTTCCGGATGTGCTCCAGATGTGCTCTGGTGCCATTGCACCTACAGGAGAGGTTCAGGGTTCCCTTCTATCTATAAATTGGATCTGGAGATCAATGGAGATACAAAGGTTCTGCGTATGTACCCGTGTGGCTCTGTCTTATCAGCTTTCCCATAAATTGTGCCTGTAAACTGCCCACAGCGTTGTTACTCCCTGTTTCATAAGTGAAGAAAGAGCCCAGGGACAGCCAAGCCAGGTGCACACCCATTTGACCTCATGCTTCAGGATGTTGTATCTCTCCAGCTAGCACCCTGACCATTAAACCACATTGTGCTACTTTCCACCCAAGGGGACTTCCATACACATCTTCACTGACCACCTTGGCTGGTGTGCTTCCTTCCACGTCACTTCCCTTGGCTCTATTTATTAATTTGGTGTGTGTGTGTGTGTATGTGTGTTTGTGCCCCTTGGCTCAGTTTATTTATTTATCTGGTGTGTGTATATATGTGTGTGTGTGCGCGTCCCCACATGTACAGGTACACAGTTCTTCCTGTGGTAAACTAGGCATAACCTAAATTTACTATCGTAACCATTTGTAGGAATGAGCTAGTGACTTAACAGGAATGAGTTATATAAAAGCCACAAGAATTTAGCTTCAGAACATTTTCATCAGCCCAAACACACATTGTCCCTATTTTAAAACAACAACAACAACAAACCGAACTCAATTCTCCACTTCTCCCGCCTCCTAGCAACCATCAGCTTGCTTCTTGTCAGGAAGGGATTGTACTCACTTGATATGTAAACAGGATTACACAAGTCATCTTTGCTCCTGGCTGCGTTCACTAAGCATGATGGTGTCAAAGTCCATTCATGTTGTTGTGTGCATTTATATTTCATTCCTTCTTCTGGCTGCATAGTACTCCTCGGTATGGATGTACCACATTCTGTTGGTACATATGGATAGGTAGCTGTTAAGATGCCTGCTCCATTTTGGCTATTGTAAACAGCTGCTATGAATATTCAGGTTTTTGTGTAGACATAGCTTTCCGATTCTCTTGTATACAGAGGTTGCACTGCTCTGCCTTTGAGAAGCTGTGTTTATTTTTATTTTATTTTATTTTTTTGGTGCTCAGCTGGCTTTGAACTTGTGACCCTTCTTCCTCTGCATTTTGAGTGCTTGCATTACATCTGTGCATAGTGAATCCTCCACCACTCTTGTTGCTCCAGTGTACTCCTGGCCTTCCCGGTGGCCAAGAAGTGGTATCTCACTGTGGTTTTGCCTTGGGCTGACATTGTTGAGAGTCTTCTCACATACCTTAATTTTAAAAAAGTGTAGATAATGGCTTGTCTGGCAGGACTGATGCTCTCCCACCCTCAAAGGAGGCATGCTAATCAATGCTTAGCACCTGGGGGTCCTGGGATTTGGTTTTGTGAAATTCTGTTGGAGTATTTCCACTACGTCTGCTGTCTGACGTCCCGCATGATACCGAGGACAGAGCTAGGTAAGGCTGTTCTCATCAGTAGCTCCAGCACAACAATGGAGGCGAGGGGAGGGTGAGTGGACCACTGTTGAGGCTGCCTGGTTGTGCACGAAGGGCAGTGCAAAGCCACAAGAGTACCACTCACAGGTTAGTCAGAAGAGAAAAGGAGTTAATGTGTATTATCGACCCTTAATCTTTAAACGCTCTCTTTTGAGGCATGCCATACTGTCCTAAGAGTCATCTAAAGACTTAAATAACCAGCTCACTGGCTCCCAGCTGATTAGTGTCAGGATTTAATTAACCCAGGTCTTCATTACAGCAGGGCTCTTCTTTCATCAAGTATTATGGGCTGGAGTTTTCTTAGTCCTCCCTCCCTCAGGCCTGATGATTTGCAGACTCACAAGACTTAGCACACTGCTGTGTTCAGAACTGTCATTTGTTAAGCGAAAAGAGGCAGAGCCACGTGAAGAAAGGGGAAAAGGCTCACACAGTGAAGTCTGCTAGGAACCGTGGTGTGAGCTTCCAAAAGTCCTCTTCCAGAGGAGTCAACTCCCAGCATGCTTAATTAACCCCAGCAGTGACCATGGAACTCGCTGTAAGCGTCTGTACCATTTTCATTGTTTGCCTTCAATTCTACATTTCCAGGGAAAAAAAGCAGGTGTTCAGTAAAACTTTTGTTTTTATGAACTGAGCCCAGCGAGTCACCCAGAGCTGGGAATGTGACAGCGTCCCTAAGCCTTCTCAAGAATAGCTGCCCACCTCAGTGTGTTGCTTTCTGCACAGGGACCAGATTCAGAAAGGGTGAAATGGCAAGAGAAGGGAGCAGGTCTTTGTTACCATCTATAGAAAACTGGATGTTGTATGGCTTTCTAAACCCACCTGCCCAAGTGAACAGATGTGCGCGCATGCGCAGCACCCCTTGTACGGAACATGGCGGCCGCTGAGCTTGGAAGTTTCTGTGGAGTTCCTCCCAAGTGGGATGAGTTCTGACTGCCCAATGCAGATGGCTCCGAGTGGCCTCACGAGCCTATGTCTGGAATCTTGGTGACTTTCTTTTTTTTTCCCCCTTGAGAAGGCTTTTACCAGAACAGCTGAGCTCTGCAGTTTGTGTTCCAGAACCCCAGACACCCCGTCTCCTCTGAGTCACATTTTGCACTGCTGAGGTTCGACAAGAAGCATTTTCCTCTGCCTGGCTTCCTCTGTGTCTGGGTCATGTGCAGAGGCGACTGAGGTGTTTGTGGGTGTTCAGTTGTCTCTTCACATTCCAAGAACACTTCTGGGGAGGGGCTGTTCTCGGGGAGGAGTCAGCCATTGTGCCTGGAGGCTGCTCCCTCTTCTGAGTTACCCTCACCAACTGAGGGAAAGGACACACTGGCTGCTACCTGCCTCTCAGTTCTCAAGTCAAGGGAAGAGGGTTTTTTTCCTGCTGCGTGTTTTCTTGGTTTCCACTCCTTCGGCTCCTTTGGGTGTGAAGGCTGGGAGGAGTCTGGTCTTTAAATCCAATGACCCATCACACTTACGTTTTACCTGACAGTAAAATGCATCAGTGCCCTCGTTCAAGAAATGGAGATGATGACAGTGACAACCTCATTGGGGGGTTGTGTCAGTCAGGAAAGTGGTACATCCAACGCCAACTAAGTGTAGAGCAGCCTGGCTTGCGTGAGCCTTGAAAGAAAGTCAGTGACGTTGCTGTTGTGAGGTCTCAGGGTGCCTGAACCCACTTTAGTTGTGAGCGCTTGTTTTGATCTGAGACAACAAAACGCCTCGCCTTCTCCATTCCGTTCCTTTAAAACTTTCATGATGCTGAGCTGAAATTTACTGCATAGGATTTTTAATCAGTAATGAACATTTTAAGGTGACTGAAAGGAGTTTCAGGGTGTGTGTGTGTGTGTGTGTGTTGTGGGGGGTGGGAAAGGAAAGTCTGTCCACTTTCAGCAAACCACCCTGGGGCTCACCAGAGCTCATACTGGCTCAGTGAACTGAACACTTGGTTCGAGGAGGTCAGACACACACGAATAATTTTCTTTGCTTCTCCGACCACAAGGACCACCCACAGTCTGCATCCACTGTCTTTTCAGGTAGAGGCCAGAGTCAGAAAAACTGATTTAGATGCATTCCTGGGCGCCCTAAAAAGACTTCTGTTCAGCTCGGGTTTATGTTGTAGAAATTGAAATTTCAGCCAGTCTTTACTTTTATCTTTTTGATAGTTATAAGAATGCATTAGGTCTTCCTGTCTTGTGCTTTACAAAAAAAAAAAAAACATACTTTTTCTTATTGCTCAAGACAAATTTTCACTCTTGTTTGTAGCCTAGGCTGGCCTCGAAGTTGCTTCAGTTTCCAGAAAGCTAGGAACCCAAGTCTGTGCCACCGTCTCTGACTCACAACCATTGCTCTTAAGAACTTTGTCTTTGCATAATTTCTGTTAATTCTTTACGTAGTAACTTTTTTTGTTGTTTTTTTGTTTTTTTTTCGAGACAGGGTTTCTCTGTGTAGCCCTGGCTGTCCTGGAACTCACTTGGTAGACTAGGCTAGCCTCGAACTCTTGAACTCAGAAATCCGCCTGCCTCTGCCTCCCAAGTGCTGGGATTAAAGGCGTGTGCCACCACCGCCTGGCACGTAGTACCTTTCAAACCCCCAAACAAACTTATTATATACCCCCTAAACCCTCATCAGAGTTAGAGCGCCGAGCTTCCTTATCCCCATACCCCCTTTTGGGGGTTGGTAGGCAGGGTCTTATTATGTAGCCCTGGCTTCCCTGGAACCCTGTACACGGGCCAGATTTACCTCAAACTCACCTGCTGCTGCTTCCCAGGTGCTGATATTAAAGCCATTGCCACCACACATGGCCCTGTCCCTTTATCCACTTTCTCCAGCTGCCTTGAGACTCTCTGGGTTCTACCTCCATCACTTTCCTTGAGGCTCCCTGGGTCCCACCTCCATCACTTTCAGCACAGCCGGGCCTCCATGATGGCCCTGGCTCTGTGCAGTGAATGACTGGCAGTGTCTGCCCACGGGAGTCCCACGGCTCTTGTTCTGGTGGCTCCTTTTCTCTTTCAAAGACTCCTTCTCCAGAATGCCTCTCAAGTGTGCCCATTGCTCACTGGCTCTTCCCACTTGTCATTTGCCATAGGATGCACTACCTTTTCCATGGCTTCTGCTGGTGTCTTGTCCTAATGAGTTTCCCTATTTCTGGGTCTCAACTCCATGTATTCCGAGGTCTGAACTCATCTACTTTCTGTGTATAGCCCAGTGCTGCCGTTTGCCCTTATCTTCCCCCAACCTCCACCCCAATCCAGGCCGCCACTGGCTTCTTGGGTAGATACACTAACCTCTGTCTGTATCAGGACTGAGTTACCTGTTCCCACGAGATCCCTGAACAATGCATCCCTGAAAAAACACAATGTAGAAAGCATTTTCCCTCTCTCAGTATAGATATTGAGAGTAAAGCCCAGAGGCAGCTCTTCAGGACTCTTCAGGGCTGGATCCGAACTAAAGAACCCGATTCGTGCCTTTCTTGCCGTCATCCTCCTTTACATTCTTGACCGTGGCCCAAGATGGCAACCTGTGCTTTAGCCATCTTGTCTTATCTGAGTGAAAGCTGCAAGAAGCAAGCGAGGCAGGCAGGAGGAGGAGCCGTTTCCCGCCAGAGCCAGCTCCCTTTAGCAACCTTCCCTTGTGTTTCACACAGAGCCTTTCATCAACCATATAGGTGAGAACTTAGCCATGTGATCTGATTGAGATACAAACTCTATTCTCGACAGCTGCATACCTCTCCCAGGGTGGGTGCCATTAGTAAGAAAATGGGTATTGTGGTAGACATCCAGTAATCACTGTACATCCATCTCCTCCAGTCTGCTGTGCACAGTGGCCCTGATCAGTGATAAACAGACAAATAGAATCATGTGCTTCCCTAAGACTTGTTAGCAACATCACACGATTCCCATTGGCATCCCCGAAGGGAAGCCACTGCCTACCCCCGTTCACAGGGATCTGTATCCCATCTTCTCTTCGCTTCCCCTCTGCTCACCTGAGTTCTGATCCTTGAAGGCACCCGTACCTCCCACTATGGAGTCTAGGCATTGGCTGTGCTCTCTTTCTAGAATGCACGCTCCTCACTTGACTGACTCAGTGCTGTTCGTTTCAAGACTCAGCTCAGTGATCCCATCTTCCCTCATTCCACTCCATTCTCACTGCTTCGGTTACATCTCCCTGTGTGGAACCGGATGTAGCTCACTGCAATGGATGCACCAGCATGCTGCAGGCCCTAGGTTCAATCTTTAGGTCCCACCTGAAACAACAACTCAACACCCAGCATGTATATCTTCCTGTATAATGGCATTTTCCATTTTTACTTTGTTACTTGTGACTTTAACACAGGAGTAGGATTTAGTTTATTATCAGCATGACTATCTTACCTTCTTTCTCTGGCGAATGTGGGATTCAGGACTGAGAGGGGCCTGTGGGAAGACTACTTTTGTGTTACGTCTCCAGAAAGGGGAATGGGAGAGATGCCTTGACAGGTCATCAGAGAGCCAGAGCAGGACTCGGAGCCATATTTAGAGCCATCCTACCATGCCCACTTGGTGCTCCCTGTTCTTAAGGAGGTGGCTCCCCAAAGGCACAAGTTTCAAGCTTTGAAGCCAGGAAGCTATGCCTGTAGCAGTTGTGACAGTAGGCTTTGGATCCAACTCGAGTCTCAATTTCCCCACATGCCATGGAGCCAATACCCTCTCTGCAAGGCTATATGTGTGTATACACCTGTTGGAACATTCCAGATTCCACTCAGTGTGGCTTAGAAGACAGGGAGGCGGTGGAAACAGACGGTGGTGAACAGCCTTCCCTCAATACTTACACAACATGCAGAGGAGGGGAAAATTCTCCTCTTCTCGGCTTATTTTAGTTCTTTTTTTCTGGCGGAGACCCTAGAAATTAGACTACCAAAAGATAAGCAGTACTTCTTCCCAGTGCGTGGGCACCTCCATAGGTAAAGGAAGACGTAAAGATGTTAAAGCTAAACGCTCATGTTCCGGATGACAAGCTGTAAAACTGTGACAAACGGAGGTGGCTTTTGCTAGCCCAAGAAACAAAGATGGATACAGATGACCTGCACAGGGCCTGCATGTTTACAGATTGCTTTTGTGTTGTATCAGAATACCTGACAGAGAAGCTCAGGAGAGGGAAGATTAACTTCGACTTACAGTTTTAGTCCGCTGTGGTACGGAAAGCTGCGCTCTGGTGGAGGGAGTACGTGGTAGACAGAGCTCTTCACAGCAGCCAGACCAGGAAAGCAGTGAGCAGTATCTGAAACAGGGCCAGTTTGGGGCCCAAGACATGACTCCCATGACCCACCGTCACCAGCAGGGCCCAATGGTTGATCTACAGCTGTGATTCTCAACCTCTGGGTCATGACTCCCGCAGGGGTCACATATCAGATATCCTGCGTCTCAGATGTTTATATCATAATTCATGTCAGCAGCAAAATTCCAGTGAGGAAGCAGCAGAGTCCTGTCCCTCCATGTCTACTGGGGGGTGATACTCCATGTGAAAGTATGCTTTGTCAGTAGACTCCTGTGAGGTAAACACACTATGCCTGTTTTACAGAAGAGGAAAGCAAGGAAGAGAAAGATCAAAGACCTCGCCCAGTGTCCTAGATTGTGGGACAGAATCAGGAGTGGAGCACAGGCGGGGTGATCCCAGAGCTGCCACACCAATGGTTCTCAACCTGTGGGTCTGGGCCCCTTTGGGAGTTGCATATCAGGTATCCTGCATGTCAGATATATACATATATATGTATATATATGTATATATCTGACATGCAGGATACCTGATATGTATGTATGTAAATATATATATAAAACAATTCATACCAGTAGCAAAATGACAGGAAGTATCAAGATAATTTTGTGGCTGGGGGGTCAGCACAACACGAGGAAATGTATTAAAGGGTCACAAAAGGTTGAGAACCACTGCTCTGTGCTATGTCACCCCTGGATTAGTCTCTGATCCCTTTTGGCTGGCCAGATGTGCATTCGAACAGGAGTCTAACGCGCACTAATGTTCATCTTCACTAGGATCCGAGGCCATCCTTAGAGCCTGCCTGACTGGTTGGTATGTGCGGAGAAACTTTACCCAAAGGTATCCCCTGCTTTTGTTCACAAAGTGCTCAGGGCCCCTGGATGAGTCAGTCCCCACTCTGGTTTCATACTGTAAGTGAGACAGAGTTTAAATAGCTCAAAGGCTTAAAAATAGCCCAGTCACATGAAGTGTCAGTCATCTTTTTAGAAAAGATTTGCAAAACTCAAGGAAGTCAAGGTAAGCTGTTTGGTTGAAAACAACAGATGTTGAAGCCAGACACGCTGCACAGGCCTGCCATCCCAGAACCTGGGAAGCAGATGTAGGAGGATTGGTGTGAGTTCGAGTCTAGTCTGATCTACACAGGTTTCAGGACAGTCAAGACTTTATAGTTAGACCTTGTGTCAGAAAAACAAAAAACACTTGGGAGGCAGAGGCAGGCGGATCTCTGAGTTCGAGAGTTCGAGGCTAGCCTGGTCTACAGGGTGAGTTCCAGGACAGCCAGGGCTACATAGAGAAACCCTGTCTCAAAAAAAAAAAAAAACAAAAAAAAAAAAAGAAAAAAGAAAAGAAAAACAAAAAAGAAGAAGAAGAGGAGGAAGAGGAGCAGGAGGAGCAGGAGGAGAAAGAGGAGGAGGTGGATAGATGTTGGTGGACAGTGGTCATTTCTGTTTCCTCTTAAAATCTTAGAGAGCTTACTTTTTCCCTCATGGCCCAAACCAGACTCTCATTTTATTTTATTTGGTAAGACAACCATGAGCCTTATTGGAGTCTTAAAGGTCGCAGCGAGTGAGTCTTTTCTTGTCTAGGATCCGGTGCTTCACCTTTCCTAGGACACCTGTGGTTTTAGAGTATTAGTAGCTAAGTTAAGGAAGCACTTGGTGTTCCTGTAGCTTATTCCAACATTTACAAACAAATGAGACTCAGACTGTGGTTATTTTATTTGGCTTTGACAATTATGAGGAGTAACCCCTAATCTACTCTTCTAACTGATGCCCTGGCAACCTCCCCAGTGGTGTACTCCAGATACTTGCTGTTTCTTCTGGCCATGTGCTTATAGCCTATCTTCCCCCTGACGGCTTCCTCTCTTCTCCTCCTTCCCCCTTCTTCCCTTGGTCTCTCCTCCTCCAAACAGGTCACTCCAAACCCACCTACCTCTAATCCATCCAAGAATGGGTTGTAGCCAATATTATTTAATCAGTAGTTTTAATTCAGGGAACAAGGTTTGCACAACAAAAGCTTGTAAACAGGAGAAATCACTCGTAGGTCTAGACCTTCATAGAATTTAGCATTACAATACATCGAAACAGACCCAACCTCAACACGGATTTTCCCCTAATGATACGGGAATTGACAGTTTAAACTGATGCTGTTATTCTTCACGGTTTATAGCTAGGGGAAGAGGTGCAGGGAGCTTGAATCAGTTGTTCAAGAAGAGTCCAGACGCTGGTCACTTCCCCCTTCAGCTCCCCAGTTACAAGTATTCATTTCATTATTTCTCTTGATCGTGTGTGTGTGTGTGTGTGTGTGTGTGTGTGTGTGTGTGCGCGCGCGCGCATGCGTGTGTGTGCGCGCGCATGCGTGTGTGTGCGTGTGTGTGCGTGTGTGTGCGTGTGTGTGCGTGTGTGTG
>NW_021604791.1:10159911-10188331 GCF_004785775.1 Grammomys surdaster
GTGTGTGCGTGTGTGTGCGTGTGTGTGCGTGTGTGTGCGTGTGTGTGTGTGTGTGTGTGTGCGCGCATGCGTGTGTAGGGTTCTGGAGATCAAACTGAGGCCCTGGTGCTTACAAAGCAAGCACATCACTGATCTGTGTCCTCAGCCTTACTTTGATGCATCTTAATGTGTCAGTCACACAGAGACTCACAGTTTCTAGCCCTGGCAGAGCATCTTGGAACTACATGTCTCGAACTCCCCATGTTCTGCGCCTTTCACAGTCTTTGTTCTTTTCCTTTTTTTGGGGGGGGGGGGAACTCTTATCTGTGATTCAAGGTGTGATTCAAGGAAGTGCCTCCTCCATGAAGCTTCCTCTGATCTGTCTCCTGGACCCGAGAACCTCTTCCTGGGTCCCACTGCTGTCAGTGAAGGATATCCCCTTCCACTATAGAAGTCTTCCATCCTTGGCCATCTGGTTAGCAGTTTCCTGTGTCTTACCAGTAGAAGCCGTATACATATGGGTTAATGAAGATGGAAGGAAGAAAGTGTAGGAGAGAGAACAGGTAGTGTAGGGTATTCAGTTGTTAGTTCCCATTTATTATCCTGCCCAGGAAGCGTGTACCTTTGATTTAGACGTGGGCGCTCAGTGTGATCCCTCCTTCCTTTTACGACAGAACGTTTTATAAATCGTGATGTTTACAATCATAATATCCATAAGCCTTGTAATCATCTTGGCAATCAAAATCACCTATAATGTAAAATGATTATCCCTATTCTAGGTTAATTAGGTGAATCTAGCTAACTAAAGCTAATCAAATGCTAACATTTTCCCAGACCAACTCCAGATATCAGTTACACTTTGTTAAGGTCTAGTGGCGAGCGCACCGGGCATGCCTCCACCCGACCGTTACCTGTTCAGTCTGGCACAGGTAGAAGGTACTCAACAGAAAGTCATACAAATAGGACCAGCCACAGTGGTAGGTACACAGGCTGTTTGTGGGAGATGAGTAGGTTCAAACTATACTGAGCAAAATCATTTGAAATATCCAATATTGGATCGTGTTTGTCCTATACCCATGGCGGTTTGTGATAATGTGACGTACTAACCTCTTAGTGAATTAGCCAGAGAAGACTTTTCTCTAGGAGGCCACTTAAAAACTGGCATTTGGTAGAATGGAGGTTTCAGATTCGTTCACTGATTTCATGAGACTAACCTATATAAATTCTTGAAGCCATCCAAGGCAGTTGCTGTCTGGGTGTGTCATGTGGTCCGATGCTCCACTCACCAGTGTGGAGGTGAGAAGAGCCGACAGGTAACTGCTGCTGCTGTGGGTCGCCATCTTCAGAGCACTTTGGCAGTGGATGGTGTTGAGAGACTTCTCTGAGAATGGGCAGATGTTCTGCAATATGAGCTGAGAGTTAACTACATTATCGAGCAAGCTGGGTGGGGATGAAGAAAGAGTTCATGTGCACCTCAGCGGCGAGAGCCGGTAAAGAGTGTAGCCTGGAGTGCCTCTGGGAACCCTTTCTACTCTAGATGGTTTTCTTCTGTCCTTGGGATCCCAGCTTCATTTACCCCTAGCTGGTTTCTTTTAACCTCTGTGTTTGTCTAACTGTGACAGGCAGATGCTAAACCCGCCATCACTTTGGTAGACTCCATAGCTCTTTGATGAACAGTGGAGCACTTTGAACTGAGTGGTGGACGCAGATGGCTGTGTGCACTTGACCCTTGAGAGCTGTCATCGTGTAGACATCAGGATTGTTGGCTTTTCAAGGCTCATTTCCTGTTTTGAGCCCACAGTGCCTATCACCCTAAGAGCAGCCAGCGGGTTTGGTAGTAGCAGTTAAGAAATGTGCCCATGTCTCAGTTCTGTCAGCTGATGGTAGACTCTTTCTGTAGTCCCACAGAACATCGTGAAAACTGGGTTTCTGACAACTTTGACCATTTAACATTTTGATAAGCATTTATTAAAATACGTTTAAAGTTTTAAGTTTTTGATAAGCATTTTTGACCTTTTACTATGGCATATTTTGAACTCGAGAGTGGACAGAACAGTATCATAAACCCCTTTGTACACTGTAAGCAGCACATAGCACGCTCTCTTGCCTGCTCCCTGTCCTGACCTCAGAGCCTCAGGCCCTTGCCTTGTGGCATTCACATCATTTCTACTGCTGAGCCTTCAGAATACAAGATCCACAGGACATAGGGTCTCCAATTTAAGCAAAGGCACAGTGCTAGCTCTGTAATCCTAAATATACCAACAGAACTTCCTTGAAGCCGTCGAGTCTCCAGGCTGAGGAAGAAATTGCGTCTATAGAATGTGTTAATTTACACATTTATCTATAGGATGTGTAGGATGTGTCCAAGTGATAGGGTGTGTGATCAAAAAATACTGTAAGTTGAATTTTTTCAACACTAGTTATTATAGGTAGTAACAGTCTAGGGGCTTACAGTCTCAGGAGGTTAGAGTCCATGATTGTCATGGCGGGAAGCCCGGCAGCAGGCAGATAAGTGGCTGGAGCAGAAGCTGAGAGTTTACATCTGGTCCACAAACACGAGGCAGGGGATGGTGTGAATTTTATAACCTCCAAGTCCACACTCCTCCAACAAGGCCACACCCCCCAATCCTTCCCATACAGTTCTACCCAGTGGGGATGAAGCATTCAAATATATGAGCTGATGGGAGGCATTCGTATTTAAACCAACACAGCCACTTTTAACACATGTTTGGGAGGTGGGGGACCTGAACTCATGTCCTAGTGTGTGCACATAAAGCACTTCACTCACTGAGTTGTCTCCTCAGACCCAGCCGATTAGTATTTTAGAGGTAGAGAACTGTGCAGTTAGCAAGAGAATAGTATAAGTCCAGGGACAGCTTATTTGACAGGCAGGTTAAGGCTCTTCCTTTGCAGTGCTCTTTCTGGCTTGGTTCAGTTTTAAATTGTTCATGTTTGCAATCTCCACTTAACTGAAGTCTGTGTTCCCTTCTCAGAGGAACTTTCCAGGTGTGGGTACTGTACAGGCAAAGTTCTCAACAAGCTGTGAGCTCCCCAACTTGAACCTTTCTGGAAACCTAGCCCTGAGGCAACCCCGGGGTAACACTGTAGAGAATACACAGGACTGTCGTTTTCATCTGATTAGCCATGGCTGTGGTGGGGATGCTGAGCACAGGGACTGATTGAGTCCCACAGGACTGTGTATTGTATGCTGTGCGGTTCATTTCCATACAAAAGCCCCGGGGCTAAACTCCTGTCTCTGCATTGCTAGTTACCTCTGCTGCTCACATAACATCAAACACCAGGCAAACACTTAATCCAATGGGAGAGTTGGCTTATGAGTCTAGTCATTTCTATTCTCATGAAGATATGAAGTATTAGGAAATAAAAAATACAGAGCATGTAGAGATAGGCAGATAGATAGACATCCCCATCACAAAAGCAAAATGCTACCTGTCAGTGTGAGTTATAGAAACTGAATCCAGAGATGCACTGGCCTGTTTTCTCTTTTGCTGCTGAAAACAGTGAGCTGTCCTGTACTGGTCAGCAGTGACCACCATAGCTGAGGCAGGGGAGTGTCCTGACTGCAGTTACTGGTTCTGGGAGAATTTTAATGGGACTGTGAGGCACTGTAACTCGTGTCTCTAGGAACTGTAATTGCCTGCATTGACAGTCTTACGTGAATATTATTCCATGATTTTAGAAATAAAAATGAAAGTTTTGCTTTGGGTTTTTCAACATCAAGTTTTTATTCTGGATATTAATTTGATCTCAGCTAACTGCCCAAGCTGCAATAGGAACCATATTTAAAACCATAATCCTTAAAAACTGTAATCTTCATAATTAAGCTGTTAATAGGAAGCCTTTTTTTTAAAAAGAATGGCAACACTTTATCAGATGTGAAGCCCCCATATTAGAATATTAGGTTTTGGCATTTTTTTTAACTCTACTAGATTCTCATTCTTATTAAAGAGAAGCCATCAATCATCAAGTAAGAAAAAAACTTTGGTTTTGTTTATTCTAGTTCTCCTGATCCTGGAAAGGTCTGTATCAAATTATTTCCAGTGGACACAGGAACATGTCATAGACACCCAGCACTTCCCTGCCTCTTCCTGATTAACGGCACCTGCCACACTTGAGACTTGTTCTTTAAATTCTGCTCCAGGTGGAAGAGGAAAAGGTTACCCTTATGAATGGGCCTTTGGCGCTCACTTGAGACTTTTAGTAGAACATGTCCCCCCTTTCTGTGGATGAACGGGTGGGACCTCTGTGCCCTTCCCACAGGAACGTGAACTTTCATGGCGAGCACTTTTTCTCCTTAGCCCGAGAGAAAGAAGATCTGCTTATAAAGTTTCCAGGGTCAACAAGTTGTGCATGTTTTGACCTCTGTCATGAAAGTCTTCGACTTTCCTGAAGGACATAGAACCGGTAGTTTGAATGTGGGTGAATGAAGGAAGATCAAGGCCAGTTCGTAGGCTACAATCTGGATGCAGATTGCCATGGAGAAGTGCAGCGGATGCGGGCACAAGCTGTCGTGCTTTATATTTACTGAGGACTGCAAGATCTAGGAATTGTCAATTTTGTCGTTTTAGTTGGATAACCATATTTTATTCTTTTGCTGTAATATTTCACATACATTAATTATATATTTGTAGTTTATTTTTTAGTCTGTGTCCTCTAGATGCCCCTGTCTAGGGCATGCTGTGTCAGCGCCAGTCTTGGATCTGTCTGTTTTAGCCCGTTGACAAGGACCTGAGGCTGACTGGATATGAAACTGTAGTGGCACTGTTTGGCCTAATAGTAGCATAGTTGTGAGTGTGTGGACCGGTTCCTCATAGCCAGAACTGAGAGAAAGGGTGGGAGGGTGTACTTGGCACGCAATCAAGCAGAGTGCTCACCCAGAGGATTGCTTACAGAGAGGGATTTGATTCCAACAGACGGCCATCTTATCACACACACCCAAATATGTAGTCAACTTTGCCTCCCTTTATTCATGTTTTGTTTATATTTAGCTTGTTAATTTGGTCTCATAACTGCACAAGAGCTATAAGTACAACACATTCACCCTCCGTGTTATTTCTGCACATAACCAAGTGATATCAAATTAATTAAATGTGTATAACATTGAAGAATTCAGGACTGAGTTCAAATTCTGGGATGATGTGACTTTGAGTAAATTAATTATGTTCTCCATGGCTTGGTTTCTTCGTGTGTGACGTGGAGCAGCAAGAGTTCTCATGTTATAGTTCTGTGAGGACGTCCTGCAGGTGATGTGTGTACCAGACTAGCGCAGGAGCTCACCCACAGTGAGTGAGTGCCGTGGAATTACATTGCTCTAAGTGCCCGTAAGTATTCAAGCTTGAGAAATCTGCTGATGGGTTAAAGTGTTTTTAGGTAAAAATGTTTTGAGAGACTTGGGCTCACTGTTGGCCCAGTGTCTTGTGATATTAGGTCGGCCTCATAGCTTCCCACAGGCTCAGTTTCTTGGCAGCTTCCCTGAGTTACTGTGAACAAGATTTATCAATAAGGTATGCTGTATGTAGAGGAGTTATTATATATCATATATCATATATCATATATCATATATCATATATCATATATCATATATTATATATATAAGATGGGTTATAGAAACAGGCTTCCGTGATTATGGAGTTGCAAAGTCCCACACTCTGCCATCTGCAATCTGGAGATTCCAAAGCCCGTGATGATTCAGGCCAGGTCACATGGCTTGGGAGTCATAGGAGCCAGTGGTGGACTCTTCCATCTTGGAAGATTGAGACCTAGTGGGGAGTAGGCTGTGCCAATAGTCCCCCAAACCAACAAGACGGAGCTCTGCTGTCCCAGGGCAGAACAGATGGGTTTCCCAACTTAAGAACAGAGTTCACCCTCCTGTTGCTTTACTCCTTCTTCTGGGAATACCAGACAGGAGCAGCCTAAGGAAGGAAAGGTATATTTTGGCTCATAGCTTGTATGCATTCGTCATGGTGGCAGGAACTTGAGGCTGCTGGTCACACTGCATCAACAGGTGAGAGGTAGTTTTGTTTCGTGGATCTCGTAGGCACAGTAATTAAAACTTAAAAGATAGTTTTAGTTCTTACACCAAGCACTGCCGTGTCTACTCCATATGTACCGTGAAAGAGCAGAAATATGTATCTATACAGAGGGTGATATTGAGCATTTCCAGGTCCTTCCAGACATCACAGCTGCTTGTTCAGTGGTTGTTCAAACCCTTCCCAGCTTTTGCATGCTCTGGCCTGATTGTCGTTTGTCACGGCTCATGGTGACACTCAAACCCAAAACGTTTATCACTGTTCATGCACAAGGCTGTGACCTGACTCCCAGTACCACAGTAACAGCTAATAATTATTAACTGCCGTGTGAAGACTGGGTGCTAACCGGGAGGCCAGCAGGGGACTTGCTGTACTTGAGGTGAGACATGATGAAGTTCTGATCGAGGCGTGTAGCAACCATGTACAGGGGTGACCCAGGCACAGGAGAACTTCAGAGGAAGACTGAGCACTGGGATACATGGGAAGAGTGGTAAATGGTTTTGAGGATGGTGTGTCCCCAACTAAAATTACTTTTTCAAAAATATGCCTTGTGATATAGCACTCCTTGCTATCCATTGAGACTAGCTCAGGATAGACCCCAATTCCTCAGCCTTACATGTGAGCATTGCCTAATCTGGGCTCAAACAGCCTTTCTTTGTGTCATTTCCTACACTTCTGATCCACCCTGGGTTCAGCCTCTGTGCTTTGGTTTCAGTTCTCCAAATACTCTCAGAGTTCTGTTGTTTTTGCAGCCTGGAACCTTCTTTGCTTTCTTTACAGAGAAACTGTTATTTATCCTTTGAAAACTAGGTCCAAGTGCTACTTCCTTAAAAGCCCAGCTTCTCCTCCATCCACTTCCGGGCTTTCTCATTCCCAGATTAGGAAGCATCTTCTTCTTCCACCCACAGCATTCATGTGACAGTTTCTACAGACCCTCTGCCCTCTCCTCTAACCCCAAGACTTCAACACACAGCCCCAGGACTGGCTGAATAAGGCAATGACGGGACAACTCAAGTGTGTGCCTGTGAGTGCGGGTTTCCTCAGAGGTCAGAAGAGGATGCTAGTCCTCTTGGAGCTGGCGTTTCAGGCTGCTGGGAGCTGCCCTCTGTGGGTGGTGGGAACCAGCAAGCATTATTAACTGCTGAGCCACTTCTTCAGCCCTTCAAACTTCCAGCTGTGAGACAGGAAAAATGTGAGAGAAAAAATGGGAATAATTAAGGGGTCCTGGAAAGAGAAAGAAGCCCCTCGTTTTGGCGTCATTTCCTGCTGGCTGAGTGTCCAAGAAATCCAGCACAATAGATAAAATCAAGATAGCTTGCTGAGATAATCTCCCCCTAAGGGTCATTCATGCAGCAGTGTTGGAAACAACAGATGAACAGGCTTACTTGGAGTCAGAGTGTCTCTGACCTTGACTTTAACTTCGTTAGTACTCCTCTCTGGTCCCTAAAACCAGTTCACTGATAAAAGCAACTTCATCAAGAGAATTACATAGAATAGTTCATTTGATTGTTTTTTAATTTAAGTTTAAAACTTTGTGGGCTTTTTTGTTGTTTGTTTTTTAAAAAGGTTTTCTTTGCTGTCCTGGAACTTGCTCTGTAGACCAGACTGGCCTCAAACTCAGACATCCAATTTCCTCTGCCTCCTGAGTGCTGGGATTAAAGGCGTGCGCCACCACTGCAAAGCTTTAAACTTGTTGTTTTATCTTTGAACCCTGTAAAACACATCCTCTGAGCAGTGTTAACTAAGCCACAAAGTCTAGTGTTAGGGCAATCAGGCTGTGACATCTGTGCTGCTTGCCAGGGGTGATTTGCCTTATCTGTCTGGCTGGGTGTCTCCTTCCTCCCCGACCGTTCCACTTGCCTTGGGTTCTTCAAAAAGCTTCGTCAGACTAGCAGAGGGTTGTTCTTCACCAAGGGTATCCAAGTATCTGCACGCCTGCTAGAAACCCAAGGGAAACCTTCTGAATAGACACAGGCTGGAGTGGTTTCCCTCCCTCGTCAACTCTTCAGACTTAAGCTTAAGTGCACGTCACCTCTTAAGTTCGTATTAACTCCAGTTTGCAAACTTGTTATCTTTGCTTCATGTTTCACCCTGACTCCTCCTGAAATTCTTTCCTGTGGATTCACGGCTTTACCTGAGTGAAGGGCCTTAGTCCCTCACAGTAGCTCTGTTGACCAGAGTCTCTCTACTGCCACTGACAGTGCTACTGGAAGATCTTTGGAGCCAACAGTCCCAAATGCTAATTAGCACTTTAGGAAGTTTTCATAGAGGGTGTGTACGAGTTAGTCCAGTATCAAAGTCATCCCATTTTCCTGGAGATAGTGACCTAACTCTGACACTGGCCTGCTGTAGCCATGGTTGAAGTGATTTGAGGCAGGCATTTTGGAGACAGACCACACCTTCCTGATGCAGGGCCAGCGAGAATAGTCTCCCAAGGGCTGAGCAAAGATGGGGTAAACACCACCCTGGCCTAAAAGCTGTTGCCTCCAGGGGTGAGGAATGAGGGCTCACAGGATTTCTGTGCTGTTTCTCAGTTTTCTTCAATGACCACACACGATTTGGTCATGGAAGGGCAATGCTTTTGCAATTTCTTCTATATGTTAGTGAGTACAGGCCTGAGGAGCAGGGTGGGAAACCCTGCCTCACCAGACATTGGGTATCAGGTTATTTACAAGGTCCCTGGCCACCCTTCCATCTGGCCTTAAGCTGTCCTCAGTCATTCTGGTCTGCTTTTGACTTTTTATTTAGCTAATAATTCTGAGTCTGTTTCTTTGAGTCGGATATCCTTTTAAGCACTTCTGCAGTGTTAGGTCATTCAACCCTCATACCACGCCTGTGGGACCGATACTGTTCTTAGTCCCGTTTTTCAGATGGGGAGTGATATAGGAATGTGATTTTTCCTTGCATGGCTTGTTTATTCTGCTGGAGTCTCTCTGTCTCTGCCATCCCACCTCTGACACAGAAGCCACAGTTCTGAACATCTTTTCGTCATTATTATTTTGAGACAGTTTCTCTGTATAACCCCTACTGTCCTGGCATTCACTCTGTAGACCAGGCTGGCCTTGAACTCACGGAAGCCCACCTGCCTCTGCCTTCAGAGTGATGGGGTTAAAGCTGTATGCCACCACCGCCTGCATTTGTTTTGTGTGGACTTTGTTTGTTTGTTTTGATTTTTTGTCTTGACACCATTACTGACACAAGGCAGATGGTGGCTTGAGAAACAGGATGGCCCAAAGGCAAAGCTACCGTCGAACAGCGTTGATGCTCTTTTGGTCAGAAGGCAAGGCAGTCTAGCAAGGCTGCCAAGCTTGGTCATCGCTGACCTTTTTTTTTTTCTTTTTCTTTTTTGAGGTTGCTTCTAGCTAACTGTGGGGGTTGACGGTCGCGAGTGGTTAGGAGAGTGTGTAGGAAGGAAGTATAGGCTGAACATTCAGCTGTTCTCTCAGGAAGGAAGGAGAGGCTGAAGGCAGTAGGCTAGCCCACAGGTGGGTGCTTGGCTTAGGTGTCTATAAGCAGAAGCAAATACCTGGAAGAGAACAACTCCACAGCTTGTTTCTCTTTTGTAGCCCTGGCTGTCCTGGAACTGGCTGTGTAGACCAGACTGACCTTGAATTTGAACCAGGCTCAGAGAACTTCCATGCTCCACATCCCTGCTGTCCAGTCTGGGACGTGACTCCCCAGTCCTCCCACCCCTTGCAGCTGGGCATCCCAGGGGCCATAGGGCTTCGGCAGCACTAGAGGCCCTCACTGTCTTCAGTGTGTGTGAGCTGAGGGCTCTCACCCATAGACTGAGGAGAGCGGCCCTACCTCATGGGATGCTGTGTCACAGAGCTGAAGTGCCAGCTGCCATCTTAACAGCCTCTGTGCCTTTTTATCTTGTCTTAGAATCAGGGTTGAAGGAAGAGACAATGGTAAGATCTTAGTGTGCCGCTGTGATTCAGGAGGGAGATGCTGAAGGCAAGCATTGGAGTGGCCGTGGGCCTTTCTGTAAAGCACTGGGAGCTTATCTCCTGAGGGAACGGCAAGGGAGGGGGGAAGGTGTGAGGCAGGGCTGTGGCCTCTGGAGCAGACACGCAAGGCAGGAGGGCAGCAGTGAGGGCCCAGCTAAGTGTGGGGAGGACAGGCCATCTGCAGCCCACTTGCAAGGGACCAGGAACAGAACTGAAGATGGATTAGAGTATCTGGAGGTAGAGGGGAGGGAAGGGGTGAAGGAAGGGTAGGAGGGAGGGGATGAATGGTGAACAACTGTCGGAGAATATATATGAGAATACACACACACCATACACATACACACTCACTCACACACACACACACACACACACTAGTGGGGTACAAGGAAATGAGGCTAGTGGAGGAGAAGCTGCTGTTGGATGTGAACAAGGGCAGGTTTGAAATGTCACCCCCTCCTACTCCCCAGCCGTGAGACAGGGGTCTCACTATGTAGCCCTGACTGTCCTGGAACTTACTAAGTAGACCAGGCTGGCCTAGGACTCACAGAGCTCTGCCTGCCTCTGCCTCCTGAGTACAGGGAGTAAAGGCATTCTCCACTCTGCTTGCGTTGTGAAGCCTTAGGTTTGAAGATGTCATGCACATTCTAGGGCACAGAAAGGAGAGAAGACAGAGCTGTGGCTGGAGGAGAGGCTGCCGAGTGTTGGATAAAATCATTCTCTTTTTGTCTTTTAGTTTTGTACTGTGGATTGATCCAGGAGCCTAGCACAGGCTAGGCAGGTGCTTTGCTACTGAGCCACACTGGTGTTCCCATACCCCTCCTCTCTGCTCCTTTTCTTTTTGAAGACAGGTCTCACTTAGTTGCCCAGGTTAGCATTCGACTTTCTGTCTAGCCCCAGCAGTCCATGAACCTTTTGATCCTCTTGCCTCTGCCACCTGAGTAGCTAGGATGCAGGCCTATGCCATCAGGTCTTGGTTAAAATGGACCTTTAATTATTAAATATTTTTTAGTGATTGATTCCAGGACCTTTCAATTGTGTCTTTTTCTTCTCTTCCTTCCATGATGATTATATAAGTATCCCCTAAAGTAACAGTCTTTAGAAGACGTTTTGTGCTCGGTGCATCGGATGTGTTATTTAGCAAATGCATTCTATCTGGATACTGTATTTGTTGTTAGTTTTTCTTGTATACACTTTCTTAGAGCCCTGCACATGATTCTTTGTATTCTTTTGATTCTTCCCTGGAATGAATTTTCAGGTATGAAGCTAATGTGCTCAAGGGTGTGGGTGGGTCCTAATTGTCTCCTGGCAGATTTGCAGTGAGGAGGGATACTGGGAGGATGCTGGGAAGTCCAGCCTCTCATCCTGTTGTTCAGGTCAAGCTCTGTGTTGAGCAGTCCACCTCCCCTCAGTTATCCTGAACCACTTCCAAGGAAGGCATCTCTGACAGGGAGAACACGGGGGAACACTTTGCTGGAGTGTGTGTCAGGGACCCAGTAACTGGAGCTCTGTGCGTTTGGTAATTTTTTTTTAAATGAACACTATTGTCAAGAGGTTGAACAAAGGTGTTTCTAGAGGGAAAGGTAGCAATGAAAGGAAGTTTATGTCTCTGTTTCAGAGGCTTGTGTTGTTGAAGTAAGGGCAGAGCAAGTTCACCATTAGAAATGAAAGGATCTAATGACTTTCATTATAGTCTTCACAAGGTTAATATTTTTGATCAGTTTTAACAGTTAAGGGAAATGTGATTTATATAATTATTAAAAATTACACTGTATGCACCACACACACACATGTGTGTGCGTGTATGTCTGTGTGTGTGTCTGTGTGCATGTATGTAGGTCTGAACATAGCCTTATTTCTCAATAACTGTCCACCTCTCCCCACTTCACTATGGCCTAGAATTTGTCACTCAGGCTAGGCTGGATGGCCATGTAATCCTAGAGACCTGCCTCCTTGGCATTGGGCTGACAGACAGCTCCCTGTGCCTGGCTGTTTTTATATGGTTTCTGGGGCATCAAACTCAAGTCCTTACTCTTGTAAGGTAAGCTCTTTACTGACTGGGGTATCTTTGTGTTGTTATCTTGTCTGTTCTAAGTTGTAATCTTCTGAGTCGGTAATTTTATCATCAACTAAAGTCAGCATTAAATAGTTTTCTTACGTCCTGTGCTTGTGTCACACCTCCTCTTTTTTCTCTTCTCACAGAAAAAACACAGGAAGGGATCCATTGATATTTCAAAAATCAAGTGTGTGGAAATAGTGAAGAACGATGATGGTATCATTCCCTGTCAAAATAAATATCCATTCCAGGTGAGTTGGTAGCCAGTGGCAGGCTTTGTCCTGTTCCCATTTGACATTACAGTTTCCTGTCCTGGGTTTGGTGGCTAGTTTTTCTGGACTCCTTTGCCACCTTCATAGTCCTTTCTGTTTTTCATCAGCTGTGTAAGTCTTTGGAGGCCATTTTGTTTTCGTTTTGGCTGCTGTGTCTACCATTGGTCCAGAGTCATTCACCCCAGGTCTTCACTTCCAGGTCACTTTAATCAGAGAGCACAGAGGAGTGGGCGGTGGGACTGAACGCAGTATACTGGAATTGTTTTCTGTGAACTTGAGAAGTTAAAAGTAGCAAGAGTGTGGTATTTCAAACAACAATGAGATGAAAGGGCTTTTTTTTTTGATGAAAAAAGGCAATAATAGCAGTTTACGTTGATTGAACTGCACAGCAATCCTGTCACACCAGTGGGGGTAAGCATTCTACTGTTCTTACTTATGACCAGGGACAGTGAGGCTCACGGATTGCAAATGGCTCCTTCAGAGCCACGCTGTGAATATAAAACAGCCAGGATGTGCACTGGTGAGCAAGGAACCAAAGCAAGTCCATTGAAAGGATCTGGTAGGAAAACAACCTTTCATATGAACTTTACATGGAGAGGTACAGGCTGAGGCATTACGGGAAAACAGGAGAGTGTGGTTGGTCCTTGAAGGAGAAGGATGTGCATTGTAGCAGTGCAATGGCGTGCTGAATGGAGGGAGAGACTTTTCAATTCTATGTAACAGAGGGTTTCTGACTCTTAGGGGTTTTCATGGGTCAGGCATGGTATGAACTGTGGTTTGTAGAAGGAAGGAGACTGGTATCTTAGAATCAAACCAGATAATCAAACCACCTGAGATACCAATTAGATGTTTAGTATTCAGATAAATGCCCATGTTACTAAGGTAATAGATAAAGTTAAATCACTCCATCAGTAGAGATCCTGGCTGCCATACAACAGGCAGCATCTGTAACATGTTTAGATCAAATTAGAGAGTCAATAAATTATTACACTAAACAGATGATTATTATAACAAAGTTTTGGGATGGTCCAAGCACAGACTTTTCTTTCCAGATAAGTCTGCCAATTCAGGATGACTTTCCCGGTGTACCAAAATCCATTATTCAATTATTCAGTAAAAAGCTGGCTGCACAGACAAACCTGGGTGAAGTGTGGAAACCAGGTAGCAAATATGAAAGCATCTCTCCAAGTGTCCATTGGCACAGTGTTTCTGGTATCTCATGTTCTGTCTTATAATATGGCATTTCTAGATATATCTTAGAAGTAGGGTCACTGTTGTGGTAATTATTTAAATTCGGCCTCTTGTTAATGTAATCTAAGCTGCAGTGGCTCTGCCTAGCCCAGCTGCCATGTTTCGTGGCCTCAGGCCACGTGCACACTGCAGCTAGAACCAGCCTGCCAGAAACACTAGCCCTGCCACCCAACTAGATGCCAGCGTGAGAGATGGCTCTGCCAATCTTCCACGCTATCTCCGCAAGGCAGGGCATTGCCCAGACCATCCCACCATCCATGCGGGTCCAGTAAGAGAATGAGACTCTAATTCTTATAGATTAATCAAAGGCTTTATATGTTTGATAATGATTAATAACAAAATGTGCATACAAAGAGAGTTGTATCCCAATTAGCTAACCTAATTATAAGTTTATAAGTTGTTCCCCACAAGTGCTCTCCATACCTGTGTGGTTCTCCATCCTCCTACATCTTTGCCCTCTCTTGTTCCTCCTCTTCCTTTTTTTTCTTCCTCTCCTTACTCCTCCCACCTTAGCTCCTCCTACAGGTCACGTTTGATGCATTTTCTTGTCTGGGGTAGTCCCACCAAAGTGTAACTGTTGAAGTGATTGAGAAGGGTTTACTGACAAACTGGGCCAGAATCAGCTGTGACCAGTGAGATAGTGGTTTGTTTTTCACTGTGATAGGTATTGTCCAGGTAGAGGGAGGTTTATAATAGAACACATGTTTTAGTCAGTCAGGTCTGCCTTATGACTAACCATTAGGGATAACATTTCAGAGCAGTTACAGGATCGTAGGTTAATTTTTCAAGGCTTATTATTAACATAAAATTACAAAATAAGACTAACTATTCACTAGGAGCCACCTTTGAAAGACGCCTAATGCGTGAAATCCTGGGCTTAGGAGTTGAAAGCCTTACTTTTTGCATTGCCTACAGAATGGCAATGGGCAGTTAGGTGGGACAGGGTTAGGGGACACTATTTTTAGTACCTGCTGTTTGAGTGGGGCCTGCTAAAGTTATACAGGAGTGTATGGTATTATGAGACTTCTGGAATTTTGGTTTCTTTAAAAAACACAAATATTACGTTTTCATTTTTAATCCCAGGTGTGGGGATGTGAGGCTACTTTGAAGCCGCTGACTGTGATTTGCCTCGTGCTCTAGCAGAGGCGTAGTTTTGCCAGCTGCAGATCGTTTCTGCGATTGGGTGATGTTTGGAATTCTGGGAAATTTTCAGAGGGTATAGAAAGGCTAGAGCTAGGCTCGGTGAGGTTGTTGGTTTTTCAGAGGATTGGTTGCTGTTTGTTAGTAGTTATGCTCAAAGAAGAAAGAAGAAAACATTAGATTCAAGGATCTCTATTTCTCTCTCTCTCTCTCTCTCTCTCTCTCTTTCTCTCTCTCTCCTTTCTATTTCTTTCTCTTTCATCTAGTGATGGAGATGAAACAGGGTGGTGGGGATGAAGGGTGGGAAAAAGAAGAACCCATAAAGCCGCAAAGGCTTGCTACAGCAGGGTCTTGGCTAGGCCCTGATGGTGAGATTGAGTTAATAGCCTGGAATTGAAAGACTCAGCTTGTTAAAACCAGCTCTTGCGTCCACTAATGGGGCAGCAGAAATGACAGGAGAGGTACTGAAACTCATCCAAAGGATTATCTAGAAAAATAGTGGATTAGAATGAGCCTTACGGCACTAAGTTCATTCACAGAACTTTAGTCAGTTAAGGTGAAATAAACGCCAAGATCAAGGAAGCATCCCGATAGCTGTCTGTACCCATTTTCCTCCATGAAGACACAATCCTGGGTCTAGGCAGTCAGTAAATTCCTTGAGGACCTGAGTTATATCTCAATACCTACATAAAAAGAGCCGGGTATGGTAGTGTGTGCTTGTAATTCTAGCACAGGGAGGTAGAGGCAGACAGCCTAATCTACTTGGTAAGTTCTAGGCCAGTGAGAGACCCTGTTTGAATATGTTAGGTAGATGGTGCCTGAGAGACAATACCCAAAGTTGTCCTCTGGAATTTTGTGCTCGTGCGTGCGTGCACATGCACACACGCACACACACATACACACACACACACACACACACACACACACACACGAAATACATTGTCCACAATCCTTTGTAAAACATACATCCATCTTGATGAATCTTGAAGAATTAGATGTGCTTTTGTAACTAAGGAATCTGGTTTTCAAAGGAGCTGGATTTCTGAAGTACTGGGTTCATTTTCATGCATCCAAGAACAATGTATTAATGCCTGCAGTACCAGGGACGCTGCTACGTGGAAGTCTAAGCCTATCACTGCTTTCATCTTTTGTTTTGTTCTAGGTTGTTCATGATGCTAACACACTTTATATTTTTGCACCTAGTCCACAAAGCAGGGACCGATGGGTGAAGAAGTTAAAAGAAGGTAAAAACTGATGTATTTTATGTAATTTTATGTAAGATGTGATGTATTTTATGATATCACACACAAAAAGAACCCAACCCAGAAGTATTGCTAGCATAGCTCTTGCATTTATAATAAATTATAATGAGTATCTCTCCAAGGGCAGTCAGTCCTTGTAAGTGGTAACATACTGAAGACAGCTTCCCGTTTTAAAATCTTATTTTTTTCTAGTTAAATGTTTTTTTCCTAATAAAAGCATCCTTCTATTTATTGTACGGTGTGGTTAGAAGTGATAAAGCTCGGGCTTTTATGGTAGTCGGGTTTCTATTTCCTAAGAAACTTGGTGTGGTCAAACACTTGGTGTGGATGGAGTCACATTTTCATGACGAAGTGCTTAAATGGGCAGTCTGTCGTGCACAATGCTCCCTACTTTGATGGAACACAGTGGTCGTGGGCATTAATCCATCATGGAGTAACAGTGGTTCACTTCTCTTCACATGAGTGTTTCAAAAAAAAAAGGGGGGAGGGAGGAAGAGGGGACAGAGAAAGGGGGGGGACAGGGAAAGAACCATCTAGCCATTTTTAATATTGAATATATGACATCACAATGGCATGCTCACAACAAGCATGAAGTGATGATCGACAGCTACTGACCGGGAGTTTTAGTTTGTTTTATTTCACTAACCATTCATGTGCCCATTCTGTGAATTGCAGAAATAAAGAACAACAATAATATCATGATTAAATACCATCCTAAATTCTGGGCAGACGGAAGTTACCAGTGCTGTAGACAGACAGAAAAACTAGCACCCGGATGTGAAAAGTACAATCTTTTTGAGAGTAGTAAGTATCCATCTGACTCGTTAGCTGTGGTATACGCAGTAAGAGCGGACTGTTGGTGTTGGGGAGGTGATTGGGATTTTGATGCTGATTGAGTGGAACACACTACCCAGAAAAGTAGAAATGTAGGGCAGATACAGCCTCTGAGAGTGATGGGTTTATGTAGCAGTGGGACTTTGCAGAGGCGAGATCTCTTTGAGGTGCTTTAATTCCAACAGTGAGGTCTGTTACAATGAATCAGTTTAAAGTGTGGGCCGTAGATGACGATGCATGCCTGGAATCCCAGGCTCAGATGCACCCAGGACCCCTATAAACCTTTACTGTGAGAGGCTCTTCTTAGTCACGAATGAAAACCACAGAGACCAAAAGCTACTAGTACTGAGGAGGATGGGATGTCCTGTGCTGTCACCCTGCATTGTGACTGCCATGTGAGTAACATCAGTGAGACTTCTGGGGAGGGGGGATAGTGGCCATTTGTCGGGGCTGTTGCCTTGGGCAAGAACAGCTCTGATTCTGAGTTTCTCTGCTCTGAATCTTCCTGAGTAGTCATCCTGACATTCACCTAGCACATAAACTAGAGAGACCAGGCTTCCAGGCTGTTGCTATTGCATACCTAGGAAACGTCCAGCCTCCCTTGCTGTAGAAATGACTGAGAAGTTACAGTTAGTTAAAGTTAGTAATTTGTTTGTATCTTATGTAGAGATATAAACAGAGGCAAGCCACTGGCCCGGATCTGGCAGGCGTGCTTCTGCGGTGGCCCTGCTGGTGGCTGGAGAGGTTGTTCTAAATCTGCTATACGTTCTCCTTTGGTCACAGGGTAATGAAAGGATTTAGGGTGCCCACAGAAGGTTTTTAGAGGGACAGGGCCTAAATTGGCCCATCTCTTTAATTAGAACTTCATCTGCGTTCACTAACTGAGTAGCTACGTGTCACACCAAATTCAAGAACTGGCGAGGGGCCAGAGCTGATGTTTTTCTCAGTGTTGCCATCACAGTGGTACCACCTTATCTTCAGAGGATCTGTCCCCAGGTTATACTGAATGTTATATTATACTCTTACCCAATACATACACACATACGTACCAGCCATAAAGTAATTTATGATTTGGGCACGGTAAGAGATTAACTACGATACATGCCAACAAAATAGAACAACTCTAATCTCATGCCGTAATAAAAATTACTACATACTTTCTTATTGTGTTATCTTAGTAATAGCAGTTTTTTTCTTAACTTATTGAGACCTTTCACCTTTTCAGATCAAGGGTTCATTTTTTGGGGGGAGGGGGAGGCTTCTTTTTGGTGTATCTGAGTGCCAGCATTGCTATGCTTTTCACTGGGGTCATCAGTTAAAAATGAACAATGCACTGTGATACCAACACAGTTGATATGGGAGCCTGGATGATAACCGACCAATGGCGCGGATAGTGGATGCGGTGTGGATGTGCTGGACCCAGGGGTGATTCATGGCCGGGGAGGGTGTGAACAGACAACTAAAGAATGTTATCACATGTCCCAGGAGAGCGTGCAAACGAAAGCTCTCGTGTTGCTTCACTTAGTATTTTCATACCATGGCTCTCACGCTAGTGCAACTCAGTCTGTGGGAGGTGAAGCCACAGAGAAGGGAACACCACCATAACCAGCGTATGTGTTAATTCATCTGCTTTTCCGTGATGCTAAACATTGAGCCAGGGCCTCATACTGCTAAGCGCTCACTCTGTCAGACCCCATCTCCACTTTATCTTTCGATTCACCAAGAATAAGTAAGAGGCCAGATGATCCTGTGGAGGCAATCCTGGGGTCCTCTTGTTAGCATAGGTCGGGCGTTGGGCACAGCAGCTCCCTGCCGGACTGCTCATTCGCTGACACTAGTATCTTCCGTCAATTCTTGTGGGACACCACCGTGATTTACAGTTATTGGCATTTACAGGTATAAGAAAGACCCTGCCTCCTGCTCCAGAAATAAAGAAGGTGAGTGGTCTCTGCCTTTACATGCTTTGATGCCTGTAGTTTTAAATGCATGCTCCCACCCCAGCCTACAACCGAGCTACGACCGAGCTACCAGCCTGCTTCTGCTCCCTTTTGTTCTATCTGGCTTAGCTCCGGGATCTGCACCGCCAGCACTGACCAGCTTCTCTCTCCTACCTGCCTTTGCTCCCAGAGGGGTGACGTTGCCAGCCCACTCCCGAGATCCTAGAATCTGCGGATAAAGAATCAGCTTTATTTTAGAAGTTGCTGACTTGGCACACTTGGTGGGCTCAGATATCGCCAGCCTGGATATTATCTATCAGATATTATCTACCTCTCTTCACCTGCCCTAAACTTAGTGGCTTGTATCTGCTAGCCCCTGCTGATCTCCTTGGCCCCTGCCTGTAGCAGAGGCTGAAGGCCCTTGATGCCCAGAAATCGTACATGATTGCTGCTTTTTTTTCTTGTTCCAAAGCATGGCAGAAAAGCCCCCTCTCTCCTTCCCTGTGTCTCCGTTTTCTCTTGGGACCTGGAAGTCCTGCCTGTACCTTCTGTTTAGCAATTGGTCCCTTGCCTTCTTTATATTGACAAGTCAAGAACCAACTGGGGAACAAGACCTTAGCGACAGAACCTCCCCTAACATGTCTTTAAGTTGTGTTTGAGATGGGTCTGTGCTTTCCTGACTACATTATGTTCAGCCATGCCGTACTGCTTTCTTCCAGGACCGCCTGAGAAGCAGGTGTGCTGGAGCTTGTTTGTTCTCATTGGAATAGTTCTTGATGTCAGCACTATTAGCGTAGTTCTTTAGCTTTTGTTGTTGGGGTCAAGTTTATCACTGTTACCTGCTGGCATTTGGCTTCAGGAGTCACTGGGGAGGTGTGACATTTTAAAGGCATATGTCTGTCTGAAGAACACAGCACAATAAAGGAGTGGCTTTGGAAACTTAATGATATGTCCGTGTAGTGGGGTATGGTGGAATAACACGTAATTTGGACCCAGTCAGGACCTTAGCCGATAAGAACTGTGGGTGACTATGGGTAGCTTGCTTCAACTGTAACTTAGGACTGATTTCATAATAGCATCATGAAGAATAAGTAAGAAAACACGTAAGAGCCTAAGAGTATGCTTTACATATTGAAGAGATAAGGGTATACACTTGCTCTGAGCGGAGGATCTGTTGACAGAGTCCATGATGCACCAGTCTCCTAACACATGTGGTCCTTCAGTCTGCCTAGTTCCTTACTTGTGAGTTCTCATTCTCTCTCTCTCTCTCTCTCTCTCTCTCTCTCTCTCTCTCTCTCTCTCCCTCTCTTGTCTCTCTCTCTCTGACCTGAGAACAAACAAGCAATTGTCAAGCAAAACCCTTGTAATACTCTTGAATCTTGAACTCTTAAAAAGTCCAACAGCACCAGCACTGTCATGGAGGGCTCACCAGGCTTCGTTGGGTGGGTTACGCTAGACCCGAGGCTTTCCTCTAGGGTGACTTGTGGCTCCTGTAGTGTTTTACTGCTGAGCCTCACGGTCACTTCAAATAGAAGCCGAACTTGACAGCGTTGCTCTCTCTGCATAGAGAAGGCCTCCTCCACCAATCCCCCCAGAAGAAGAAAATACTGAAGAAATTGTTGTAGCGATGTATGATTTCCAAGCGACAGAAGCACACGACCTCAGGTTAGAGAGAGGCCAAGAGTACATCATCCTGGAAAAGAATGACATCCATTGGTGGAGAGCCAGAGATAAGTATGGGTAAGTGCCTCGTTTGCGTGCGGCTCCCAGTGGGTGTGAGTTACACGCTGAGGGAAGTGTGAACACCCTAATTGCTTGAAACAGGCTAGTCCAGTTGGCCTCAAGTGTAAGCAAACTGAATTTGCAGCCTCATGAGGTAGATTTAAATTTTTATTTAAAACGTAGATTTATTTTTGCTATTGGTGTGTGTGTGTGTTTGTGTGTGTGTGTGTGTACGTGCGCTAGTGCCTGCCTGCATGCCAAGGTGTACTCAGAGGATAACTGTGGAGCTGGTTTTCTCCATCAGCCTTTACCTGGGTTTCAGGGATCAAATTCAGGTTGTTTGGTTTGAGTGGCTGATTCCTTTATCCACTAAACTATCTCACTAACCCTGAAGTATATCCTTAGTGACCACTCAATAAATGTGAATTAATCAGTTACCTCCTTCCAGGAGTTTGAATACATTATACTTAGTTCTCATTCACTAAAGCTGTTCTATCTTCCCTCTTTTCCTCCTCCTCCCTTCCCTCCCCTCCCTTCTTCCCTTCCTCCCTTCTTCCCTCCCTCCCTCCCTCCCTCCCTCCCTCCTTCCCTCCCTCACTTTCTTCCTTCCTTCCTCTTTCTTTCCTTTCTTCCTCCTTGCTCCCTCCCCTCTCCCCCCTTCTTTGTATGTGTTCTGGGATCAAATTTGGATCACACATGCTCCACAAGCACTTGACATTTAGCTACATTTTTTGTAAGAAATAATTTATTGTAATTTCTGTGCGTGTGTGTATATTCACAGTATAAGAGAACAACTTGTTATTTGAATTTTCATTCTTTCCATCAATGTGTATATAAGTATACATGTGTATAAAATACATGTCTGTGTATATACAGCAAATATTACTCGTACAGGTAATTTAAGGCTTAAGAGAAGTGACCATTGGTATGTGCTTCCACACCTGACTTGGATGTCTCCTGTGGAGTTTTGTTTGTTTGTCTTTTTGTTTTGTTTTACAATAGCCCTGTCCACTTTTCATTTTTGATCTGTTGATGAGTCAAGTTTATTTCCCTTATAAAATGAACCATCACCTATATCAAGTGGACTCTCCCCTTCCTGGAATGTTCGTTGTACCTTGAGATCATCTCATTTTTTTTGTAATCTGGTGGTTGGAGTTAGAAGGTTGGTCACCTTAGAGATCCTCTCTAGCTGTGCTGTTGTCAGTGGTACTGAGAGTGCTCATGGTTCAGGAGCTGGCCTTACAGACACACGGTAGAGTTCTCATCTTGTTTTCCCTCTTGATGCTAGCATTGACTCATGATTCTATTTAGAACCACTCTTTTCTTAGGCATTACCAAACAGCGCCTTTTCCAACTCTGCCAGCACACACAGCGTTTCATTCTCCAAGGAACTGCTCTATGGATGATTGTGTTAGTCCCCACAGGAAAGGCAGTTAAGGCTGTTCTTTACTCTCACCGTTTTCCAGAAGGACTTGATGGCTGGACTTCCTCTGATGATGACAGTGGTACCCAGTAGTTTTTGTTACTGTTGTGGATTCTTTTGTGGAGGTTTTGATCTAAAATAGTCGTCATTCTGTTGGCTTAGGTCAGTGGTAGCTGCTGCGATTTTTCTTTTTTTTCTGGCTCAGTAAAATAATTCAAATTCACCTTGTGTTTGTCCTTACCAGACATGCAGTTTGATATTTCAGAGGAATTCTGCCTCTTTGCAGTCTTAAACAGTGTTTTATAGATAACAAGTGGAATTCTGGGATTCTATTTGCTGGTATACTGTTATTGCTTCTAGGCTTCTCTTGCTGCAGAAAAGAATATGTGCAAGCATGCCATGCATGTGTGTGGTGCGTGTCATGCATGCATGTGTAGGATGAGCTGTTACTAAAAGGTTCAGTGCCAAATAAAACACTATAAAGCTTCTACTTAAAAAAAAATGTATACATGAGTATTATGGCTCCTACAGTGCTGTGTACATAGGAGTCACTGGGGACAAAATGGAAGGTTCCTTTGTACCACACAGGCCTTCTCAAGTCCTATCTCTCAATAATTTTCCTTTTTAACAAGTTTCTCATGATACCAATTCAAAGAGCGTGTACTCCCCCTTGGATGCTGTCCTGCAGTGCTTGCTGAGGTATTAGAGCAGCCAGTGATGCCATTCGATACTTGCACTTTATGATGTCGCAGTTTCTTTTCTTTTTTTTTTTTTTTTTGGGTTTTCGAGACAGGGTTTCTCTGTATAGCCCTGGCTGTCCTAGAACTCACTCTGTAGACCAGGCTGGCCTAGAACTTAGAAATCCGCCTGCCTCTGCCTCCCAAGTGCTGGGATTACAGGCGTGCGCCACCACCACCCGGCGATGTCGCAGTTTCTTTAAGACAGTCCTAGACATGGTCATTATCTTTTGACCAGCATCATGGGATATTGGCAAGTTCAGACCCTGATGCTGCCTGACTTTGGGAAGGGGCATGAGAGAACATCTTAGTCTAGGTTTTGGTTTTCTCATGAAAAGTTGAGTATTATAACATCTCTATAGTCATAATCTTGGTGAGGGTCAAATGTGGACATACATTGTAAAGTGTCAGACAGTAAGGATATATCGAATTATCGGGATAGGCGGGGTTTCATGTAAACTTTAGGTAACGGGCTTTAGAAAACCAGTTTCCTTTCTTTAAACAGAAAAGTAAAGTCACTTCTGTTTGTTTGCTTATCCTGCTTCTAGGAGTGAAGGCTACATTCCAAGTAATTATGTCACAGGAAAGAAATCCAACAACTTAGATCAATATGAGTAAGTAATCGTTTACCTCGTAAGTGCGGAGAGCCAGAAGCTATTGCTTTCCGAATTGTGTAAGACATTTTAAAGATGAGGGGATAACCTCACTGTCTTTAGAAGGTGCCAACATATCCTTAACTCTGCCGTCTGACCTAGTAAAAACCTGAGGCTTACCTCTATAAGGCACTTTCTTTGAGTATCTTGTGTGTGAATACCATTACTTCAGCAGGCATAGGTGAACTGAGTTTGAACGACCACAGCTCAGCTGAGTCTGAAGTAAATATCATTGTTCATTCACTCAAGGTAAGGGAACAACCTTTCCCAGAGGAAATGTTTCATTGTTTCTTTTTCTTTCAAATGAAAACAACACTGTGTGATTATAGTTTTTTTAAAACTTTGAAAACAGGAAAAAACATTACTAAGAAAATATGATGAATAAGAGTTGACCTCCGTCATTAATGATGTTTTTCTTCTTCCACTGAGCAACAAGTGTGTTTCGAGTTTGTTTTTCTTCCTGCCATTAAATAGTCTTGGACAATATTTTCATAGCTGCATTATAGCTCATTCAGTCATAAATTTATAAAATGTTTGATGAGTTCCTGGTATCCATCTAGTGTTGGGCAAGGTCCAATGGCTACAAGCAGAATATGGACGCATAATAATACAATTGCCTTCTTATTAGTGAGGTATTGGACTGTTTCAGGTGATTTTGCTATAGTAAAATAATTGGGATAATTTCTTCTACCGTCTTAAACCATCTCTCTGAAATCCTTTGTTGAGATTCCTGATGCATGCTGCCTGAACCCTTCATAGAAACATGTTGCTTTCTATGCTCATAGGCAGTGCATACGATTCTAAAGCATGGCCCATAGGTATCAATGCTCTTGTGATCCTCCTGAGGCAGAGTGTTAATATGATGGGCGCTCCCTTAAAGCAACAAGCAGTTCTCTACCCATCTCACCGTGACGACATGGGCATCTCAAAATCTAGAGGACCACCAGGGTCTAACAGCCCCAGCATCAGTGGCATGGTCCCTCAATGTGATGTTAGAAGTAGAAATGTGCACGGTATACAATTATGCATTTTTACCAAAACGGACTGTGTGCTTGACAACCTTTCCGTAGGATTGAGATGGAGCGGAAGAGCTCTTGTTGCCCAGTATCTTTGTGTTTTCTGTGTATGTAGATATGCAAATGCTTACCCTGTGTTATAGTGGTCTTTACTGCTTGTGTAGTGGCATACTGCACAGGTTTGTAACATAGCACCTGAAAGCTATTGCCTGCTTCATGTAGTCTGGGAAGTGGGGGTGTGGTTGTACGTGTTACCATGAGTATAGTGGGCTGTATGGGCTAGGTCTTTTCAGTGCATTCCATGAGACTTCCTTAATGACAGTTGCCAGGCTATGTATTTCTCTGGGGTTTCCTTATCATAATAGATAATTACGTAAAATATGGTAGTTTGGCTCTTAAATATCTCTTAGGAAAATACAACAAAATCCTTAGGAATAGGAAATATGCCCAAAGGCTCAAACTTCAACTGGTCTAAAATGACAGTACCAAGGACTAACTGAAAATATGTTTCTGGAAACCAGAGAAATCCTGGTGTAACTAGGAAGATTTCTTATGACTCACAGGATGCCAAATAAGGATTTTACTCCCGGAGTTTGTAACTTGGATATGACTGTTTGGGTTATAGCACCACTTGGAAATTTAATCTCACTGAAGAATTTCTCTCCTCTCCATGACTCCAGTGTGGGAGTCCCTCAGCATTCTGCCAGGGATGGGATTCCAGCTTGGCATTATGCCAGGCAGCGAGGCTGAAGGCTGCCCTCAGAGTCCCTGCTTTTCGCTTCCCTGTGTTTGGTTCTGTTTTGTTAGGGTTTACCCACATTTGTTGGGTTAGTAACACATCTTCCACATCCTCATGGAGGTTGAAGAGAATGTTTTTCTCTTTGGTTGAGCCAGTCAGGAATCCCAGACCTCTGTTGTCCTTGGGTCACACCCAGGTCTACCAGGGTTTTCAGTAATGTAGTTTGACCTAAGCACCTGTTTGGATACTAGAGATTCAGAAGCGCGCGCGTGCGCGCGCGCACACACACACACACACACACACACACACACACACACAGAGGGAGAGGGAGAGGGAGAGGGAGAGGGAGAGGGAGAGGGGAAAGGGGGAGAGGGAGAGAGGAGACTGACTGGGAAGAGCTGCTATAAAATAGCTATTACCAGCTAACTCATTTATTTCTTTGTTTATTATTCACTATACCTAAAGGGTCTAGGTTTGTGTATTAATATTATTCAGCTGCACATCATTGTAACAAATTCCTGGTTAAAAACAAGTCTATTTTGGCTTGAAGTTTTGGAGTTTCGGCTCCATGATATGGGATACATTGTTTTAACACTGCTGTGAGAAAGAAACCATGATGGGAACATGCACTAGGACAGACCTGTTTGCGTCATAACTGGAAAGCTGGGAGGAAGGGGCAGGGTTGCTCTAGGCCCCTCCAGAGATGTGCCCCTATGGCACAATAACTTCCTGTAAGGCCATTGCAGTGAGAAGTTCCACAGCCTTCCAATAGAGCTACCCTGGGCACCAAGCTGCTAGCACACAGGCCTTTGGCACAGAGTGTAAAGAGTATTGGCACAAGACATCCATAGATCAAGTTCTCAGCACAAAGGAGATTTATTTGCCCCAGAGGGACAAAGGGCAGGGAATAAGAGACAGAGACAGGAGACAGAGGATGAGGGAGAAGGGGACGGGAACAAGGGGGAGAGGGGTATTTTTCCCGTGGGAAGAGGAGAGAGGCACAAAGACCACCTCTGGATAGAAGAGAGGGACATGTGGCCCACGGCAAATGGCAGTTTATAAAAGTAAAAGGGGAAACCTTGTGTTTGGATGAGGTTAGTTTTAACTGGGCATGTTCATGTTAATTAGGTGAGCCAAAAGGGGCTTTTGATTGCTGGACTTCAATACTTTGATCACTGGACCTTGATAGTCAGCTTTAGGAGGCTGACAGCTCACAGAGCTGGGAACCTGGCGCACACTGCACAGCCTGCAGGCAGCTCAACAGGTTGGAGAGTGTTCTTCCTAAGTGACTCCTTTGATCCAAACCTCTTTCAGACACCTTGGTTAGCTTCAGCTTCTTCTTCTTGGTGATCTGAGAGTCTTTTATTCATCTTGTCTTGTCTGTGAGTGACTCTCGGCAGTCTTTTACTGTTTATTCTTGGAGATGGAGTGGATCAGCAACTCTTGTCAGTTTCAGGGACTTCCTGAAGCTATTTTGACTTCTTCACCTTCTGTGTTAAGGAGCTTCCTTCAGGATGGAATGTTTCAACCCATGAGAAAGTGCTACACAACAAGATCTTTTATTGAATAGGCTGGGCCAACAGTGGGAAATTCAGATGACCAAAGAGGCCCCAGTGACCTTAGGACTTTTGCAGTTTTTAGGAATTTATGGTGATGGAGGATTTATTGATAACTCAAAACATCTAGCAAAACAAACTTAAAATTGAAGGCCAGAGAAAATGATCTTATTCATACTTTTCAGGGTCCATTTGTTTATAGTCACATGGAGGGATGAGACTGTCTCTGGAGATAAGGAAGGGGATGACAGTACTTACAGTCTTCTCAAAAGCCAAGAAAGGGAAGATATGTGTGTCTCAGGGTATGGACCAGGTAGGAAGGAGTGCAGGTACTCAGGACAAAGTACAGAGTCAATGTAGAGCCTAGGGTAACCACAGGGTCTAGGTGTGTTGGACATCAGGAAGACTGGGATACCTGGATGGCCTGTTCTTCAGGGTTGCTCCTTATTTTTTGACCCTTGAATTCTACATGAAACTCAGTGAACTGGTACCACAGTGACCCGATGACCAGGCACCCTTGTAAGATGGAGTCTGGAATTAGATACAGTTTGAATTCAAGACAGTAATGTAAATTGAGATTTTCTGCATGGGTTAGTCATTGGAGCAGAATTCATCCTGGCTATGAATATCATAAAACATGGGAAATTATTTTTATGTTAAATGGTAAAGACTAATGAAATATGTACCTCCATGCCCGGACAGATAGAACTTGTGTTGGTTTGTAAAGCTATCCTGTGACAAATTCAGGTTGTGACATACAAATAACTTTTGATCCCATTTAACAGATGTGGGCATGCATCCTAAAAATGTGGGTAAAAAAACATCTGGTGCTATATTCATGAAAATATGTTATTGAGATTGTGAATGTTCTTACTCTGGTTGTGTATCTTTTTTTTTTGTTTTGTTTTGTTTTTCGAGACAGGGTTTCTCTGTGTAGCCCTGGCTGTCCTGGTACTCACTTGGTAGACCAGGCTGGCCTCGAACTCGAACTCAGAAATCCGCCTGTCTCTGCCTCCCAAGTGCTGGGATTAAAGGTGTGCGCCACCACCACCCGGCCCTGGTTGTGTATCTTATTGATATGTTTGTTATTGGTTTCCTGCCTTAGCTTTCTCGTCATACTGTGAATAAAAGGTAATTTTCAAAACCTGACAGGCATCTCTTTCTGATCAGGTGGTATTGCAGAAATACCAACAGAAGCAAAGCGGAGCAGCTCCTCAGAACGGAAGTAAGTGCACGTTCTCGGTTGCAAGTTGCATTTCAGCACAGGTTAATTTTAATAAATCCTTCATTCGAGGGTCCATTTCCTTATTCCTAAGGCCTGAAGGGGCTGTGATACAAACAAAAGCTGTCTTGTTCACATCACTTAAAGAAGACTACTAGAGTGTTAGTTTACAGTAACAAAGAGTCACAAATCCAGTGGCTCAAAGGTCAGGACTTCATCACTTACAGTACATCACTGGCAACATGGTTGAGGGGACACTGGCCAGCTTGAGCATAGTGAACATGACCCTAGCAGCCTTGCACTTCTCCTGGCTGGCTAAAAATAGTTATAGTCCTAAAGCTAGACACCAAGTCCATTCCTTTATTCAGCTATTACTTCCTCCTGAGACTTCTACCAAGGTCCAGCTATCAGAATATTGAAGTCTGGCAGTCAAAAACCCCCTTTGGCTCACCTAATTAACATGCCTGATTAAAATATACCACCAAATCCTAACCTATTCTAAGACAGACCTCCTCATTTTCTCATTTGTTGCTGTTTTTCTGCAGGAGTCAGAAATCAACCACTTTAACTTTTCTTTCCTGCTTAATAAATGATCTCTCTGTGAAAACAGGTGTTTGGGTGTAA
>NW_021604791.1:10188341-10201033 GCF_004785775.1 Grammomys surdaster
GATCTCTCTGTGAAAACAGGTGTTTGGGTGTAATTGGTGCCTAATCTAGGGTCTAGGAGGGAACCCCAGATTTCTTTCTTTTTGATTTTCTTTCTTTCTTGGATTTATTTGTTTTAGGATAGTTTGCCTGAATATTATGTGATATATTTTGTAAATTAAAACTTAGTACCGTAGGTAATAAACTTGATGAATTTCTTGCACCTTAAAGTGAAATTAGAGGAAAAGAAAATGTATACATGTGTACAAAGGGGAAATTGTGCTGAGGTGAGAGACCTGGGCGCACACCCCGTGGTCTGTAAGGAAGGCAAGTTGGTCTAGAAGGTCTCAGCCCCCACATTTACTTTCTAGTGGCTTTACTTAGTGATCGTTAAAGACTTTGGCTCTTCTGGGTGTGACACCAAGGCTTTGCTGAGTGCTGAGTGTAGGTTATACTACAAGGCTTGTTCCCACCCCAGGATAGTACTGGCTTCCCAGAGACCACACACTCAGAGCTATCAGTATCCAGAACCTTGACAGTCTCACCTTCAAATTCACATTTGCTCATTTGCTACTGACTAGACAGGTCATCTGGGGAAAGCTGTCTCATCTTTTTGTGTCCCCTTTCTGTACCCATGAAATAAAAGAAGAGAAACAAGAAAGGGTATTACTCGAATGACTGTTAAATGCTCAAATGAGTATTAAATACATTTACATATGAGGACACATTTAAAAAGATTAGGTTTTCAAGATGGTAGCTATTATTATTTTTCTAACCAATGAATTCATGGTCATAATTCTATTGTCTTTCTTACAATAAGAATAAAAGTTACTTTTCAACTATGAAACACATTTTTCATAAAGTAAAGATCGGATATAGTGCCATTGACAGAGAAGTGTCTGAGATACGGAACTTCCATTTCCTGCCCTTCAACTGGGGTCTGGTGAGACTTTAACCGTTACTCAGAGTTGTCTACATGTTTTACATTTCTGTTGGAGTCATCCCCCTGTCTCCTGTGTCATGATATTAGACACGGAACAGCACGGGAAATCAAGGATATTGAAACACATTCTCGTAAAGAGCACTGAGGTATTTTCAGGATGAAGGCTCTGTGGCTAGGAATTGATACAGTGAGGGATCGAAAGCTCCAACCAAGCATGAGGATAGCACAAGCTGAAACCTAGAAACAGATTCTCAACGGTTGTTTTCACAAGCCCAGGGCTTACAGCACCGGGGGACCTGCCTGGTAGCTCTGTAGAGGCCCTGAGACACTAGCTGTGACCCACTTCAGCATGTGTGAGAGGTTGTAGTCAGGGAATGGAGTGTGCCTCCTCTTGTCATCTTACAGCCCAGGAGCTCGAGGCAGAAAGGCGTGCGGGTGGAGGACTCAAAGGGCTCTATTCAGTTGCTCTTGTTGACAGCAGATTTTTCTGCACAAAGAATGATAGTGAAATGATGAAATGAAACTCTTGAATCTTTGCCAGGGCCTTAGTAACTGGAATTTAAAAAAGGAATGTCTTAATTTGATTCTTAGGATAAAGAAGGTGGTTTTATGGTGAGAGACTCCAGTCAACCAGGCTTGTACACGGTCTCCCTTTACACAAAGTTTGGGGGGTAAGTAGTTACGCTCTGGCGTTTCTAGTGGTTGCTTTTGTTGTTCCCTTTATGTGTGAGCGTGTGGCATGTGCAGGTTGGGAATGTGTGTGTCTAGGTGTGTTCACCTGTGTGTGTGTGTGTGTGTGTGTGTGTGTGTGTGTGTGTGTGTGTAGACGAGACCTTGGCTTCCCAATATCTTCCTCAATGGTTTCTCCATCTTATTTATTTTAATTTTTCAACCAGGGTTTCTCATTGAACCTGGAGTTTTCCTGCTGGCTAGACTAGCTGACCAGTGGGCTCTTGGGACCAGTCTGTCTCTTCCCACTGTTCAACCCTGCAGAGCACTGAAGTTCCAGCCACATGCCGTGGCATCTAGGTTTTATAGGAGCGCTGGGGACCTGAATTCCTGTCCTTACACTTTCATAGCAGGCAGTTCATCTGCTGAGCTATGTACTTAAGCCTCATATTTTTTTCTTTTAATTCAGTGTTTTGATAGGAACCTTCTATGTTGCTTGTATGTGTGTTCCTAACTTTCAAATAGGAATTTTCAGCATTAGAAAAAAAATTGAAATCTTTAGTTCTAAAACCTGACTATTTTATGTACTTTTTTGTCTCCAGAAATTTCCCTGTATTGTATGTATGTATGTATGTATGTATGTATGTATTGAGAATAGCTATGGAAGATTTAGTAACATTCGTTGGATAATTATTGTGCCCTGAGCTACACACAAAGGATGCTACATCGAGAGAGTAGGCCTTAGTAGCTTAACAAGGGCCACAGACCAAGGGCCACGGGCCGGCCTATATGCAGTCATGGGAGTATAAAAGTGTGGGGGAGGGACTGTTACCGAGACACATTTCAGTTATTCCTGAGTGACATCTAAGCTGAGACTTGATAGCAAGACAGGAAAATCCTGAGTGAAGGGAGAGAGAGAGAGAGAGAGAGAGAGAGAGAGAGAGAGAGAGAGAGAAGAGAGAGTTGCTGACTCAGGAGTGAGAGGAGAGGATGACGTCAGAGAAGCACAGGGAATGTCTGAGGTGAATGTAGAAAGACAGATTGACAGGATGAAGGGAGGAGGGTCGCCCATGATGGACTTAGAAGCTGACTCCAGGTCACCTCAGGGCCAAGGAACCCAAGCTCCACCCTAAGGGCATCATCTCGGAAGCATTTGAATGCACGAGTGCCTAGAGATCTGTATTCTACAGAGATACCTACAGTGGGCAGGATCCCTGCTTAAGTCTTTGAGAAGGGCAAGTGTTCTAGGCACTGCAGGTCTAGGTCTCTGCAGGACAGAAACGAACAGCAAATTGAAGTCCCACGGCTGCTGGCATGATGGTTCATGTCCTCATCCCGATTCCTATGCCAGCAGCCGAGTTATTATTATGACCACTTTCAAGACCACTCATTGATGTGAGTCCAAAAGCTTAGGGCACAGGAAAAGTAATATTTGTGTCAGGAATAGAAAGGAGATCCTACAGAGATTGCCCTATAGATAACGTCTACAAACGAAGTTCTGTTATTACTACCTGGATGGTTGAAGTTAGCCCTCTGCTCCCAGAAATAAGACTCTGACTCAAAGTATATTTAAAAATACCATGGCCATATAGCTATGGTCTTCTCTGACTAGAATCATAATTTAAGATAACCCTTTATTTTAACCTACATTCTGCCACATGGCTGGTTACCCGTGCTCAGGTGCTGTACATATGTCTGTCTCATTACATCGTCCCCAGGTAGATCTCCTGCCTGGCTCTCTCCCAACATAGCATAGCTTTGGTCCAGCAATTTTAAGTCATTAAGAGTATAGATTGGTCCAAGTTAGCAGCCCCTTTTCCACTTGGGCCTGTTTTATTTTGACCTCTCTCATAGAGGATTTGTAATGCTATCACAACCATAGAACTCATAACCACCTTTACTTTGATTACTTAAAACAATTAAAACCAGCAGCAATAACTATTATTATTATCTATTGAGGCAGGATTTTTCTGTGTAGCTTGGATTGACTTGGATTTGCTCTGTAGATAAGGCTGGCCTCAAACTCACAAGGAACCTATGTGTCCCTGCCTTTGCCTCCCTGGATTTATTTATCTGTTATCCTTGTACCCTTGAAAACATTTATATCAATTCTCATTTCATTCTCCCTTCTCTGGAGATTAATATCTGTGTGGATAAATATACCATTACTGGATGTAATCTATTGTTTTATTTTGCCTCGTTAATAGAGAAGGCTCATCGGGTTTCAGGCATTATCACATAAAGGAAACAGCAACCTCCCCAAAGAAGTATTACCTGTCAGAGAAGCATGCTTTCGGGTCCATTCCTGAGATTGTTGAATATCACAAGCACAATGCAGCAGGTGAGAAAGCTATGAGGACTCGTTTTCAATGGTAGTGACCATATATTCAGGTATTGTGATAGAGTCTTCAAAAGGTAGATTTTTTTTTGTAGTTATCTCTAAACTGTGACTGATGTAAAATTATTGCATAATAAGAACATTCTGTATCCAAAGAAAAACCAGAAAGTGTAACAGATTTCATAGAACACTATGTTTTCATCACAGGACTCCAGGTCTTTAATGTTGGTGAGTATTTCCACCTCTGTGCTTTTTAGCCTTGGCACTAAACTAAAATTCCGAGATGTGCCTACTTTAAGAGCAACCTAGGAGGCTGAGTTTGGAAGATCGTGTGAGTCAGAGAGTTCAGGGCCAGTCTGGGCAACTTAAGGAAGCCCTCTCCCCCATCTCATCAAATAAACGTAAAAAATGTGTGTAGAGAGGTCATAGATGCTTTCAGATGAGCCAGGGGTTCAGTTTATGCTAAAGCTTTCCAAGAAACAGAGTGCATACACTTTGCAATTCATAATGAGGTTATGTCCTGATAAAAGCAGCATAAACTAAAGATGCCTTCAGTTGAAAGTGTATTCAATATCGCCAATCTACAGGGAACCCTGGCTTTGTCACATGGTACTCTGTAGAGTACCAGGGCGTGAGCCTCCTGGTCACATGACTGGCTGGGAGCACTGTAGCTCATAACATCTGGAAGGTATCCTGTCTTCTTACAACACTAGCCTAGGAGAAGAACACAATTCACTGTCTCCAGCAAAGTTCTAGCTTAAGAAGGATGATTTTCATGGAACGCATATTGCTTTGGTCCCATGCTAAAGGTGACAGACTAAAAGGTTAACCACTGAAGGTTACAATCAGACAGCATGTCCCACAGGCTCTTTTCAGCAGCTTGAATCTGTGTTACACACAACATCAAACAGACAGCAAAAAAATAAGGCTTCTGAAGCAGGTTTCCAGCCTTCTGTACTTTAAGAGTGTAAACAGCTGGTGTATCCAATAGCCAGGTGTTTAATTTCACTTGTGGAAAATTGACTTATTAGTCAAAGGCCCTCTATACAATGTCTGTTGCTGTTCTCTGAGGTCATTTACTATTTTACATATACAGAGCATAGGAAGAGTTATTGAGATGTAATTTATACACCATGAAATTCATCCATTTAAAACACAGGGTTCAATGCTTCTTAGAATGCTTACAGTGTGCCAACGGTCACATCGCCATAATCTAATTTTGTGAACACTGTCGTTATCTCCCAAATAAATCTTGTATCCATTAGCAGTCGCCCCAGGCAACCAATAACCTACTTTCTTTCTTAGTAGATTTGTCTGTTCTAAACAGTTCATGGAAATATCAATTAATACTGTGGCTGGGGTTTTTTTTTTGTTTGTTTTGGCACATTGCAATATTTTTACATTTGTCCATTCCTTGTTGAAATAATCAGAAAAGATAAAAATGATCAAGGCCTGACACATGCGAATTGTACATAAATTATTATGCTGAAACTTGGTAATATTTGCACAAGTGTTAGCGGTACCCAGTCCAGTTAGAAATCTGTGTTGAAGTTTTAAATTATTCCCAGTGTCAGTGTAATGGTGCTAAATGTGGAGACAGACAATTCGCCCTCTAGCTTGCAGTCTTGGAAGCTGTCTTAACACACCTACCTTAACAAGGTTTCTCCTTTATCTGTGGAAACAGGGATGCAGCCTGGGTCTGCACAAGCTCCAGATTCGGTGATACTAGAGGAAAGGCTGCTGGGGATTTGAGGCAGTGGAAATCCCTAGGGTTTAGTTGTTGTTGTTGTTTTGTTGCTGTTGTTGTTTTGCTTTGCTTTGCCTATTTTGTTTTGTTTTCTATGATGGACTCACTGAGCATATCCTTGTGTGTTCTGCTCAAGTCTGACCTGTTCCAGGAAAGAAGTCTTGAGGAAGTTGAAGTTGTAAGGCAGGCTAGCAGTCAGAGAAGGTGTTCACTCCTTTTTATTGAGGATAACAATCTTGTATTCATTTGTTGTCATGGAAGAAGGGTTTCCTTTCTTTCGGCATTACTCATCTATGAGTGGGTTTGCTGGATTTTCCGAAATTCTGTGCTCAATACTTGAGCAATTAAGCCAGGCATGGTGGCATGCACCTTTAATCCCTGTGCTCAGGAGACAGAAGCAGGGGAATCTCTGAGTTTGAGACAGCTGGTCTATAGATTGAGTTCCTGAATAGTCAGGGCCACATAAAGAATCCTGTCTGGAAAACCAATAAAATAAAACAAACAGACAAAAACCAAAACCGAAAATCCAATCAAAACAAAAACAAAAAACAAAAAACAAAAACAACTTGATAAATTAATTCTTAACAGTTTTTCAAAAAACTTTTTTATAACCTTATTCTGATAGTCTCTTATTCTTATTGTATTTCTTTTCCTATTCTTTGTATTCTCTTACATGTTTAAATTTTTACCACTATCTTAATTTATTTAGCTGACATGTATTTAGTGCCTGTTTCATATAAGAATCCAAGCCTTTGAAGAGAGTACAATGAACATTAAGTGGTGATAAATCCAGATGAACGCATGGTCATAAAGTACAAAATGTGCTGTATAGAAGAAATACAGCCCTATCTGGGTACTCCAGGAAGAGGGCCCCCATTTCTTCTTTGGGACTTTAAGCAACTTAAATGATTTGACTTATGTCACTGATTTCCAGTGGCTGATAATCCTCACCCCAGATTATAGTGCTACAGTCAGGAAAACTGAGTTATATCAGGCGAATTGCTTTAATTTTTAGCAGACTAATAAAATTCTCTTTCATAGTTCAGATCTTATATCGAAAAAGATCACGAACTCACTGATAATAAGCGTTGGAAATCTTTTAATATCCTTTATGATATTGGAGGAGAGAGGAAGCTAGCCTTGCACCAGATAAACACTGTATTAAAAAGGCAATGTATAGAACGGTTGGAAGCTCACTGTGGAGTGTCATATTTATATGAAGAGGAGGCTTCAATAATAAGTGAATGGTGTTTCCTGTGCCTTTCTTGTTTAGAATTTGACAGAGTAGAATGATTAAAATAAAATCCAGCTGCAATCATCTCTTTCAATTTTAGGGCTTGTCACCAGGCTGCGGTACCCAGTTAGTACAAAGGGGAAGAACGCGCCAACTACTGCCGGCTTCAGCTACGGTAAGACTCCCTTTGTAGCTTCACTGGGGACTTTCCTTCTAAAAGAAGACAAATGCATACATGTAGAATTCAACTCAGGGGAACTGTAGCCAGAATTCTAGAGTGCAAGCCTAGGTCCCAGCAGCCCTGACAGCCTCAGCTCTTCTACCTGTCTCACAGTTCCAGCTAAGGATGAAGAGTGGTGAGAAGCAGAGAGAGGCTCAATCACTATGCATTACAGGAGGAGGGACTGAAGGAAATGTCTCCCAAGTACGCACATCAAAGGCTGTGGCAGAGAAAGACTAGGGGCCAGTCAGACCAAGTGTGGCTTGGTTGATAATTATCTCAGATCTAGTCCTGCAAGGTGGTCTGAAGAAGTCTTTATTGCCTGTGGGGACAATCTGGTTCTAAAGAGTTGATTGCTCTTACTCTAGGATGCAGCCTTGCCATTGTGAGTCATTACCTGTACCTGTACCTGTACCTGTACCTGTACCTGTACCTGTACCTGGTGGGCTGTTGGCCCTTGGGGGATATGGTTATTTGTGGAATCCGAGGTAGACTATAGGTTTAGGACAGCTCTTAGAGACATTTAGTGTAATATCTTCAGAGTATCCAGAATAGGGTGTTATAAACCTTTAAAATGCCTCGGTTAGTCCTACCTCTCTGTGCCTTCATCCATGGTGTGTGTGTGGGGTAAGTTAGCTAGCAGCAGGTCTTACATAGATGATCTTTGACTAATTAACATGCTGCCATGTGCAAGTATGTGACCAGAAGTAAATGAAACAGGTGCAAACAGAGGCAGAGATGCCAGCCTTTCACTCTGCCGGAGTTGCCCCTGGAACCCAGTTAGGAGGAATCAGTGGTTTTAGCCAAGGAATTCTCTGGGTGCAAGTTTTACAATTGTTTTTAATGCATCCATAGAATGGGTTTTTAGATGATTATACTTTATAGTAACACTAGATTTTCTGTTTTCATCATTATTTATAAAAGCTTTACATAGGTTAAAAACTAAATCTGTCACTGCTAAAAATAGTTGTCTTTGTGGTGGACCTCACTGGCTATGCAGCCTGGGTGTCTGGGTACAGGCTGCAATTCTGTTCTGTGTCTTGTAGTAGTTACTACTGTGTTATTCAGGGCTGTGGGGTTGGTCTCTTTCTCGCAGATTTAGGCTGTTTCCTTTGTCAAGGCATCCTTTCCTTGTCTGTCTTACAGATAAGTGGGAGATTAACCCATCAGAGCTGACCTTTATGAGGGAGCTGGGAAGTGGGCTGTTTGGCGTGGTGAGATTGGGCAAGTGGCGAGCCCAGTACAAAGTAGCCATCAAAGCTATTCGAGAAGGCGCCATGTGTGAGGAGGATTTCATAGAGGAAGCTAAAGTCATGATGTAAGTTTCTATTATTATTTTTCTTCGTCTTATGCGTATGGGTGTTTTTGACTGCATGTATGTCTGTGCACCATGTATACACAGTACCTGCAGAGGCCAGAAGAGGGCATCAGTTCCCCCTGGGACTGGAATTATAGGTGGTTGTAAGCCATCATGTGGGTGCTAAGGATCGAACTTAGGTCCTCTGGAAGAGCAACCAGTGTTCTTATCCACTGAGTCCTTTCCCCAGCCCCCATGATGTAAGTTTCTAGCTTCTACCAGCTCCCCTCATTTGTATTAAAAATTGGCCCTACCCAGCACATATGCCTGCTGGTTTGTTTACCTGTGGTAACTCTGTGTGTCTGTTGTGGTCCCCAGGAAGCTAACACACCCCAAGCTGGTACAGCTCTATGGCGTATGCACCCAGCAGAAGCCCATTTACATTGTCACCGAGTTCATGGAACGGGGCTGCCTACTGAATTTCCTCCGACAGAGACAAGGCCATTTCAGCAGAGATGTGCTGCTCAGCATGTGCCAGGATGTGTGTGAGGGGATGGAGTACCTGGAGAGAAACAGCTTCATCCACAGAGACCTGGTAACCAGAGATCCCCTGGCCTCGAACTCCCCGTGGCTTCCTACACCCTGGCTGGATTCCATTGTCCCCGTTGGGTTACACAGTGAGCTGTGTTGTATTAGTTCCCTGTTTTGTCGTTAACAAGATTTCATTATTTTCAAACTTGGTAAATTTCAATCACTTGATAATTTCAAAGGAAAAGACTTTTATTAAATCTAATAGCGCACAGACTTATTATCTCCAAGCAAGTTTCCGTGAATTAATTATTGGAGCTCTGGTTGATTCCCAGGAGATAGCTAGTCATAGCAGATTTATTCAATGTTATTGTGTTATAGATAAGAATGTTAGCTTCGGGGAAGTGAAAGCCGATTGCCTATTGTGAGAAATGAGGAAGTCAGGATTAGCCTTGACCTTCAGACCAAGTCTCAGCTCTTTCTGCTTTACACACTGAACAAAAAGGGCCAGAGAAATCCTGAGGAATTGTCATTATCTCTCAACTAAGAAGGAATTCTGGGAGTTTTTCATTACTTCTGAAAATACTAGGAAGAAAAAACAAAAAACCCCAACCCTGTTCTAAAGGGCTGTGGCGGAGAGGCTTCTCAGTTCCCTCCCCTCCCCTCTGATCTTCTCTCCCTTCTGTGTTCCCTCCCAGCCATTCTCCACAAGTAACAACACTGTAACAAGTAACAACACTGTAACTGTAACAAGTAACACTGTAACTATAACAAGTAACACTGTAACTATAACAAGTGACATGTAACACTGTAACTATAACAAGTAACAAGTAACACTGTAACTATAACAAGTAACTGTACAATTGTCTACCTTGATTATCCCACCAAACCATCAGGATTCACACTGTGTCCACCCTCTTTTAGCTTTAGCTGCTTGTGATAGAGTGTGGATCCGTTTCCTTCGGTGCAGGAACAGCAGGGTGTTCTGTTGTAACATCACCTGACACAGGCCTTGCTTTTGTACCATAAACTCGTTTGATGAGGAGGTGGATGTTATTCCTATCTGCAGTGTACAGGCAAAGGAAGTGAGTGGAACTGGATAAAATATCATCAGTCGTCAGGGAGATGGTGGAGGAGTTTGTACCCAGAGCTTGGCTTTAGAGTCAGTATTGCAACTCCAATGTCATCTCTAGATTTAAAGCATAATAATGAATTGAGGATTTGTCAAGGTGACCTGATCTCCTCAGTGTGTTGTTGGCTAGTCCTAATCCATCCTATAAATTGGATTTGCAATGTGCCCTTCATTGTTTGGCTCACAACACCATGTTAACGTTCATAGCATATAATAGAGGCAACGGGCTTTGTAAAGTAGATGTGACATATAACATTAGCTTTGATGATTATGTGTCTCTATGACAATGACTAATTGTCATATTGAAACTCATGAATTAAGCATCATCCTAGTTTTGTCCTTGTAGAATGGATACAGACTGAATATTTTCATGACTCTTACACTTGTCCTTGCAGAATTCATTTTCTTGAAAGTGAGGTGTTTTTGTTGGGGGGGGGTGTGGAGGCTATGATACTGATATGAAACCCTGGATTGGTTTTAACACTCTTTAAAGTATTAATCCTACCAGGTGAGAATAAGATTACTAACATAAATTTTGAGCCAAATTTGAAGCAAAGGAAGCTTTATTAAATACCGACCAGGATGATGGACACTAACCAAGTCCATTCCCATGATTCCCAGAGAATGGCTGCTAATTACATCAGTCCAGTGCTTATAAAGGCAAGCCCATAAGGCTATGGACTTTTGACTTCATCCAATCAGGGGCAAGCATATATCCTAGCATACTTCCCAGCTACATACTTTCTCCTTACAAGTAACCAAGTGCATCCTGTGCATCTGGGACAAGCAACCTTGGTTACAGAAATGAGAACACATGGCTTGTCTTACATGGACATCAGTCCTCAGCATTCCAGAAGTTTCTGTCCTTGGGCAAGTGAAGCTTACAGGTTAAAGACACTTTTATTTTATAAATCTTTTAAACACAGCAATTTGAAACTTAAAACATAACAAAAGGAAGTCTGATGTGTCTTTCCCCTGGGTAAAGTGTTTCATGGGCTTGCAAGTGACAGCACTGTGGCTGTCCTCCTGGGAGGTGCAGATAATTCAAGAAATGGGCACTAACTGTCACTTGAGAGAGGCCCTTAAATGTGCTTAGAGAAAAGGAAGTTGCCACACAGGAAAAAGTAAGCATCTGAAGAGTGAGGAGAAACCTTGTCCCATCGGTTGGGGTGTTAAAAATACCTTTTTCTTGCTTCTGAGAAGCACTGTGTCATTCTACCAAATAATTGTATTGATTCATATAACTGTCAAGAATAGACCAAAACCCCAAAAAACATATGTTTGTGTTTTAACAGCTGAGTATATTATGTCTTAATATATTAGAAACTTCATACACAATAAAGCAGACCCTGCGTTTGTTTACACATGGCCATTTGAGGCTGCTGGCCACCTTTTGGCTGTTGAGGTGACCACTCTCAGGTTACTGGTCATTATGATGATTGTGTGTTTCTACTGTTACCTAGAGAGAATTCATCTTTAATCTAGATTAAAGACTTCAAGAGATGTTGTCACCATCAGTGATAAAATCACATAGTAACACAGTCTACCAACAATAGGCCTGGACCAGGAAGAAGGTTGGAATGTCCTTTGGTCCTCATTAAGTGTGATGTTGGTAAAGACTGTCATAATGCCTTGTGACATTTCTAATCAATCTTTCTCCAGGTTGTGTCAGATTTATGTTGGATGTACCTTCTGTAGGGATGTAAACAGTTTATATGGACACATTTACATTTTCTTCTGATGTGGACTGTATTATATTTAGTAGAAATTGAACTACTGTTGTTCCTTTATTGCAGGGCCTTTTAATAAATGTAACATCATCATGTTGTTTTCCAGGCTGCCAGAAATTGTCTAGTGAACGAAGCAGGAGTCGTCAAAGTGTCTGATTTTGGAATGGCCAGGTATGGCTGAGTACGGTGTGCTTTTAGGTGACAGTCTCATTATTTTTGAATAATTACTGAGTGTAGGAAGGCCTTGGGAGATAGCCCAGTAGGTAAATTGCTTGCCTCCTAAATCTGAGAACCTGAGTTTGACCAGAATGCAGGAAAAACATCCAGAAATGGTGGCTCATGCTTTGTAATCCCAGAAATGAGAAGGCAGAGACTGGTGGATCCCTGGGGCTCTCTGGCTAGGCAGCCTAGATTAATTGATGAACTCTAAACCATTGAGAAGAACCCGATTCAAAACAGGCAGACAGCGTTCCTGACCATACCATCCAGGGTTGCCTCTGTCCTCTCTATGTACCTACAGCCCCACAAGCTAGCCCTCCCCAAACTGAAACAAAAACTCGGGCCCTGGTTTTGTAATCTAGTGCTTAGAGATGGAAGCGGGAGAATCAGGCTTTCAGAGTCATTCCTGGCTATATACCAAGTGTGAGGCCAGCCTGGCCTTCATGAGACCATGCCTTTAAAAAATTAGTGTGGGAATAATTTGCACCAATAAAGCAATAAGGAAATCTCTTCAACTGTTACAAGGTTAAATGAGACTACATATTGTGACATTAGTGATTGTCTCCACTAGATGGCAGTAGAGCCTATTAAATCTCAATATCTCTCTCTCTCTCTCTCTCTCTCTCTCTCTCTCTCTCTCTCTCTCTCTCTCTCTCTC
>NW_021604791.1:10201043-10209417 GCF_004785775.1 Grammomys surdaster
TCTCTCTCTCTCTCTCTCTCTCTCTCTCTCTCTCTCTCTCTCTCTCTGTCTAATTTCTTCTGGAATATGTTTGATGACCCAGTGCTTAGTGTATCCGTGTTTTCAGTGTTTTTAATCTCTTAGTTTTTGTACTTTTACTAGTGTCAGAATAGACTTTTAAGAAGCATGTTGTCTGTCCTTCCCTTTTCCTCTGTCCACTGAGTCATGCAGATATTAGCAATCAGGTGTCTACTGTGTGACGAGCCTAACTCTCGGACCCACAGCAGTGAGTAAACTGAAGGCCACGCCCATACGTAGAGTAAATGCTGGAGAAAGGAGATACATAGACCCGGAGACAATGACCGTGACAGAGCAGGGGGTCAGCAGACAGTGCCCTGTCAGTCCAATCTGTGCCCTTTTGTGCATCCGGTGAGTCAGGGATGGCCTTTTTATTTAAAAACAGTTGAAAAGAGACTAAAAGTATATCAGGACACCTGAGAACTATCTGAAATTTTAGTCACTGTCCATTTAAAAAAAACCATAGTGTTATTGAGACTCGAAGTCTTGATCAACTGCTGATACTGTCTGTGGCCAGTTTCACACTGCAGAGGCAAAACCTGAGCTGTCACAGGGACGGCGTGCCCTGAAGAATCTGAAATCCTCTGTGTTATCTGGTCTTTCTCAGAAAAGTCTACTGTCTTCTGTGAAAGAGCTAACTAGGGAGTGGGGGTGGAGACAGCCACTGGAGATCTGGTGACCAGAAAGGCTTTTCTCACATGTGAATGTTGAGTGGACACCACAGGAGAGCCAGAGTGGTGCCACCTGGAGTCTGGGACTAGTGTGAGCTACCCAGGGAACCAGAAGAGGGCCCAAGGAAGCTGGGCCAGAGGCAGAGTTAAGAACAATAAAGAAGGCAGAGAAGTGTGTTGGGTCCTCTCTGGCTAAGACCAGCTCCTAAGAAGATGCTGGCCTCTGGAGGCCTGAATGCTATCATTAGCAGCTTCTGACTCTCGAGGCCCTGACTACCCAGTCCTTTCAATGTGTTGTAGGTAAAGATGTTCAGCACTGACGGGTGGCCCTGCGCTGCCTCACAGCCTCTCTTCATGTATTTGGCTTGCAGAAAGTTGATGGCACTTTTCTTCCAGTCCTTGTAGAACTACTCCTTATGCACTAAATTCAGACTTACCTGACTGACAACTATGTGATCCAGCCCAGGGTGGCATTGTCCACCAGATACCATTTTTGTCTATATAAGAGAAAGTCACTGTGCTATTTGAATCTTTGTTCCTGGCAGCTTTAGCATTACCATCATATGTAATGCATTAATAATCCCTCTGATAAACACCTGCTGCATATACAGCCAAGGGTTTGAAGTCCTCAAATCTTTTACTCATCAAAGATTCTCCCCAGAAATGGTCAATGCTACAGTTTCCATGTGTCTTTCTGGACGGATGTTCAGATAGAAAACTAATATAGCATGGTTTGAGTGTGTGTGTGCGTGTGTGTGCATGTGCGTGTAGGGATAGTATTCTGGTATATAAATAGAGTATATTACCATCTTCTTATACTTCTTTTTTGCCTCTGATCCTTTTCTTGCTGTGCTCTCATTGCCTGCAAATGCTGTAGCTTTAAACTGCAGGACTGTGGGGCTCAGAGCACGGGCGGCTCTAGTTACTTGTTACCACTTCCTGTAAGCAGCGCTTCTTTAGATAGTTTGCATGCAGGGCCTTTGGATAAAATGTTGTTCAGAGAACAAAGTCCCATTCCCCAAAAGTTTGCAACAATTTGTGTAGTATTCTGCCTCTGTTGCCTCATAAGAAAGATACACAACGGAACAATAACAGTACACACACTAGGTCACCTCATGTTCTTAACCTACGCCGAGGTGCTAGATAGACATCAGCAGGCAAGTCTGAATGTTTTGACTCAGTCAGGTGCGTGCGTGGTGGACTTCAGTTACTGTCTTGGTCTGTCTTTGTAAGGGGGAAAACGAAAGCTCACGTCTGACATGCAAAGGCCTGACCCATGGTGTGTCTCATCCTAGGTACGTTCTGGACGATCAGTACACAAGTTCCTCTGGCGCCAAGTTCCCTGTGAAGTGGTGTCCCCCGGAAGTGTTTAATTACAGCCGCTTTAGCAGCAAGTCAGACGTCTGGTCATTTGGTAAGGTCCATGATGCACACCCCCTCCCCTCCCCTCTGAAGAGGAAGCAGACACATCACTGAATAACCTTATCAATTCGTAGGTGTGCTAATGTGGGAAATATTCACAGAAGGCAGGATGCCCTTTGAGAAGAACACCAATTACGAAGTGGTAACCATGGTTACTCGAGGCCACCGACTCCACCGGCCAAAGTTGGCTTCCAAATATTTGTACGAGGTGATGCTGAGGTGCTGGCAAGAGGTAGGCTGTTTGTTTGTGTTGTTTTCTGGTCTGTAGAGCGATCCATGCTTGGGTCCAGTGGATTGGGAAGACAGTTCTTGCAGCCCAGTGAGAGTGAGCCTCCTGCACAGGGATGTCAAACTCTAGCAGGAAGCTTTGTCTTGGTGCTGAATATTGAGAAGAATCTGAGGAAACGGACAATACCAATAGTCAGCTTAGTGTACTCAGGCTGATGCTTTACTCTCGAGTGGGAACCCCTCCACAGCCAAGGCCTTGGGAATAAGCCTGGAGAAGTTGCTTCTCTCCTTTCCATTCAGCAACCGTGGGCTTGAAAGGTTCCCTGTCTAGAGATGGGTTCTTCTTTAAATTCATTGACTCTAGGTATCTTACTTAATTTCTAGAAACCTTGAAATGTCACCTCCACAGAAGACATTATACCCCAGAGAGACCCTTGAAAGACCGCAGTTGACATATATTTCATATCCAGTCCTTTAGATTGTTTTCAGAGTAACCCTTTGCAGCATAGATACTTGTACGGTGACCATGAGGCTCAAGAGGGTGATACTTGCCCAGGGCCCGTTACATACAAAGCATCAGAGGCTCATCCAGCACCAAAGCTGTCACTCGCTACCTCCCAACAGCACTGATTGGGGTGCACAGAGGCTGATTGGGCAGGATGTGGTACCAGGGAGAGCAGTGTGAACGAAGTTGGAGGATTTGGTTATAAACATGGTGTGTGTACCTGAGAGGCGGAGCTTAGTCTGAATTTTATGGGAAATGAGGTTTGCTGACAAGGGGAGTGGGATGGGTCACAGAGAGCCCTCAAAATGACTAAGACAAGGGCTCAAAAAGAAACCCAGCAGCTGTGGGGTTGGTTAGGGCAAAGAGAGGTCATCCTGTGTTTTCCCCTGTTCCCCAAGAGTCTTGCCTCTGCAGTGTTCCTCAGGGTTTGAGCAGTGAGAATTTTCTGGGGAACGGCTTCTGAAACTTACAGCTTCTCTTCAACTCTTAACTGTAGAGGCCAGAGGGAAGGCCATCGTTTGAAGACTTGCTGCGTACGATAGATGAACTAGTTGAATGTGAAGAAACTTTTGGAAGATAAATGGCGGGCCCAGTTTCCAAGGCAAGAGGAAGAAATGGCATGCCATCGGAACGCCATTCACTTGGCACCTGGGAGTATAGACTGCGCGACGTACAGTGTGGGAACTCCAAAGCGTCTGCTCCTGATCCAGCCTTAGCTCGGTGGCTGCTTCGCAGGCTGCACAGATGCTCTCTCAGAGCTGGTGACTTGAAGCACTCATTTGCTCATTCCTTCAAGGCTTTGAGTGCCAGCCATGCACTCGGCACTATGCCCAGGCCTCAGGAGATGAACACGGACTATGCTAGCTGGCACTAGCAGAAAGCCAGGGTGTTTGAGATGGGGATGAGCTATGTCCCAGCATCTCTTCTATAGCCTTTGGCTTCTACATAAACCTGGTCCTGGAGTGTTGTCTACCACTGAGTTCTAGGTAAAGCAGGAACCCACCTGGATACATAGTAATCCTCTGTTTTGAAAACATCTCTTTCCAAACCTGTTCTCATTATTACCTTTAAAAATTTGTATACTGTATAGATTGTAAATACATATAATATATAAAGTTATATATTTATAAGTAACATACGTTTATCTCTTTAGCTGAAATTTTTGTTGTTTTGTTTTCTGAGACAGGGTCTCACTATGTAGACCATCCTGTCCTCCAACTTGCGGAGATCTGCCTTTAACTGGAATTTTTAGGATTAGAGAATGTCTAGTCCTAAATCTGACAGCCGCCAATTCTATCTCACCCAGGGATCAAATATGGGCTTTCTGAAGACTGCCTGGGTCCTTTAGCTGTTAGATACTTGACTCACGAGTAGAAATGTCTGCCCCTACTGAGCCCCAGCACAGCCTATGATGAACTATCTGACCCTGACCATTGTGCTCAGAGCTGATTAGAATTATGTGGGAATTTTTATGACAGAATTAGTTACCTCAAAAGTCTTAAGAATGTTTCCAGGACTTTGTGGATGCTCTTGTTGAGGTACTGGGCTCTGGACCAGAGGTGTTAGAACCAAGTGGTATTTAACACAAGTAGGTCCCCAGAATGGCTTGCCTGTGGGAGTCCAGGATGCTGCCAAGGGAAGTAGGGAGAAAGTGTGTCAAGCTGCCATGTGTTTTTCAAGAAGCCTGGTTGGACTTGGATCCCTGGGTTAGTGAAAGTCTCTATCCCAGCCTTGCACCAGACCCTGATGTCCAGTTTCTCTGAGTGGGTTTCGCTTGCAGTTTCCTTTTCCTCACAAGCTTCAGGAGAAGAAGCTGACCCAGTTCCCAACAATAGAAACCATTTCCTACCCAACACACTGTTCTTGGTATTTGAGAACCTCCAACACTGGGGAAGTTAAGGATTATTCCTTCACACGTCAGGGGCCCCTGTAATCTCTCCCATACTGGAGCATGTACTGAACACACAGGCAGGAGCTGGCTTCCCTCTGACCTCTTTGGTCAGGAGATTGTGCCGCCATATTGAAGGCTGTGCTGAAGACTGAGTTCACTCCTTTTACAATGGATCCAAGTGAACTATTCTTGTCATAATGTGCCATATTCCTTCCAACTCCCCACATCACAAAACCATATACACTTTTTAATCAACTCATGTCTCCTTAAAGGAGCTGGTGATAGGCAAGCATACCTCACTCACTATTGCTGTCATGCCCCACCCATGTTCCCCTGTTATCTGGATGAGCTCTGAGAGGAACTAGGGGGTGCTAAGGAAAATGAAAAGAAGGTAGAGTTCCTGTGTGAACAGTTGGAAACACACTTTCTTATCACATGCATGCCTCAGGAGCGGAGTCCATGTGTGCATGTGTGCATGTGTGCGTGTGTGCATATGGAGGCTAGAGGTGAGGCTCTGTGTCTTCTTCGGTTGCTTTCTACCTTGTGGAGTGAGGTAGAATCTCTCAGGGCTGGCTAATTTGGGTGGTCTGGTTAGCCAGTTTTCCCTCAGGATCTCTCGTCACCACCTCCAAAGCACTTGGTTTACTAGTGGGATATCCTGCTCACTTGTCAATTATGTGAGTTTTCTGCCTCCGACCTTGGGTCCTTCTACTTCTATATTAAACACTTTGCCCACTGAGCCATTTCCCTAGCCCATACAAATACTTTCTGTGGGAAAACAGAACAAATGATACATGACAGAACTTGGGAACTATTTTCTCTTTCTCTGTCTCTCTGTCCCTGTCTCTCTGTTCCTGCCTCTCTGTCACTGTCTTTCTCTCTCTATGTCTCTCTCTATTTGTCTCTCTATCTGCCCCCCTTTCTTTCAGGGTCTCTATATGTCACCCTGGCTGGAACTCTATATAGACCAGGCTGGCCTTGAACTCACTCACCTGTTTCTGCCTCCCAGAGTGCTAAGATTAAAGGCTTTTGCCACCACACCTAGCTTTAGTCAGTCTTTTAAACAGATCTTTAGATTCTCCCCTAATCCCAAATCAGGTCTCTGGAATCAGTCCTAAATCAGAGGACCAAACATCCTAGTTTGGATATTCACGATCCTAGAATCTGGTTTTCCCTGTACCACTGTGAGCCCTTGGGCAAATAAAATTTCCTCTCATCTGCTCCTTTATTCTAGTATCTGCACAGGGAAGACAGTTTTACTTGATCATTTTGAAGGTCCATCCCTTTTACCGAAATTCTGTGATTTCTTCAAAGTGTTTTCTAGACACACCCACAGAGTACGTGGGTATGAGGAAGTGCTAACACTTCAGATCTGGATATAAGGCTCTGAAGTTTCTTATATAGGCCACTGGGTTGTCATTCACACACTCTTGAGGTTTTCAGAACAGGAAATTAGGTGGGGTAAACTTTGCCTCTGAGAAACGTCACAGGCCAACTATGCTTTCAGTTGAAAGATGTGTTACTGTGAGTGGAACACAGCTGAAGAACCAAGGCTTCTGTGTATGCCCAGCCAACAGGGTAGCCATGATCCTGTCCTCTTGTGAGTAAGAAGGGCTTTGCCATTTAATGTCACGGCTTGTTTATGGGTGTGCTGCCTACTCTTGAACCCTAGGAGCTGGTTTTGCTAAAGGAAGGAATTTGTGAAATCTCAGAGACAATTTCTTCAGATGTAGTGACAGGATTCCGTGGCGTATTTAAGTCACCCACTGTCTCTTGATATAATTATATATTTGAGAATTGAGAACACAAATGACAATAGCAAAAAAATTTTGTGTTCTTGCATGTGTGGAAATGCTGTCAGTGTGGTGTGACATGTCTGTTTCTAGAATGATAGAGAACTCAGAGTTGAGAGCCAGGAGACCAGATCTTCTGGTTTAGCCTCAGCTTTGATAGGTTCCCTTTGGCACCTTGGTTGGATGAACAAGTCTACAGTGTGAGTGTTCCCTTCCTGCCTCCTCTCATGGCTATCATAAATAAACAATGGGCAAAGCTGGCAAGCGCTTCAGCTTAATTTGAGAGTTACTTTGAAGAACGTCAGCACAGTTTTTAGAAGCACAGTTACCTTTAAGACTCAAGACAGGCTTATTATGTATACAGGTCTAGAAAAGGAAAAAAAGACGATCTCTGATTTTAATTCTAGATGCCATTGGAATCCAATTGTCAGTAGAACTTAGTCATTCCGGATTAGGTGAGAATTCTGATTTAATTTTAGCTGGCGTTAGGAAAAACTGATTGAATATTACATATCTCTTTAAGCCACAGTACTTTGTTGGGACCCCAGACATTGGTAGGATTATAAAAATAAACAAATGCTATTTTAGTTGAGCCTGCCTGAATATGATTTACACTTTTGATTCACTAAGACCAAAACAAAACAAAACACAACAACAAGAAGAAAAAGGCTGCCGGGCGGTGGTGGCACACGCCTTTAATCCCAGCACTCAGGAGACAGAGACAGGAGGATTTCTGAGTTCCAGGCCAGCCTGGTCTACAAAGTGAGTTCCAGGACAGCCAGGGCTATACAGAGAAACTCTGTCTCGAAAAAAACAAAACAAAACAACAAGAAGAAAAAGGCTTCTTGTTATCAGAAATAGGCCAAGCAGCTCAAGATAGAAAAACGAGACAAAGAATTGTCAGGCGTCCCCACCTCCCCAAGGGCAGAACATGTTAAGCAGTCACAGAATGTGGACCTTTAAAGGCTTCGATTGTTTCTCATAAACTAGACCATGCGTTCTAACAGGAAAGGCTCTGATATATGTGAAGCAAGTGGGTGCAGAGGCTGTCTATCTAGGGATAAAGTGGGAGACCAGTTATCTTGGGGATTTGATGAGCATTCCCCTTGGCCTGGAAGGGGATGGTTTTAATGCAATGTCCCTGTACCATCCAGTGTCTGATAGATGCAAGAATCACCTGTTTCCTTCTTCCATGAGCCATAGCTAAACAATGCTACATTTTCTTCTGAGTGAAGTAATGAGCGTTTGCCATTGACAAAGCACCACCAAGCACACTCCAGGGTGTTTTAAACTTAAGGATGCTTATGTGTATGTGCCAGTCGTTGACCAAACATACTGACTGTTCAAAAGGCTGCCATGGCAACCTGGAGTCAAAGGCTGCTGGAAGGGAAGAAGAGGGAGTTGCATAGGGTGGTGATTTTTTATCATAAAGGAATAATGACAGCCTCTGAACAGGATCCAAGGACGCTCCTCCAGTGAGGGTCTGTTTGTGAAGTGTGGTTGGAACTGTTAGTGTGTTTAGTGGCTAAGTAACCATGAGAGCAGCCCAGACATTTACTTAGATGCCAAGATCCCAGTGCAGCAGCTAAGGATTAGAAACTTTTCCCTTTCACCTCCTCTTGAATGCTTTTAATCTATTGTTTGTGTCTTCTTATTGAAAACCATATAAAATGTTATATATATATATATATATATATATATAAATATATATATATATGTGTGTGTGTGTGGGTGTCAGTGTGTGTGTGTGTGTTGGTGTGTGGTGAGTGTTTCTTGATATATATCTTGATATATATGATAAAATCTT
>NW_021604791.1:10209517-10223291 GCF_004785775.1 Grammomys surdaster
AATATATATATATATATATATATATATATATATATATATATATATATATATATCTATATATATATATATATGTGTGTGTGTGTGTGTGTGTGTGTGTGTGTGTGTGTGTGTGTGGTGTGTGTGTATGCATATGTATATGTATATATATGTTATAATCTTAAGTTCCAGTTTGCCTGATGCACGCCCCGGGTTCTGCTGGTTTCTGGGTTCATTACTATCATTTGATCTGAGGGTGCAGTAAGGACCTTTGCTCATACTGCATTTCCAGGGCCTCTCCATTTCAGAACACTTAAGACACCAACCCTGCAAAGCTGATGGCCCATTACTACTGTAATTAATATGAAGATTAGCAGGGTAGCTGGAGTAGGCATCCTCTAGGCTGGCCTCTGGTGCTAACTCCTTCCAGGTAGCCATGCTCATGAGTGATCAATCCCTCATGTTAGGAATGGGACTTAGCTCTTTGCCTCTCTCAGATAGAGAATGTAAAAACAATGGGATGTCACCTCTGTGACTTAGTGCACACAAGATGCGGCTCCTGTCTTGGCTGTCTCCAGCCCTTTTGCCCCTTGGATCATCAGCTGCCCTGGAAATCCAGAGACCACAGAACTGGAAGTGGTTTTCTAGCTCCAGGCCTGCATGGTTTGACTGCAGCTTCAGAGAGACCATGAGCTCTGCTGAGCTGCTAGAGAACCTGACTGGACTCTAGTCAACCCAAACATGGCAAACATGGCTCTGGCAGGCCTTGCCCTTCCCCCATTCCCTCTGCCTTGCTAAACCGTTAGTTAGATTACATCCTAAATAGACCCCCAAAGTCTATTCCCTTATTTGGCCACTTCCTCCTCCTGAGGCTGACTACCGAGGTCCAGCTATGACAGTACTGAAGTCCAGCAATCAAAAAAATCCCCATTGGCTCACCTAATTAACATGCCCAATTAAAATCAAACACCTCATTCTAACACGGGGTTTCGTCTTCTATCTTTATAAATGGCCATTTTCCTACGGCCATGTCTGTCTCCTCGCTAGCCAGAGGCAGTCCTTTGTGACGCCACTTCTCGGACCTTTCCCCTCCCTTGTTTCCTTCTCCTTCCCCTTCATCCTCCATCTTCGCTAGGTCTCTTATTTGCTGCTCTTTGTCCTTCTGGGGCAAATCTCCTTTGTGCTGAGAACTTGCTCTTGGGGGTCCCTAGCCCATACTGGTCCACAGAAAACAAAGCAATCATAAGAGTGATTGAGTGCAGGCAGGGTTTTGTGCCTAGAAATAGAAAGTGTCTGTCGTGGGATTGCAGAGATGGCTTGGTAGTTAAGAGCACTGGATGTTCTTCCAAAGGACTCTGGAAGAACAATTCCCAGCACTCACATGGCAGTTCACAACTGTCTGTAACTCCAGTTCCAGGGGATCTGACACCCTCACACAGACCTACATGTGTGCAAACCACCAATGCACAGAAATAAAAATACATTTTTAAAAAGAAGAAAATGTTTGTAGTGGCAAAGGTGAAGAGTATCACAGACCCAAGGCAAACGTTTGCTTCTGCTACTGTTGCCTCTGCTGGAGTCAATGGTCTTTCTCACCCACAGACTGTTGAAATAGGCATAAACACAACACATCTGTTTCCTTTTGTCTTGGAATAACGTCATGTTTCCCCGGTAGCTAACTTGTCTAAAAACGGCAGTTGTGCCCACCTCTGTGAGGCTTCCCTGACTTCTTGTGTGCTGCTTTGCAGATCCCATAGCTCCTCTGAGGAGCAACACCCCTCCGCCTCGTCCCCAAGGCCAGTTTTGTCCACCATTCCTGCCCTCCAGGAGGCAGGCAGCTCAGCTTGTGCTCCAGCGCCCGCATCCTCCGTGGTTTGTTCCGGCGTTTTTACTTCACAATCTGGCTGGAAACTGAGTGAGATCAGTGAGCCTGTGACCTGTGAGCCCACAGACAATACAGTTCTAGGAAACAGGACCTTGAGGTGTGGGGCAGAGTAGAGATTGTGTGTAAGATGACTGCAGAGTCCAGCTCACATGGACTGGTTACAGGAAGGAATGAGAATTTCTGCAAACACGGCTGGGCACACCCAGGTAGGGAGAGGCAAGAAGATCTTATGTTTGAGGTCAGTCTGGACTACGAGGTACGTTCCAGGCCAGCTTGGCCTTCACCAAACTTTGTCTCAAAACAACCAAGGGCAGCGGGTGGAGCTCAGTGATAAGAGAGAACTCCTGAAACACTAAGTGCTTTTAGGAATTCCTTTGAGGGGTAGAGCAGGGGACCTGACCACAGCTGGGAGGTGGACATATACTGTTCACCTGTGGGAGACACTCAGCCTTTCTTCACCCTTTGCTCCCTGGAATATCTCCTCATGTTGTATGCAGATCCAGACTTCCTGGATTCTAGACTCTTCCTTATACTCCTCCTCCAACAGGACTGAACCTCAGGCACCAAGAGCCATTCTTATCTATCCAACTGTATCCATTCCCAGACCCATTTCTTCTTTTCCCCTACTGTGGAATTCCCCAATGTAACTCTTCACCAAAATTTCACAGTCTAATATGAAACAAAAGAAAACAAAGTGGTTTGGGGGCTTATTACAGAGTTATTTCCTTCTTGGCCAATGTATTTAGAAAAAAAAACAGTACTCACGTGATCATCAATTGTTAGAAAGGTATCAAGTATGGTGGTGTAAACCTGCCGCCCAGCATTTGGGAGGCAAGGGTTGGAGGGTCTGAAGTTTAAGAACATCCTGGCCTACTTAGGGAGACTGACTCAATAAATGAGTAAATGAACAAACAAACAAAAGGTATGGATGTGTACACTCAAGATAATTAACACCCCACATGTATAAAGGACACAAACTTAGAATAAAGAATAACTGTTTAAAGTGGGACAAACATTGACGTGAAAACCACAACCTATCACTTTTCCTTCTCTTTCTCTCTGACTTTCCACTGGTGTGTGCCGTTGGTTTGATATCAGGAAACTAGAGGAAAGCTACCAGTGTTGAGCCTTCCCAAACTACCTGCCAACTCGTTTTCCCAAATGGCCATAAAGCTTAGATCTAGTGGTGGGCTTTTGTTGCAGAGAAAGAAGTTTGACTTTTCTCCTGGTGTCATGAGGGGTTGGGGAGAGGCCATGCCTAGTTTATAGTGAATTTATGAGTATCCAGTCTGCTCCTTTAATTCCTGCACTGGGGAGGCAGTAGTGTGACTTCAAACCTAACCTGGTGAGTTCTAGGACAGACAGAACTATATAAAAAGACAGTCTCAGAAAATATCCATTCTGTTCATCTTCGGCCACAGGTTTGTGAGACTTTCTTTCTCCCAGCTCTCTGGAGCGGATACACCTAAAAGCCACAAATCACAATTTTTAGCTTAATACAGCTCCTGAAACTGGGTGATTTTTAAGCCTCTTTTTAAGGAGAAAATCACCAGCCACCTGCTAGTTCCTATGAAGCCCACATTCAGTTGGAACGAATCTCCTCAGAGGCATCAATCCAGAAGAAACTCAACACTGTCTATACCAGCAACTAAATTGAGACATCACTGGTAAATCTCAGAAACTGAGGACACAGTGATTACTTCTCAGCCTGCTTGATCAAACGTTTTGCATCACTATGGTTACGCTTGCTCAGAGGTGATCATAAGTACTGTTTTGGGAAGTTATTCTTCCTCCCCCCGACGCCCCCACCAACCCATCTCCTCCAAGGCTCCTTAGTGAATGCTTGTTCACAATCAAATCTCTGTTGTGGTCACTGTGAGCCTCCTTGGAAAGGAACCCCTCGGGCACCCATACCAGATAAAAGGAGTCGGGATCACAGGTGATAAATAGTCCAGGTACCACCTAGCTGAGGAGAGATGTTCCAGTGTGGGAAGATTACAGAGATCCTGTCTGGATGTGATGCCTTTTTTACTAATGGCATGTCATCCTGGGGAAAAAGAAGCAGACGGAAAGAATAGTGCAGACATAAGCCTGGGAGAGAAAGCTGGGTTCCTGTAAAATCCTCAGTTCTGAGTGTCCTTCCCACAGGACCTTCCAGTAAGCAAATGGCCGTTGCTCACTCTGAAGCCATTTTGTGTCTCTGGCCAAGGCCCTCGTTAATGTACGTGAGTTCTTGTATACATTGAGAATGTTCTACAAGGGCAAGAGCTTTCTCTCTGCAGATTCATTGTCAAAAGATACTGACTGACTCCTGTCATCATGAATGTCTGTGGAAGGGAGCTCACCGGTTCTCTCCCAGAAGACCTAGATACCATAAACAGGAAATGCCCTCGAATCTAATGATCACTGGCGTCTGCACTGGGGAGAATTTTGGTCAAGAATGTTAACATTGAATAAATATGTCTAGAATTTGGGAAACTCATGCTGAGCAAGGGAACAGGAGGTGGCAGCTGTTTGTGTGCGTTAGTGGTGGCAGAAGGGGCGGGTCTATGAATAGGCAGAGGTTGGCTGGTTAGCTTGAATCTGTGTTTGATCTTTGGAGTAATAGACCCGAACATAATTAAAGCAACAGCAAGGCAGGCTGTACTTTCATGTAAAGGCAATTGCCTTTGCTACTAAATCAGGAAATAATAAGAATGTTTTGAAAAGCCTTCCTCTCAAATTCCAGGCTGCAGAAGAGAATAAAGCTGATGTTGGGGTGGGGGGTGGGCAACACTGCTGGGTTTTTAGGTCACTGTACCAGGATTATGCAGCCATGAATCAGGGCTCAGTGAACTAGGGAGTGTCTTCTCTTCCTTTCCTCTAGTCCTGCCTGCAGAGTGACAGTGAGGTTTCTCTTTCAGAGTTGTATGTTTTAAAATGGATCTATCTGCTTACAATTTTTATTTTTACTGGGTATGTCTGATGTATGTATGGGTGCGTGTGTGTGCCGTGGCACCCTGCAGAATCGGTTCCAGGAACTGGACTCTGGTCTTTAGGGTTAAAGAGCATGCATGCACTTCACTCGCTGAGCAACACGTCAGGCTCTGTGTTCAAATTTAAAGTGCTGTGACTGCTAACGCTGTAGCCGTCATGGCTGGGCCATGCATGGTACCTGGATAAAATTTGTTCAAATATTCTGAATGTTTCTGTGAAAAGTGTCTTTGGGGAGATTAATATTTAAATGGACGGATTTTAAGTTAGGGAGGTGTCTTAGTTTTACTGCTGTAAACAGACACCATGACCAAAGCAAGTCTTATAAAGGACAACGTTTAATTGGGGCTGGCTTACAGGTTCAGAGGTTCAGTCCATTATCATCAAGGCAGGAGCATGGCATCGTCTAGGAAGGCTTAGTACAGGCAGAGCTGAGAGTTCTACATCTTTATCTGAAGGGTGCTAGTGGAAGACTGACTTCCAGGAAGCTAGGGTGAGGGTCTTAAAGCCCTCACAGTGACACATTTACTCCATCAGGGCCATATTTTCTAATAGTGCCACTCCCTGGGCTGAGCATATACAAACCATCACAGGAGGTTTATCCTGTGTGGTACTGTTAGTCTTATCCACAAAGGAGGGCCTCTGTGGAAGAAACAACAGTCCTGAGCAAGAAGGAGTGCTGTGTGCAGATTGCCTTTGGGCTCAAACCAGCTCCTCTCTCTGAGGGTCCTGCCATAGGCTTGTTAGCCTCCAAGGTCACAGGAGTCATTTCCTTAATACTAATCTTCCGTCCTAACTAGCAGAGGAGTAAGGCTTACAAACCTGGAAATGTCTTAAACCACAGCTCTGGCCATGAAGAGCTTACCCAGGATGAGTCTCCCCTAATAGTAAGGAGAGGTGTGCCCACTAGATCTCATATGGAAGCCTCTTATTTCAGTCAGGGGCTGGGTAGGGCTCAGACAAGAGGAGCTGCAGGGCCAAAGACTCCATCGGCTTCCTCAGCCCTCATCTTCTGTCTGTTTTTAGAGGAGACCACATCTGCTCGGTGTTTACCTTAAGTTTGTCTGGTGAGAACACAGTGAATAGAAGTTGACTGGATGCTAGGGAAGTGGTGGGGAAAACTGAGAACATGCCTTCTGTTAGCAGGTGCTCTGCCCTGCTGTCTTAATCACATCTCATCTTATTGTTATGCTCCTGGACTCTGAGGAAGCTCTCTGGGCTTAAATTCTGGCTCAGATGCTATGTGAACCGGACAGAACGCTGAACCTCTCTCATTAATCTATTTGAGTCTGGTCTTGTTACCTCCATAGAGGTTCACTACTTTTGCTTTGCTGTGACCAAGATACCTGACACAGGCAACTTAAGGGAGTGATAGTTTATCTTGCCTCACAGTTTCAAAGGGCTCAGTACTGGTTGCTTGTACCCATGTGCTCGGACAGAAGATCTTGGTAGGAGGAGCTGTAGAAGAGAAACACTGTTGATGTCATGGCCAACAGGAAGTGGAGGGAAGAATGAACGATAACGATTGGCTGGCCCTCCTCCTTTTCTCCCCGACTTCTGTCTGGGCTTTAGTTAATCCTCTCTAGAAAGATCTTCAGGGACATACCTAAAGGTGGACCTCACCAGTCTCCACCGTGTTCTGTGCCTCATCAAGTTGACAATGAAGCTTAACCATCACATCATAAAGTAATAGAAACTACCTCAGTGTGAGAGTGCTGAGTCAGGTAGCATAGGCTAGCTTATAGTGTAGGGATAGCTTTGGGTACATGCTGCCAAGTATGTGATAATGGGCATGTTGGTAGAAGTTAGGAATAGGATTTCTAGAACGTGGGTTTCATTACTTTAGTTTATTACTCCCAAATGAAGCTCTTAATTAGTTTTCAAGGACAATCCTTTTTCTATAAGAAAATGGGGCATGTCTTCTTTGACTCCTGTATGCTAATCCTTCCCCCCCTTTTTTGAAAATTTTTATTAGATATTTTCTTTATTTACATTTCAAATGTTATCCCCTTTCCTGATTTCCCCTCCAAAAACCCCCTATCCTATCTCCCCTCCCTGCTTCTATGAGGGTGCTCCCCTTCCCACCCACCCACTCCTGCCTCCCTGCCCTGGCATTTCCCTACACTAGGGCATCGAGCCTTCACAGGACCAAGGGCCTCTCCTCCCATTGGCCATCCTCTGCTACATATATGGCTGGAGCCATGGGTCCCTCCATGTGTACTCCTTGGTTGGTGGTTTAGTTCCTGGGAGCTCTGGGGGTCTGGTTGGTTCATGTTGTTGTTCCTCCTATGGGGCTACAAACCCCTTCAGCTCCTTTGGTCCTTTCTTTAACTCCTCCATTGGGGACCCCGTGCTCAGTGCAATGGTTGGCTGCAAGCATCTGCCTCTGTATTTGTCAGACTCTGACAGAGCCTCTCAGGAGACAACTATATCAGGCTCTTGTCAGCAAACACTTCTTGGCATCCACAATAGTGCCTACATTTGGTGACTGTATATGGGATGGATCCCCAGGTGGGGCAGTCTCTGGATAGCCTTTCCTTCAGTCTCTGCTCCACACTTTGTCTCTGTATATCCTACCATGAGCATTTTGTTCCCCTTTCTAAGAAGGATCAAAGTATTCACACTTTGGTCTTCCTTCTTCTTGAGCTTCATGTGGTCTATGGATTGTACCTTGGGTATTCCAAGCTTTGGGGCTAATATCCACTTATCAATGAGTGCATACCGTGTATGTTCTTTTGTGATTGAGTTACTTTACTCAGAATGATATTTTCTAGTTCTATCCATTTGCCTAAGGATTTCTTGAATTCATCATTTTTAATAGCTGAGTAGTATTCCATTGTGTAAATGTGCCACACTTTCTGTATCCATTCCTCTGTTGAAGGACATCTGGGTTATTTATAGCTTCTGGCTATTATAAATAAGGCTGCTTTGAACATAGGGGAGCATGTGTCCTTGTTATATGTTGGAGCTAATCCTAATCAAATGGGTATAACTGAATCTTTAGTAATTCTGTTTAGCATTTCCGGATTCAGTGCTTGATGTTGGATGATAACCCACTATTACCAGATGCGTAATTTTGGATAAGCTTTTCTCAGTTCCTGTTTGGTTTTTTAGTAGATCTGGGATGGAGTCTTAGGCTTGCAGCCCCCAACACAAATGTTAGCTAAAGTCCCAAATCTCTCCCTCAACTTTGCTGTTCCACAGGATCCCCTAGTCAAAAGTCATGGTCAGCACGTGGTGCTGCACACAAAGTCTGTGTGTGCCTGAGATCCTGCGTGATAGGGTTACTCCCAAGGCCTAATACAATGGTGAGAAGACCCATTGGGTCCTATCCAGCAGTTATTTACTGATCTCTGGCTATATGTCATGTATTGATCTGGATGCTATGGGAAAAAAATGATGTAGGATCCAGTCTCTCAAAATAGAAGGACCCATGAGAGCTTAGGATAATCTCTTACCCCAGGAGACATTTTATAGTGTGTGGAGTTGTTTCAGTTTTCATAGCTGGAGGGTGACAGTGGTATGGGTGTCAAAGGGGAGGAGGCATTGTTGCTACATGCATCCTGTATGCACTAGGGGTTTAAATAGAGTACACAGGAAAGCCCCCCCCACACACACACAATAAAGGATGATGGGATGGGCAATGTCGAGAATGGAGAGGTTGTGATGCCTGAGAGAGGTGAAGGCCATGTGAAGAAATCACCGGGTACAATGGGGCCTAATGAGGCAGCATGGGCCAGGGCAGTCAGTGTGTGATTTAGGAAGCCACAAAGCGAAGGAGTGGATCGCAGTGGGAGTTTTTTTCAGAAGTGTTCCTGTCTGAGAAGAGAGTAAGTGGGGGATGGGAATACAGTGGGAATTGGGGACACCAGAGTCAACTGGAGGAGGGACAGAATTATACTGAAGACAAAGAGCTGTTGGCCAAGGCTGCTTCAGGGACTACAGAATGACTGGAAGAGACCACTTGGAGCAAAGACCCTAGAGTCAGGCACAAATATCCACGTACAAATTTAGCTCCTGGTCCTGGATCTCTGTGGAGTAAGTCTCTGACTCTCCTGGGGAGTTTACTTCCTATGAGTCACGTTCCACGTCTAAAAGGTACTCCCTTTTCCACGGGGTCAGGGTAAGAGCACATGAATGAATGCACGTGTGTGTGTGCATGCTTGTGTATGAGATTTGGTAGATCCAATGCTGGTGATGGGATGGAGGAGGAACAAGAACTGAGCAGCTGGAACAGACTGATGGCCGACTAGCTATCCGTGATGGGTCTCACCCAGAACCCTGGGTTTCTGTGGTGGTCTGATAAACATGAAAAGGTTAAGAAGGAGAAATGAGCTAGGTTTCTTATTGAGGGTAATGAAGAAGATGAAACCTCTGGATCATACAAGCATAAGACATGGATGAATTAGACAAAGCCCCTTCATATCTATCACTAAAAATCATGTGCATGTAGAAAGTCTTAGGACATCTACCTACCTAATGATAGTTTTATTTGATTTTTTGATTTATAGATTTTTAAAAATTTAAACATTTTGGTAAGCATAAGGCAAACATAAACTATGTAAAGTGACTATTCTTAGCTCTGATTAGGTCAAATATTTTTAGGTTATATTCAAACGTGATGTCATAAGTGTCTATAGCAAGTTTCTAGGCTGAGCACAGTTGGTTGTGCTTTGATATTGCCAACTGTGCCCTTCTATTGTCTATTTACAAACTACTACTGCAAGAAGAACGGTTGCAGGCCTGGGCTTCGTTTATGTCAAAAACTTTCATAATCTAATCCTCTGTGTCCGAGAGAATCATTGTTTCCTATGGTATTTGATTACTCTGTTCCCAACTACAGTTCCGAGAGAACTTAGGATTTGGTGTTCTCTCAAACATGTTTATTCATCGACTTACCCAAAAAGTATTTATCACATATATTATTTCTGAAGAACCGTTCTAGTCTCCTAGGAAATAACCATAAGCTGGATAGACAAAAATCTCTGTTCCTTTTCTAAAGGGAAGGCAGAAAGCAAGTATGTAAATCAATAAATGAATGAATAGTGTGTTAAAAGGAGAGAAACTCGTGGAAGGAAAGAAAGAAGACAGAACAGAGTAGGAGGTCTCACAGGCAAGCATGGAGCTGGCTGTTATAGTCAATACATACTTCCACTGACAAGGCGAGATTGGAGAGATCGCAGAGTCTTGGTGCTGCAGGCCCTGAGGGAAGACACTGTAGGCTAACCAAAGCCAAGAGCCTGCTCCACAGCCGACCTGGTGTGCTCCAAAAGCTGCCTGCAGGAGGCTGGGCTCTGGAGGGAAGTGAGTGGTGTCTGGTCTAGAGACAGGGACAAAAGGATGGCAGATCCTGGAGGGTTTCAGAGGCTACAACTCTGAGTGAAATGGGAACCCCTGAGGAGTTTGCAGACAAGGAGTAACATGATCTGACAGGTTTAAAAGGAAGTTACTCTGGCCACTGTGTTGAAAAGAAACTAAGTGGCTTAAGGTAGAAATGGGAAGAAACCACATGAGGTTAACAGTGATTTGACCATAGTACGTGTATGTGCATGCATGTGTGTGTGGGAGGGCATAATTGGGGTAACTGTGGAGGAAAATATGCTAATCAGCAATCAGCTTTTGGTTTCTGGAACAGAAAGTCTAAACTAATCAACTTAAAAGAAGGGAAGGCTGGTTTCGGCTCCCGGCTTCAAGAAACACAGAGGAAGAGAAGGAAGGGGATGAGGTTCCAAGATCTTTCAGGAATACACGACCAACAGCCCAGTTTTGCCTTAGCCTCCTGCCTCCCACCGGCAGCAGAGTTCTCCAATACCATAGGCAGAATTAGACCTTCACTGGCAGACTTTGGTGGGATGGTCAAGAGCCAAGCTATAGCAATATTCTGAAGAAAGTTTGCTGTTTTAACTATTTTCAGTAACAATAAATACATTCACACTGTACCACCTTAATCCATTTCTAGAACAATCTTATCACTTTGAACTGAAATCCTGAAAAATTTGGAGATATAAGCATGTGTGTGTGTGTGTGTGTTTGCATGCATGTGCACATACATATTCACACACATACACACACACACACATTCACACTTACTCTTGCTGTTGACAAATCGGAGAACGGCAGAGAGAGAAAGTTGGGGAAAAGAGAAAGAATAAGACTTCATACTTCATTTCAATATCCAATTGAGGTGACTGCTGGATATCCAAGTGAGGAAGTTGAGAGTTTGTTTGGGTGTGTTCAGCTGGGGCTCATTAGAAATGGCCTGGATGTGTGCATCTGTGTGCCTTGAGTTGATCAATAGTTGGTTAAGCTACAGGAAGAAATGAAAGAATCAAAGGAGGGAATGAGACAAAGAAAAGATCAAAGGCTTTGGAGGCCCATTAAGAGGCCAGGAAGGGAGATGAGGAAACAGAACAAGCCTAAGCGGATATAGTGTCAGGTGCTGCACAGGGCCCACGAGAGGGGGACTTGGACTGACCATTGGATTTCACCGTGTGTGGGTCACCAGTGACCCTCACAAGACCCTCAGAAGAAAGAGGAAATAGAAGGAAAGCAACCAGGGGCAACAAGTGTAGGCTACTCATTTCTGGATTTGACCATTAGCGGTGTAAAACTGGCAGAGTAAATAAGACTACGTAGCTGTCTGCTGTGTTCTGTTACCAGTGGCTGAATGGACAGTGTATTTGTATCGATAGAAACAGTCTAATGAGAGGAGAAACAACAGTGACACCGGAGGAGAAGTGGTAGAAGTTTCACATTTGAGTACTTGTACATGAACTTAGGCATTGCACTTTGCCACAATCTATCCTGTGTTGACTTGTTTCATTTGTCTGTATAATCTGTAGTCAATTCTTCATCTCTGGGATGGAACAGACATAGGCCTATGAGGCTCTACAACAACCATACAATAAATGGGTCAGAATATCAAACGGATTCATTCTTCCAGAGAAGATAGAGTTCTGAATGACTAATGTAGCCTCCCTCTATGGAGTGGTCTGTGTGTTTGTCTCTGTCTCTGTTTATCTGTGTTTGTCTTTCTGTCTGCCTGGCAGTTGGCTCACACAGGTACCATACAAAGCTGATGAAAACTGACAGGAATAGCTGGAATATGAAAACCCAGAAATGTACATACTGAAGCTTTTTAGGAATCAGGAATGGATTTTATTTTCAAGCCTGCAGATGTGTCTTGTTTGCTGGAAAAGAAAAGAGACAGTAACTGAGCTTATAATTCAGAGCGAATGACAGCGGGGCGGGATCATCTTCACCAGGGACTGGACTTTAGCCCAGGGGGGAGACCAGAGTTTATAATTGTATACCCAATGTGTATACCAAAGGTTCAATGACTGTGCAGTGGATGAGTCTAAATCAGAGAAATGCAAAACTATTGCATGAATGTTTCTTTGGTAGGGGTTCAATATGGCGGCCAGCTTCCAAAATGGCTCAACCATCTCCACCTCTCTTCTTATTCACTCCTCTTAACCTACAGTCTACCGAAGCATGGTAAGGGCATGTGGGGAATCTGGGATGGTTAGATTGACATGATTCTAAATCATCTGGTTTCTGGTTGGATCACAGAGAAGATGCTTGGAGCCATTTTTATCCCTGAGCTTCAGAGCATAACTGCTGTTAAAATGAACTCTTTCCTGCCTAGCTTTCCCTCTTTCTCATAGTCTCATTGGACTTAAGGAAAGTGACAGTTAAGGACAGTTAAGGATAGCACCCTGCATATCTCTGTGGTTCTCTTACCCCACCTATAGTTTTGTGATTAATACCTTTCTATGTTGCTCTTTTATGGGCCTGGAGAGATGGTTCAGTAGTTGAGAGCACTATCAATGAACCAGAGCTAAGACTCACATTGTAAGGCTTATGAGTGCCTGTAACTCACAGCTCCAGGAGTAACAATGCCATCGTCTTTATTTCTTTGGTATCTGAATCTCTCTCTCTCTCTCTCTCTCTCTCTCTCTCTCTCTCTCTCTCCTCATACATACACAAATAAAAATAAAGAAAATCTTTTTTAAAAAACTTTTTTAAAAAAGCTTCCTTTTTCTTTCCTTCCTTCCTTTCTTTCTTCCTTCCTTTCTTCCTTCCTTCCTTCCTTCCTTCCTTCCTTCCTTCCTTCCTTTTTTTCTTTCCCCCTTTTCATAAGTTCTCACTTATGTCCTGAAATTTGCTATGTAGATCAGGTTGTCCTTAAACTCAGGGATCCCCCTGTCTCTGCTCCTGAGTACAGCTGTTAAAGGTGCGAGCCACCACACTCAGCAAAACCAGCTCTTCTAAACTGCTTTTTCCCATGGGAGTCCTGCCCGATGTAGTGGCTGCCGTCACAGAGATGCCAGACGGCAGATTGAAAGTCAGAGCTAAGATGTATTTGGTCATAAATAAATATTATCAGGGATAATCCTGTTCATTGGGAAAATGGCTCGATGATCCATTTCTCCAACTGTCACTGGTGGTGACCTGGGACAAAGTGTAACATCATAGAGTGCTGTCCACACGGAGCTTTTGGAGAATCCCAGGAATTTGGAATTATTTCTGGACTCGGGCTGCTCTGCTGATCACCTTTTATTTGAGAAGTGACTGACAGCTTGCTGAGAGTGAGGACTGGATTCCATAGGTTGGTTTTTTTTCCTTTCTTTATTGAGTCCAGCTTTTTTACAGAATAGATTTCAAAAGACATTTAGTCAAAAGACAAAGCCCGTGTCATGTTCTTCATTTGTGGTTTCTACTCTTCTCCTCACTGGGGCAGCAGCAGTATCGGAGACAAGACCTTCAGTTGGAGAGGCACTAGCCACTGAGAACCAGCTGCTGGAGCACTAGCCCCTGGAACACCAGCTGCTGGAACACTAGCCCCTGGAGCACCAGCTGCTGGAGCACTAGCCCCTGGAACACCAGCTCCTGGAGCACTAGCCCCTGGACACCAGCTCCTGGAGCACTAGCCCCTGG
>NW_021604791.1:10223301-10321721 GCF_004785775.1 Grammomys surdaster
TGGAGCACTAGCCCCTGGACACCAGCTCCTGGAGCACTAGCCCCTGGACACCAGCTGCTGGAGCACTAGCCCCTGGACACCAGCTCCTGGAGCACTAGCTGCTGGAGCAGGTCTACCAGCTCTAACACTGTAGACGATGCTCTCACTATTGACATTGCAGAGGGCCTTTATAAACAAAACCGGGCCCAAAGGCTTGGATGTTGAATCTATTGAGGGCAAAGCGTTTATCCTCTGCTGTGGTTACTTAGTACCATGCAGGAAGCAGCAAGATGAGCTTGGACACCGCAGCCGTAGTGTGGACCACCAGCCCGTGCCTGTCACTGGAAAGAGTGAGGGCCCCAGTCCAACACTGCCTTGGTTTCTTGAGAAAACCTGAGAACATTGGCAGCAGCTGAGGAAACACAGACTAGATTTTTTTTTAATTTCTATCATTCAAATTTTAATTAATTTTATTGATGCATCTGGCCATTGTGTCTGCATGTATATGTACCATGTTTCTGTCTGTTGACCACAGAGACCCGGGGTGCCGGATGTGCTGAGATGGAGTTACAGATGGTTGTGAATCACGTGAGAATCCAATCCTGTCTTCTGGAAGAGCAACCAGTGCTCCTGCCTACTGAGCTATAGACCCAGCCCCAAGACTAGATTCTTGATCATGAACGCAATACCTGCGTGGTTCAAACTGTCTCTTATGAGCCTATGGTTTCTCTGGCTCAGTGAACTGCTAAAATGAGTTTGTAGGTGTTATCTATTATAATGTGGAAGTTGCATGATGGGCGCTTCCTCCCCCACAGCAGATTAAGAAAACTCCACGATCAGGAGACATACTCAGCTATTAATCTTCGGTTCCTACCAGTAGATTCACAGTTAGTTCTCTGTGAGCTGAGGAAAGATGTAAAAGATCTGGCCTCGTTTACAGATAGGTCTGCGTTGCAAGCCTATTCATACAGGAGCTAAACAGCCACAGTGTAAGAGGCTCAACCAGAAGCAGCTTGGAAATTAGTGTTGAAAGAAAGGCCTTTCAAGACTTCAGGGGCCCGTTAGTTTTCTTACTTAGGGAGAGAGGTTCTCCTGAGCCATTATCAGACATGGGCTCATGGATAACGGCAAACGAGGTGACTTGTTAATCGGGAACTAGGAAAAAACTACGACTGGGAGATTGGTGACCTAATTTAAAATCAGCTAAAGATTAACTTTATCAGTTATCTGTAGGAAGTGCAGAGTTTACTTTCTAAAAACAAACAAACAAAACAAACACAAAATGTGATGGGCCTAATTTAAAACTCCTGCTAAGAGATTTCCTTGGAGAACACTGTTTCTGGGAGCCCGTTCTGCTGTACTGATAGCCAGCACTAGCCACGACAAAGCAAGTAGAGTGTACTGGCCACTCACAGACAAAGGAAATGCAGAAACCGGGCCAGAGAGAGACGAGCCTGAGAAGGGAAACCACACTGGTCAGGGTGCCAGAACCTTCTTTTTGCTGTTTTGGTGACAGCTTTTGTCTTCTTCTCCTGGAGATGGTCGTGACTGTTCCTGTGCCTCTGACCATGTATTGTTCCCTGCTGTTATTGGGAGCACAGCCAGAGTCGTCCACACGGTGTCATCGACTCCTGGCTTCCTAACTGTGACAATGATCTCCGTTTCAGATAGCACCTTCCAGTCTATCCTCTGCTGCTGCTGCTGCTGCTCAGTGCAGAAGAGGTGAGTCTGCTTTCAGGGCAGTTTCTTGGAAATGGGTGAGTGCAGTTTCCTGGCTCTTAAGTCTGCGTCTGTTGCTTTGTGTCTGGGAAGCTCTTTCCCACTTCGTTCCCAGTGTCTTAAAGACATAAATCAAATCATGAGGGTGCCCGGATGGATCCTTGATTCCCTCCTCCTGCATACAGTCTAATTCTTCTGTGTGTTCCCACTGAATGCTGCGGCTTGGTTCTTCCCTTGAAACTTGTCTGTTTAGTATGTCTGTGTTCCAGTCAGTATTCCCCCCCCCCCGACCCCACTTAAGCACATGACTCTTGTCTTAATTATATAAGAGTCACTCTTACCCTTTGGTATGCGACTGTGTAAGAATTAAATCAAGGCATCATGCCAGCGGCCGTTTGATAACTCTATGCTGTGAGGTTTGCATATATTCTCTCCCATGGTGTTTTTCTTTATAATTCTTGACTTTAAAGTCAAGAACACCCGAGACTTAGAGAGGTTGCTTTCTTCATCTGAGGCCCCAGTATGACATGGTAGAGCCAGGGTTCACCGTGTTCTTAATCACTCACCTGTGCATGTATGACAATTGGTGACAGGGATGAACAGGGAAGCACTTTGCACTCTGACTCAGAATAAGTGGTTGTTGGGTTGACTATAATTTTAAGAACCTCATAAGTACCAGACTCTGGGGGATATGACATATTCTTGCAACTTTATTTCAAAGCAACTCTGAATTCACTTAGCCTTTCTGACCTCTGCAGAAAACAAAGTCCTCAGAGTTCCAGCTCACAATCTGTTGAAGGAGTTAGAACTAGGAAGACTTCAATTTTTTTTTCTTTTTAAGAAAAGATACCCAGATTGTTTTATCTCTGAAAAAATCTGAAGGATTTAGAAATGTGCTTGTAATTAATAGTTGTGATGCGATTGTTTTTCAATGGCAGACAAGTGAGAACACAGATAAGCCTGAGTAGAGACGAAGAACTCTCAGAAAAACCTTCCCAGCGTCAGAGGCCTTGGTTCTCCAAACTGATGGGAAAAAATCAAGTGAGTGCCGTTTTCACAGGAAGTCCCCACACAGGCAGGTGCTCTAGACAAGTCCTGCTTGTGATCCCGCCCCAAAATTAGAATTATGATTCGTACACAGTAAGTGCTCAATAAATGTTCTCGAAGAAAGTGAGGGGAAAATCCAGTTAATCTAGCCTACTCCAAAACTTAAACACAAGAGTTTGAAACAAGACAGTGATTGGAAGGAAACACTGCTGCTCTTGTTGGTCTTGAGTTCAGGGTTAACTTCCAGCTGACTGCTAGAAGAGAGAAGGCAGCTTGGGTACAGCTCAGGGAAGGGAAGGGGTAGGGTTGGGACTGGGAGTGGGAGTGTTTCTCTTCTCAAAGATGAAGAATCACTATCAAGTGAAACTGTTTCAGAGTAAGGAAACTTTTTAGAAGCACCATGCGAAACTACAAGGTTATGCTGTGGAGAGAATTTGTGATTTCAAAAAGTCACAAAATGACAAGCGTGTTCCCGGCCCTCAGTGCTGTGTTGCGGTCAGCTGTCTGCCGCACTTGTCTAGGCTTCTGCCTTATCGGAGCTGGGCAGAAGGGTGAGGTGGAGGCAGAGGTGCATGTGCTGTTCTTTGTGGGTTTTGTGTTTGTTTGTTTGGTTTTGGTACAAATGACTGAAACATTAAGAGACCTCTTGGTTTTTCCAGTCCAACAGAAGCAGGGTGCAACCCTCAAAGCGCAAGCCGCTGCCTCCCCTCCCGCAGGAGCTTCCGGAAGAGAGAATCCAGGTCAAAGCTCTTTACGACTTCCTGCCTCGGGAGCCCTGTGATTTGGCACTGAAGAGGGCAGAGGAATATCTGATTTTGGAGAGGTGTGATCCTCACTGGTGGAAGGCCAGAGACCGCCTTGGGTAGGCTAATGGCTTAGTCCTTATCAAATGTTTCCTCGTCCCAAACTCTGAAGACTTCCAAACACGTGTAGGCAGCAATTCCCTCTGCATAGAATAGAACAGTCTCCGAATCCCTTTTGTAAGAGAATATTAGAACACAGTGACTTCCGGTAGACTCTCAAATCAGCTACACCTGCCTTCACTCCCCAATGCTACCAGTCGCCCCCGTGTGTCCTGGGGATCACACGCCTGAGCTTTTACTTGTAGAATAGGAATAATAAGCCCTGGGGTGTTGGCTCAGTCCATGAATTGATTGTTTCACAAAGGTTGGGACTGGAGCACACATAAACATCCAGTGGACCTGGTGGCCCTCCTGTAACCCCTGCACTAGACAGAGGCCAAGAAAGGGAACCCCTGGAGCTAGATGGTTAGCTCGACTAGTGGACCCGAGGAACTCAGAGATCCTTGAGAGCATCTGCTTCAGCATCTAAGATAGGGATCTCTCAAAGATGACCTAACAACCATCAGTTGATCTCACAGCGACTAAGCTAAAAGTGCAAAGTGTCAAGGCATTGGGTTCATTATTTTTTACAATGTATATATATTTTAGTTTGGCCCCTCCTCCATTATAAGCAACGCTGTAAAGCAACCTTGAGCATGGTCCTTGGACTCAAGTACGACTATTCCTATAATGTAGGGCTCAACAGGGAAAGTCCTAATTCCCTGCAGTGGTCATCTTTCCCTAGATATGGAAGCTGTAGATATCTGTCAGCAGGGAAGGCAGGGTCTCACTTTTTCTGAGTCTTTTATCTCCATTCGATATGACCAAAAGATATGTTTTTGACAAGCTGAAAGCAGTTGTAGAACAAGGTTTGTATTGTGATAACTTTCATGTAGATTAAATCTAATAAAACAACTCCACATATTTCAACACGTGAGCATAGCTCATTGAACATGACCACTAAGTGGACAGTGATGTCGTGTGCAGGGACGAGACTGTTTGGAAGTAGTGACTGTGTATGAGGGGCCTCAGTAAAGAACCTGCCAGTGTGACTGCTCCATGATACAGCTAGGTGGTTTGTGTAGAGAAGACCCTGAGTCAGGGAGAGACAGTGGAGAGGATAGGAAGCAGAATGAGAATGCCGGCAAACTGGAGTTGGCCAGGGCTAAGGAAGTAAGGAGAGGAGAGAGGAGGTAGTGGGACAGCAAGACAGAGAATAGGGGAGAGATAGATCTATAGATAGATAAGAGTTGATAGAAGATAGGTAGATAGATAGATAATAAGAGAGTTGATGGAAGATAGATACATACACACATAGATACATACATAAATAGAACAATGAGAATAGCAGAGGTAGAAGAAACCTTGGCATTATAAAGAGAAGTAACAGGTATCTATCTGGGAAGAGGGGCATGGGAGCAGGTGGGGAAAGAAAGATGTTAGCATAGATCTTGAAATGTATGACAGGTACTTGAGATACTGAGGGAGCCCGGAGGCTGGCTTGAGCTTTGATAGGCAACCACAGGTAGCCATTTGTCCCCCTGCCAGAGGTAAGGGAAATGACTCCCTTTGACAGGTGGGAACCAGTTTCTTTAAGTTCCTAAAGAATGGTGACTTTTATCTAACGACCCGAAATCCTCCAGTAGTCCAGGTTGGGCTGAGCTTAGACTCAATTTTGGATGAGTCAGTTAGCTTGCCCTTCACTTTGGGTTGGGGAATAGTGTACATTTTGGCCCCAAAGAAGACAGAGCAGAATTTTGGCAGTTTTTTTTTTTATAAGCCCTATACATTCAACTGCAAAATAAAAAGCTAATTGCTTGTTTTTACTTCTGAGGCATTCCAACCTGTAGTGAGGGACAATTTCTCAGCCTACAACATCGTTCCCAGGAAATAGAGCTTGTTGAGTCTAAACTCAGAACCACACCCACTTTTCCTTTAAAATGCATATTGGCTTATTGGAGCTGGGCACAGTGACAGCAGCCTGAAACCCTATCACTCTTGAGGTGGCTGGGAATTTGAGGTCAGCCTGGGTTACATGATAAGATTATTTCAACAAAAAAAAAGAAAATTGGGTCATATAATCTCCTAAAATAGTTTGTAAGTCAGGATCTTGGTATATCTACTGTAGAGAGGTTTTTGTAGAGTTGGAAAGATCAAACATTTTTATCTGTGTAATGAGTAAGATGCTTTTTTTTTGGTTTTTCCCTAGATCTTCCCTGGGTTGGGGGTGGGGTTGAGTAACTGTCGTCACAGTAATGTTGCGAATTGGTCTTCCATCTCGAGATTTTTGTTTTATGTTATGTTGTAGGAACGAAGGCTTAATCCCGAGCAACTATGTGACAGAAAACAGACTCACCAATTTAGAGACATATGAGTAAGTCCCCTCAACATGACTGCACCATGATTAACCTTGGAGAGTCAGAGACCTGCCGAGAACTTTGAAGTATAGACAGTTTTCAAGTTTGCAAAAGAAAAAGAAAGTAACACATTAGAGAGTCTAAGCAGTGAAGAGAGCTCCGATTCTTACCACAGTTGCTTCTGAGAATCCTTCTTAAGCTCCTCTTTGTTTTGTTTGGCATGGCCATGCCTTAGATACGCTGATATATGAGTTGTACTGTGTGTCTTACACAGAGCACTTATTTTTTCAAAATGACAGATTGTAAATCAGACAGTCTGCACTGCCTGGTTCTTACATGCTGTCTCTTGTTCTGATACTTTTCCGAAATAGCTGAGAAGAGGTAGGCTGATGATGTTGTTTGAAAGAACCTTAATTATGCTTATCGAATGCTTTAAAAACCTTCCTCTCTTTTAGATAACAATTATAACTTTGGGATAGGGAGATCTGAGCAGTGACTTTGTAGCTCTCATGCTTCTGGTGACAACATAAGGTTGCTAGATGAATTCACAGCTGTAAAGTGACAGAGCTTGTCTTGTATTTTTATAAAGTTAGATTCTCAGTTTGGATTCATGCCCCCCTCTTCCCTTTGGGTGCTTGTCTTGTAACTAGCAAATGTTTCCAACAGGCGTCAGTTTGTGATAAGAGTAGTGGTGTCAAGTATTTCTTGAGACCAGACATCAAATACAGAGGAAGACACTTCCTTGGCCTTGCTACTCATTTAGGCAAGATTCAGTATACCTTTCCCTAAAATAGCTCCAATTCCAAAAGTTGTGATGAGTATGCAGGGCCATCTTTGAGCATAGATGGAGATGCTCCCAGGACATTCGGCACATCTGATAGGATTTCCCAGCCTGCTCTGGCGGTTCTTCCTCCCTCCCTCATATCATGCTCTTCTGCTCCATCACCAAGTATCTTCACTCTTTTCTGTCTCAAATGTCCTTTCTGTTGACTTGACCCTTTGGCTTAAGATTCCAGTCTCCTCCCTCCATCCTCTTTGGGGGATTGAGCCACCTCCTTTAGAAAACAGCGTGGTGGCCATGTACGGTGATGCAAGCCTGCCCCATGGGATCTCACTGTTCCCCTGTGCTGAAGTTGGCCAGCAACACAAGTCTAGTTTAAAAGAGAGTGCACATGAAAACCAACCCAGAATAATTAGAAAAACAGGACACTTTTTAAGATTGTTGTTCAAGTCTGGATTTTCCAGCAGATCAAAGGAGACACGTGTGACAATGCCTACAGGCCTGGTGATAACTGAATGGACACTCACTGGCAATGAAGCCACCTTCGTTTCTTTCCACCATGTCTCATTTGCTCTTGGCTTTCTCTGTTTAGACTAAACCAAGCCTCTGGTTTTAGACTGGTTTATACTGTAGATACCAAATGAACACCTCTAGGGTCAGAATTTCCATTTCATTTCTCTGGGCTCCTGTTTACGTGAATTTTGAAATCTTGCTTTTTAATGATTCAAATTTTAGGATGACTCCCTAAATTTTATTTCTTTTTAAACAGGTGCATTACCCTAAAATATAATAGTTATCATAATTAACCACTAGAATTTATTGGTCACTTAGTATGTGACAAACACTTTTGTGATGTCTATCCAAAAGAACTTCCATAGGTGGAGTTACTGGGTTCAGGAGCAACCGAGTACAAACTATAGTGTCATCATTACAGTGCTTTGTTTCTGGGCAACACTTCCTACTGTCTATGAATGCTCTAATAAGTGAGGATACCTACTTCATGTGGTGCACAGTAACATTCACTACAGTCTAGTGATTATTGTCATTTCTGTTAACAATGAAGACCATGGGAAAGTCCTTTACAGTTTGTCCTACCCTGCCTAGTTTTACAGGTGGTCAGTATGTCCTAGTTGCTTTAGCATCTGAATTTCATTTATGTGTTCAAGCCCGTTTGTGGTACACTGGAGATGTATCTGATCTTAGTTGCTTTGAACCCTGGGGATGCAATTTAGAACACACAGAGCTTTCCTTGTTTGAATGGGGCTTACAGTTAACAGAGGAAACAGACATTAAAGCAATCCTATTTTTTTAAAAAAAAATACAAATATATGATTCTAAATTACAGTGCTAAGTTGTAGCTCTAAAAGAGTAGTGTAAGACATCACAGGAGAAACCAGGGGGAAGTGGTGGATGTAGGTGGGAGAGTTGGGTTAGGAAAGACGCTTATAAGAACGTGATATGCGCACCTGAGGTGAGAGGAGGCAGTGTGAAGATGACGGAGGACTTCCGCTATCCCGGGGGGAACACAGATACTTAGAAGTATTGATGGCTGCTTTTGTTTAAACACACACTCAATTTATCAACAGACAGTTGTACTCACACAATTTTCAGTAAGCTTTTACATTCAACAGGCCTATCCTGATAAATTATTTATAAATTTGAATAAATAAGAAGAATCATTGTAATTCAAGTTCTATCCGCTAAATGTACTTAAATATTTAGTGCTAGTTATGAGCCCTGTTAATTAAACTTTCTGAAACATCTGATTTGCATTAATAAACGGGATATAGTCGGTTTTGGTTTGAAGTATCTCACGTAATTGGCAGAGCAAATGTAGAGTCGTAGTAAGTCCTGTGTAAATCCTTTAAGTGATGCTGGAAAGTTGAATGTTTAAATGATGTGGGAAATTAAGTTCTCTTAACTGTGCAAATATTTACAAATGAGTTAAATTCTCTTTTGCTGCAAATAACAAGTTTAGAATTAATTATGCATTTGAAACCAGCAAAGCCAGAATACTCCATATCTTCTTATAAGCATTTAAAATACTAAATGCGTTGATCGTCCAAACTCTACCTGGGAGGTGAACTAGCTGATGTATCTTTTTCCCTCTGTACTGAATCCTTGACGTTTTCAGAGCTACACAGTCATCGACTAAGGGAAGCGAATCCAGCTTTTTGGATGTAATGGGCTTTCTAAATCAAAACCTGAGGAGCACAACAGTGTTACCCATTACTTAGAAATCTAAGAGGGGTCTATCGCCATACTACCCCATACCCATTCAGGTTCACCATCAGAATTCTAGGAGGTGTGCGTGTGAGACTCAAGGCCTTATATAATACACACACAGGCTGTTTCTGCTGAACTGCAGCTTCATATGTTGCGTTGCTTTTTAAATGTCCACTATTTGGTATTAGTTTAATATAAAGTATCTAGATATGGAGGATACCGTCTATGATGGCTTTAATTATCAACTTGATGCAATCTATGATCAGCTATGAAGAGAGTCTCAGTGAGACTGAATGAGACTCAGTGAGAATTCTCTTCACAACTATAGGGGATTATTTGGATTCCATCAACAGAGTAGGGAGACCCGCCCATTGTGGTTGGCACCATTCCCTACGCAGGGCTCCCTAACTGTATAGGTCCAGGCAACTGTGTTTAGTCAGTGTGGTAGTCAGGATTCTTTGGAGGAACAGAGCTTATGGAACAAATCTCATGTGTGTGTGTGTGAATGTGTGTGTGTATGTGTGTGTATAATATATATATCTTATATATATATATACATATAATATATATTATACATATATGTATAATATCTAGTATATATACATATAATATATATGTATAATATATAGTATGTATATAACATATATATGTCTTAAAGGAGATTTATTATAGTGGCTTGCAGGCTGTGGTCCAGCTGGTCTAACAATAGCTGTCTGTGTTGGATATAGATATGTCAGTGGAAGATCCAAGAATCCAGTTGTTGTCAGCCCTTGAAGTTGGATGTCTCAGCTAGATTTTGATACACACTGGAATCCCAAAGAAGTAGGCTTTAATGGCAGTGAAGGAATGGACTTGTTAGCTCCTGACTGGATGGACCATGACTGACAACCTCTAGTTCCCACTGCCCTGACTTCCTGGAGATAGTGGATTGTAACCTGGACCTCTGAGCCAAAATAAAGCTTTCCTCAATTTTGTTGAGGTGCTTTAGCTTGGCAACAGGAAATGAAACTAAGACATGGTATTACCTCATTTTTTATAAGCACGTCTAAGTTTTAGAGTATGATGTAAGTGGATAAAATTCTGAAACACGGTGCTCCCCACTGTGCTACCGATCTCGGGTCACCCTCATTGCACCTCTTCATTACTTAAAAGGAATAGTCCTGCAAAGACTCTGACTTTGTCACAAATCTTTTCTACCTGGCTCTCTAGTGACCACTTTGAAGTTATTAAGACATTTCCATATGTGCGAATTTCTACTTCACATTTAAACAAGAAGAATGCATTCACTTTTGCTATTTATCACTATAATGAACAAATGTAAAATACTAAAATTAACACTAACATCATAGCAGGTGGAAAATATATTTAAGAATGCAACTTATATGAACTCTCATTTTGAGTAGCATTGTAGAGTTTTTTTCCATTTATTTATTTATTCATTCACTTTACATCCTGATTATAGCCCTCCCCTCTTTCTAGTCCTCCCTTACACAGCCCCTCCACCCATTTTTCCTTTCTCTTCACCTCTGAGAAGGAAAAGGTCCCTCCTGGGGAACCAACCCACCCTGGCACCTCAACTTACTACAGGACTAAGCACATCCTCTCCCACTGGGGCCCTACATGATAGCCCAGTTAGGGGAGCAGGATCCACAGGCAGTCAGCACAGTCAGGGGTAGCCCTTGATCCAGTTATTGGGGGACTCACGTGAAGGCCAAGCTGCACATTTCCTACATATGTGCAGGAGTCCTAGGTCTAGTCCTTTTATGCTCTTTGGCTGGTGACTCTGAGAGCTCCTAAGTGTCCTGGTTGGTTAACTCTGTTGATCTTCTTGTGGGGTCCCTATCCCCTCTGGGTTCGTTAATCCTTCCCCCAACTCTTCCACAAGACTTCCTGAGCTCTGTCTAATGTTTGGCTGTGAGTCTCTGCATCTGTTTCCATCAACTTTTGGTTGGAGCCTCTCGGAGGACAGTTAAGCTAGGCTCCTGTCTGTGAATCCAGGCTGACAGATACACACACGGTCTGAGGCTCCAAGGGGGTTGAAGGAGGAAGGCAGACCTGCATGCAGTGTGTACATACAGATCTTCTGAGGACCACTCTGCCCATTCTCCCCAAACTGTCAGGGGTTGCTATGCATTCTTCTATGTCCATCTCACACAGGGCATCTGTCTATCCAGGCCAACAGTAACAAATATAGCTTCACATGTTGTAGCAATGTGACAGGGCTTTGGCTAACAAAGAGGCCATGAAGGTCTCACGTGTGTCCCTGTAAATCCACTATCTGTACGGACATAGGGGTAGTTGTTTCCTCTGTCCACACATAGACCTCAGCTTTGGCCTTTCAGATTCAGCTTTCCACTTTTTTATCACTATTTCCTTTTAACCTGCAAATTTTACAACCCAACCAGTAGTGACCTCTCTGCATTAGTTTCCCGTGCCTTTAATACTGCCTCATTTCATCAGAAGGGATTTAGTCTTTCTGTAAGAGATCTCACACCTATCTTGGAATTCTTCCACTACTGTAACATTCACTTGGAAGTCCCAACAGATGTTCACTGTTACTCTCCACAAGTTCATGTCTTGAGTGGCCAATTCCTTTGTCTGAAATCCATTGTCATCATCTCCTGTTTCCCTCGGTTCATCTTTTCTACTGTTTATTTTCCAGTTTGATGCCATTGGTCGTTTAGTTGGCTGACCATCCAGATTTTGAGTCAGTTTCTCACCAGCAGGTGTTAGGGGAAGTGCATTTACCAAAGGACTCCATCCTGTGACTCAGAGGGGTTTCAGTGAGCCACCTCTGGCCCATTCACGGTGACTCAGTCCCTGTTCAACCTTCTTCTCTCTACTCTCCACAGAGCAGTATTTCTGGTAATATTCCATGACATTTAAAGTTCTTTGTAAATATTTTTGCTTTGACATTGAAAATTCCTCAACCTTTCTGTCTTCGTTGGACCATCTTTCTCTGTTTTCTGTACACTGTATGTTTACTGCTTAAGGTTGGTCATATCAAGCTACATGTTATCTTATAATTTGATTATGCTTACTGTGTGTAGTTTTGGTAGTCACTCAATAACACATCGAATGCAGAGAGAACAGAGGGATTGAAGGTAGAAGGAAACACTGATTTAAGGAAGGAAAGAATCCCAGTGTGGCCTAGTGAGTAATGGCAGACAGTGGTAAGAGAGAAGGCAAAAGAATATGGGTCAAGAACATTGGTTGGTTGTCTGTAGACTCTGTTAATTACTAACTATATTGGGGGACAAGGGTGTCTTAGGAAAATTAGGTAAGCCAGGATGAATTTCATGTCGAAAGAGACCCATCACTTCTAAAAGCACGTACACAGGAACTTCCTGAGGGGAAAGAAAGATTTGGATATGGCTATATTTTAGTTTACTCGGAGAACGAAGCATTTGTTGAAGATATGATAACTTCTGAACTTTGTATCTTTCATGGACTTTTACAAGATGTCAAGCCATACAAAATTGTATATAAATACAGCATGGGTCAGAAGAGGGATGTGAACTATGGTAGAACAAATCACATTTGTTTTTTTTTCCTCTAACGAGAAAAACAAATGTATTCAGCTTGATAAATTGGCAATCTAACAGAACATTGTTATTTTTCTGAATTTAAGTCGCAGCTTTCTAAATGAATTCTAAAGTAAAGACTTTAAAATGAAGAAATTCGAGTAATTTTTTTTTTTTTGGCAGGGGGAGAGGCTGAAAAAAATAATATAAAGTTAAAAATGTGTTCTTTGCTACTTTTCCAGATGGTACCATAAGAATATTACGAGAAACCAGACAGAACGCCTGTTGAGGCAGGAGGTGAGTCTGTGTGTCCAGAACATGCCTGTGGATATTTCTAGTAATCCTGAGAAGTTTATTAGAAAGATTGTAGCCGTTCAAGAAAGGTGTATTTGTGTTCTTTCTAATCTTAAAATACCCTCACACTTAAAATACCATCCCCACTGCACATTTTTCCAAGTCAAAATTCAGACATATTTTCATAAGATTACCTTTTCATGGACTGCTGTCATCATTTCAGAAGGATATTTCTCTTGAAATGGTGTCAGTTCTAGACTCTCCTTCATTCAACACGCATTCTCTCAGGGGAGTCTGTATCTGAGTCACCCATGACAGTGGTTCTAAACCTTCCTAAGGCTGCGGTCCTTTAACACAGTTCCTCATGCTGTGGTGAGCCTTCCCCAACCATAAAATTATTTTCACTGCTACTTCATAACTGTAACATTGCTACTGTTAAGACTCATAATGCAAAATCTGTGTTTTCTGATGGTCTCCTTGGAAAGCGCTGTTAAACCTTGAATGGGTCATGACCCAGAAGTTAAGAACCACTGCCGTATGTTCTTTGCTGCAACAGAGACTCTAACCTGGTGACCTCTGCTTACACTCATGAAAAGCACAAACACAGAAAAATATGCAGTGTTGATTTCTTTGGTTTTTAGAAACAAAGGGGAGAGTTGATAGTTAAGATATTAAATTCATATCAAAACTACTCATTTAGGTCAAAGCAAGACAAAACAACTGAGAGTTTAAGTTTCCAATTGTCAGTGCATGGTCACTGTGGGGAAAGGAGTCCAACCCAGACCCGGGAGAGGAAGTGTGTCACTCTCTGCTGGTTTCAGGTGTTCAGGGAGGAACTATGAATGAGAATCAACTCTGTATCTATACATAAAAAAAAAATCCATGTAAGCAATGGCCCAGGATTCTGAGGAGACCAACTGCAAAATAGGGGACCGTGTGGAGGACGGGAAGCCCATTTGTGGCCTCAGATGGAGCCTGGACGGGCCTAGCTCTGCATGCTAGAGAAAGCTTGTGAAATCAGTAGCTTCAGCCTGGAAGGTTAGGGGGAGGAAAGCTGGGGGCAGCTTCACAATGAGCAAGGCAGTATAGGTCACGTGATCACTGTCACAGGACGGTGTATGTCCAGCACAAGAGCTTCTGTACCTGGATGGCCTCATCTTGCTAGAGCTAAGAGTTACAGAACAGCCCACATGCCTGCCACACTGAAGCAGTATTAAAAAGTTGGCCCTGATTTTTTTCAAAGTTTTTTTGTTATTATTGCTGGTTTTCTCTTGTATGAAATAGAGCCTCATATAACCCAGGCTGACCTCAAACTCACTGCATAACCGAGAATAATCTTTAGTCTGTGATATTCCTGCATCTAACCCCCAAGTCATAATTGCAAGCATGTGCCCTATGCTTAGCTACCTGACATTTCTGAAAGGTCTAAAATTACATACACAGTTGAAGCCCACAGCATCATTTTTTTCTCTACACTCACTAGAGGGAATAATAAAAAAAAAGATGTGTTCTCATCTGTCCATCTGTTTATAAACATAAATATTATCTATATGTCTACATGAATGATTTTACCGCTTGAATGAAGACAGTCATATAGATTGATATTTACTTATTTTTGAGACAAAGTCTCACCATGTAGCCCAAGTTGGACTCAAATTTGAGGCAGTCCTGCTGCCTCTACCTTCCAGTTGCTAGGGTAATAGGTATGAGCTATTATCTCAAATTTTTGGATGTTTATAAAAATATTATGTTCATTCACACATGTCCGTGCAGAACCAACATATTGTTTACTATTTCACTGTATGCATAAATAAAATGTATTCAATATTCATAAACATTCAAATTGTTTATAGCTTTTTACTGTTAGGGACACAGCGAGACTATGCTTCCTTGTAAGAATCATCTTGCATACAGGCATGTTCAGATTTAATATTACTAGGTCTTTTCAAGCCTTGATGCAGAATAGTTTGAGTTTGACTGGTGTGGTTATTTGCGTTCCAGTGGTCCTCAAAGTTTCATACATTTGAATGCCTGGTCCCCTGGTGGTAGAGTTGTTCAGAAAGGATCAAGAAGTGTGGCCAGGTTGGAGGAAGTATGTCACTGGGTGTGTGAGGGCGAGCAGGGAGATGCTGAAGCTTCCGGAATTCTCTCTGTCTCTTTCTCTCTGTCTCTGTCTCTCTGTCTCTCTGTCTCTCTGTCTCTCTCTCTCTCTCTCTCTCTCTCTCTCTCTCTCTCTCTGTTTCTGTGCTTATGGTTGATCTGTAAGCTCTCAGCTAATGCTCCAGGACCCTGCTTGCCTGCCTGCTGCTCTGAAACCCTGCCCCCCCCCCTCCCAGGATGTTCATGAACTCTAGCCCTCTGGTCCCATGTCTTCCAAGTGACGTTTTCTTTTATAAGTTGCCTAGTTCATGATGTTTTCCCATGGAGATAGAAAAGTAAGATACTAGTTTACACTTTTACTCTTTAAGAGTTCCATATAAAGTATAGACATTTTGATCATATTCCCTTCCCTCTTCTTCCAACTCCCTCCAGGTCTCTCCTCACATCTCCCTCCTAACTTTATATCCTTAAAAAAAAAATCAACTGCTAAGTATAACTGCCCACACATACACTGGAGTGAAGCCATCCACTGGAGCACGAAGGCCACATTCCTAATGAGAACTGACTTTCCTTCCACTACCTGCCATCAACTGTCAGTAGCTCCTCAGCGAGGGGTGGGCGCGTGTGTCCCTCCTCCATCTATGCTGCAATGCTGACTGGATTGGTCTAGCACAGGCTCCTGCAGGCAGCCACAGCTGCTGTGAGGTCATGACTATGGAAGCCCTGTCAAGCCAAAACACTGTTTTGCACCTCTCTTCCCATCCCACTGACTCTTACATGCTATGTGTCCCCATGGTCCACCATTTCCTAACTCTTGGAAGGAAGTGGATATGATATAGTGATCTCACTTATACCTGAAGGTCCCACCAACCCATGCTTTCTGTAGTTTGATCAGTAGTGGGTCTGAATGAACTGCCATCTGCTACACAAAGATGCCTCTTGGAGAAGGCCTGAGAGTTGTACTCATCTACAGGTATAGAGATATGCATTTAGGGGGAACATTGATACTATCTTCATTTTTTCAAAATAATAGTAGTATGCTCACCCCTAGGATTTATGAGCTCCCCAGCAACAGATTCTTGGCCAGATTTACATTACCGGGTGTAAGTTTCCTCCTGAGCCAGGGGCCTTAAATCCTATCAAAAAGTAGTTGTTCATGCCCCATAAGGGTCCTGTCACTATCATCCTAATGGGAATGGCTTCCTATCCGTCATTATTGTACCTCACAGGGGTCACCACTGTTAAGAGGATTGATTTTTAACTCCCCCAGAACCTACATCCCATGTCCTGTGTACCAGGAAAGCGAGCCAGAAGAGAGGAAGTTTTCTGAGAAGTACCAGCTTGATTTCTCTAAGTTCTGGGACCAGAGTGTGTGGTGTCTTCAACAATAGGGTCTCACCATCAAGTTCTGGTGGGTGACCAAGAACAATGAAAATAGCTTGTAAGGTTTCGGGGTCCTCTGGGACTCCTTTGACTAACTAGTTAGTAGAGAGGTAGTGTCTTGTATTTGAAATTGGGCCTTTTAATTGGCAACCTGTGGCTTCTGAGAAAAAGCGTTATCTCTCATGTAGGATAATTATATTTAAACTAACAGAAAGAAAAAGAAAGACAGAGAGATACACATGAAACAGAGAAACAGAAAGACAGAAAGACAAAGACAGACAGAGACTGAAACAAAGAGACAGAGAGACAGAAACAGTGACACACAGACACAGACACAAACACAGACACACACACACACACACAGAGAAAGAGAGAGAGAGAGAGAGAGAGAGAAAGAGAGAGAGAGAGAGAGAGAGAGAGAGAGATGTGCGTACGCGGAAATTTATAGAATAGTAGGTTTCTATGTGGTTCTTTCAAATATCTTCAGTGTTAGTCATTCCTCCCCCTAATTCTCAAATTCCTTTCTCTTCTATCCTGTCCCCCGCCCCTCTTAAGCATCTTCTCCATAGTCTTTTCTTTCTTCCTTCCTTCTTTCCTTCCTTCCTTCCTTTCTTTCTTTCTTTCTTTCTTTCTTTCTTTCTTTCTTTCTTTCTTTCTTTCTTTCCTTCTTTCTTTCTTTCTTTTTTTTGGTTTTTCGAGACAGGGTTTCTCTGTGTAGTCCTGGCTGTCCTGGAACTCACTCTGTAGACCAGGCTGGCCTCGAACTCAGAGATCCGCCTGCTCCATAGTCTTTTCTTTCCCCTTCATATCACTTTTGACAAAAATATAACATCCTTTCATGATAAAGAATTCTGGGAGTTGGGATAAAGAGAATGTATCTCAACATAATAAAGGCTGTATATGACAAACCTGTGAACAAACACTCCAAACATGTCCACTAAGATTAGGAACAAGACAAGGTGTGTGTGTGTGTGTGTGTGTGTGTGTGTGTGCGCGCACGTGCCTGTGTCTTTGTGTGCATGTGAGTGGAAGCCAGAAGTTGATATCTGGAATCATCATTGTTTGTTCTCTATGTTACATACTAAGGTAGGGTCCCTCACTTGAACCCGGAATTTGCTGGTTTGTTAAGTTAAGCTATCCAGACTGTTTCAGGAATTCCCTTTCTGTCTCCCAAGTGTTGGGATTACAGGCAGGCTGCCACATGGGACCAGCATTTATACGGGTGCTGAGGATCCAAACTTGGATCCGCATGGATACACAGTAAGTGCTTTACCCGCTGAGCCGTCTCCTCAGCCCCTATGTGTACTCTTCTACACGGCCCCTTTGTCCTTCCTACTGTCTTCCCACATCAGTACACAAGAGTGTATTTCATTCGCTTTATAGCTGTGTCTTGTTCCGTTCCCTGGTTTGGATATATCGCAGTTTGTAAGTCAACGGTTCATTATGGAAAGTAAGTGAGATGTGCTCTCCTTTCTATTAAACCGTGCTGCCCTCCTCTCTCTCCTCGCACACATAGTTTTCTATTTATTTGTCTTTTTGGAAACTAAGTCTCTAGAGTGGAAATCCAGGGCTGAAGGGGATATGCATTTCTGACCTCCGTAGACCTCAAGGCGCCCTCTGTAGGAAAGGTGAAGAATCACATGAGTCTGGATACCCACCGGAAATACAGGAGCTTGTGTTTCCCAAAGCCTTTCCAGGCAGCATCTCATGTGCAACATCTGGATCCTTCCCTGAGGCCTCATCTTACGGTAGATTTGATTTGCAGTCTCTTAGCCTAGGGACGTTAAGCATTTTTTATACATTACATTTTATGTGTTTGATTTTCTTTGCTGTAACCATCTGTTCATATCCTCTGCATGGTTTTCTGGTTTTGGATGACTTTCTCAGAATCTGTAGAATCTATGTAGCTATAACTAAGGACACTAATCCTGGAGGCATGTGACTTTACTTCCTATATGTTTTTGATTGTTCGGTGGTTTTCTGGCATGAATAAGGCATTTGAGTTTTACATGTTTGAATTCACCAGACACATTTCTCTTTTTAAAGGTTGATAGATTATATCAAGCTAGAACTGCCTTCTCCACTTCAAGATTACAAGAGATATTCCCCATGTTTCTGGATGAGGCTAGTGGTTTTATCTGGTGAACTTGTACCTTTGGATCATTCCAAAGGTTTCCTGTTGCAATGAGGTTGGAGGGGGGCGGGCGTTACTTATTTACCAACTATCTTCTTCTTTTCCACTCACTTGAGTTGTCACGTTCATAATGATAAAAAATTACATCTTTATTTTCAACTTGTCTTCAGTCGGCAGCCTGTCTATGACAAACCTATGACCACCATCAAGTTAAATGGAAAAAAACTCAAACCATGTTCACTAGGATCAGAAACAACACAAGGGGTGTGTGTGGGTGTGTGTGTGTGTGCATGTGTGTGTATGCATGTGTGTGTGTGTTCATAAACTATTTTAAATATGAAGGCTTTCTCTAGTGTGGTTAACTTTCCTCACTCTCAAGATCACTACAGCACATTGAAAACAAACCTTTCTGTGGTTGCGCTCAGTGTAGAGATTACACCAGGGAAAACATTTAGGCACTATAAATCAATGCACCAATGTGGTACACGTGGGCTTTGGTGCTACTCGATTCAATTTATTAACACTTTCTTTAATATGTGTTATGAAATGAGGCTGCTCAGTGGCCTTTCTGTTGCGCAGCCTGGGCAGAGTTGACTTTACTGATGTCAAAGTGACCTTCCACACATATTATTTGAAGTATATCTTTGGTTCCCTTGCTCTGGAATAGGTCAATCTTTACACTAGTTTTTCCTTTCAAGTTTAGTATTTTCCAGTATATGACTATGGTGCTTGCTAATGCTGTGTTTTAAGAATTGGGCCCACTGTTCTACCTCTGGATCCATTAAGATTTTTAGCTTAATTGGCTTCAATCCTGAAAAGCTGTTTTGTTTATCCATTGCATTCAAGTTTTAAAATTTGTTACAGGCAAATGAAGACTTATTTTTTTTTTACAGATCTTGTGACATAATTCTTTTGATAATTTTCACAATTAGTTATTGACTAGGTTAATTAGCTTATCTGTTATTTTCCTTGAACGACCAGATTTTGAACTTAACTACTGGTTGTATCATATTTTTGTCTCTATAATTTATTATCTTCTACTTTGATATGTGTCAGTTTTCTTCTTTAACTTTACCTGGTGTGCTGGCTAGTTTTATGTCAACTTGACACAAGCTAAAGTTATCTGATAGAAGGGAGTTTCAATTAAGAAAATCCTTCCATAAGATCTGAATTTAGGCAAGCCTGTAGGACACTTTCTTAATTAGTGATTGATAGGAGAGGGCCCACCTCATCGTGGGTGGTGCCATCCCTAGGCTTGTGGTCCTGGGTTCTATAAGAAAGCAGGCTGATCAAGCCATGAGGAGCAAGCCAGTAAGCAGCACCCCTCCATGGTCTCTACTCCAGCTCCTGCCTCCAGGTTCCCACACAGTTTGGGTTTCTGCCTTGGTTTTCTTCAGTGAGCTATGACTCTGGATAAAAGCTTTTCCTTCCCAAGTTACTTTTGGCTATGTTTCATTACAAGAATGATATCCCTAACTCAGACACCTGGGTTTATTTTATAATCCTGACTCTAACTTCTGGAATTAGATATGCCTATTTTTAATTATTTACTTGTTCATTTATTTTCGTTTATTGATTCCTCTGGTTTCCTTTCTGTCACTATGACAAAATACTCTGGCCAAACACAACTTGGGGAAGGAAAGGTTTTTATTTCAGCTTACAAGCTGCAGTCCGTCATCAGAGGAAGTCAGGGTGGTAACTCAAACAGGAACTTGAAGCAGAAGCCATGGAGGAACCCTGCTTGCTGGCTTATTTGCAGGGCTATGCTTACCTGGCTTTCTTATACAGCCCAGAACCTCCTGCCCAGGACACGGTGCTGCCAACATCATCAAGGCAATCAGGACAATACCCTACTGACATGCGCGCCAGCAGATAATCTTACCTTGGCTGTTCGTCAGTGCAGCACTCCTGTAAATAAAAAGAACACAGGTTTATTTCTGAGCACTGTTTGAACTACACAGCAGAGGCTCTCGTGCAGGACGCTTCCTTATTGTTTTAGATATTTTAATTGTAGTTTATAGTCAAAGGATTTATGTTACTTTTCTTACCTGTGTGTACATGTGTGTGTGTGCGCGTGTGTGTGTGTGTCTGTCTGTCTGTCTGACACATGTACAGGTGTCTGTGAAGGCCAGAGGAATGTGTCCTATGTAGTGTAGCTGGTGTTACAGGTGGTTGTGAGCCGCCCAAGGTGGGTGCTGGGAACTGAACTCTGGTCCTCTGGAGGAGCAACAAGTATTCCTGACCGCCAAGTTGTCTCTCCAGCCCCTCACCCATAGTTTAGTTTCCTTGAGTTAGATAAAAGAAAATGTAAAATCTGGAGATGCTGGCAATACTGTACTTGGAGGCTTGGTAGGAATTTCTAGTTTTGTATTTGGCAGTATTCCTTCTTTTTACAAGCAGAGACCACTCAGCATACAGTCTTGTTGTCTGCATACTCTATACGTTGATTGTGTACCCACAATAACAGACACATGAAGCACACATGTAACTTCACTTGGGACACTTTGGTCATTTACATCTTGTGTTCCCCTTTGATATATAACGGGGATGCATCGCTTGTGCGTCATAAGAATCCAGTGAAGGCTGGATTTTGTCATTTGTAATGCTTCTGGAGACTTCAGTTGGGGATTGACCCTAATGTCTTTGAGCAAGTGTGAGAGGAGACTGTATTTAGTATCTTAAGTGCCTGTGAGGGGTTGGCCATATTGTCACACATGCAACCTGAGTGCTACAGCACTTCCTAAGCATAATCTTCTATGGCAGTATGGGTTGTGACCCCTTTGAGGGGGGTCACATGTCAGATATCCTGCATATCAGATGTTTACACTATGATTCATAACAGTAGCCAATTTACAGTTACAAAGTAGTAATGAAATAATTCTACCATGACAGGAGGGCCACGTGACATGGCACTAAAGGGTCATAGCATTAGGAAGGTTGAGAACAACCGCTCTTTGGGTTTGGTAAGAGAGATCCTCCTGCTGTTCTGCCTTCAGGAACATAAGTAAACACACCCAATAAAGCAGAAAGTCTCTGCAGTAACAAACAAAGCACTTGAACTGTCAAAATGATCGGAAAGCAATTTACAGCTTCCTTAGAGTTTCTTCAAAAGAAGGTCCACAGGGATGTAGTTCTTAACAGAGCATTGAAAGTGTTAGCATGCTTTCTCCTTGGGAGAGCATAGTTCTCTCTCCCTTCATCTCACCCACATCCTACACCTGTTTGCAACTCTCACCAGGATCCTGACATGCCGTTCTTCCTCAGGAACGCTGACCTCTCATCCTACTCTCTGCCTTTCCAGAAACATTTCTCCCCAAATCCTTCACCTGCCTCTTCTAACATACAGCCTTGTCTGTCTTGTCTCAGAGGTTATGCTAAGGATCAGTGATTTTCATGTTATCCTAATCAAGAACAGAAAACACTAAATGCTGGGTAAAAGATGGTCAAAATCAGGACTTTTCCTGAAAAAAAAAAAACCCAAGGTCAACGGTTTAAAACACTCATATATGATGCATTTCGTATCTAACCTGCCTAATAATCATATGCCTGAGCATATGATTTCTAAATCTCTAAGAAAGAGGAAGTAGGATGCTATGTGAAGCAGTCTCATTCTCCAATAGTAAGAGTACAGGAGTCAGTTACTTATTTATAGAAGTTACTTACAGTAAACCTATCTAGGTTTGCTTTTCATCAGTAAGATCTCAGCTTACTTGTCTAAGGAGGTATATACCCATACAATGGATACCTTTGATTTGTGCAGGCTAAAGAAGGCGCATTTCTCGTGAGAGATTCGAGACACTTGGGGTCTTACACAATCTCGGTGTTTACAAGAGCTGGAAGGTAAGTAAGCATCTGTGTTCTCGATGACTTTAGAACTACTCCTTGGGATGATTTGATTCGTAGTGATACCATCGCATGGGGACTATGAGAGAGGGCTCACCCTAGGGAGGAGACTGCTAGACACTGGGATAACTATCCCAGTCACGCTGTACCTCTCATAATCTATTACATAACATGTAACACGATACATCTATTACAAAGCTTTCCTTCTCTTCCTTCTCCCAAGGAACCCTCTCCATCAAGGTAGATTAGTTGTGGCTGACACTGTTGGCATGGCCCTCAGACACCCCAGTCTTCTGTGGACTTGGCCTACACAGAGGGCTCCTGGGCTCCATAAGCTTCCTATGCCTATAGACCTAGGCTGTTCTACGGCTATGGGAACTTGTGATGATGCTGAAGGTACCTGAGAGGCAACACCTCAGGAATGTCCCATCCTGCCCCAAGTAAGGGAAGGGGCTGAGGAGCGAATACCTCAGTTTGTCTGCAGTTTCATGATGAAGTGCCAGCTGCTCAAAGCTGTGACCTGCTCAGCAGTGTGCCATGTGTGGACTTTGCCTTCCTCATCTCAGGCTTCAGATCCCTCGTAATGGAACTTCTCATTCGTTTAGTCAGCATTTAGCATTCAATAAATATTTTGTGTACTTCTTCATGAGCATTGCTCTATTGGGCATGAGGCTTGTCTCCTAAAGTTATGTTGAATATGAGGTACTGGTAAGACACCTGAGGATGTAGGTGTTTGTCCAGCCCATCCATCCTGTCATCAGCATGCAGTGTTGCCAGGAAGAGAACTTGAGCATCGGTGTCCCACTGCTTGACACACTGACTTCATTCTAAAGCAGTCTTTTGTGTCTCTAGTAACTGACATTTTCTTGATTCTAGGCATACACAGTCTTCAATAAAACATTATCAGATTAAAAAGAATGACTCAGGACAGTGGTACGTCACCGAAAGACACCTCTTCCCCTCAGTTCCCGAGTTAATCCAGTATCACCAGTACAATGCAGCTGGTAAGTGAGGCGTTAGGTCTGGTGGGAAGGGCTGGGGTTCAGTCCCTTGACGGGGAAGGCATGCATGGTTTCAGATAGCCAACAGCAGCAAACAACCCTGGACACCCAGGGCTTGAAATTCAATCTTTCTTGGGCAATGGTTGTTCTCATTGATATGTCTCCTACCCTCCTGCCCTGACCCCAGTCAAGGAGCAAAACTTGAGTTGCAGTTTTTGATTTCTACCAGATTAAAGATGGTAGATGACAGAGGAGAAGGGGACTTAGTTATGTATTTCTTCTGGAAGTTTACAGAGGGCTAAGTGAAACACAGTTTCAAATCTCTAAATGGTGAGGCTGCTTTCCTCTGCTCTCCCAAATCTACTCTTTTGTTTAGATAATTACAACAGGAAACTATCTTCAAGCTCCCCATCGTCTATTCTTTCTTGTTTTGAGAAAACACAAAAGTTATACAGAACCCAGGCTTTTGCTCTCACACTTTGATGTAAATATTCCAGACTATTGAACCTTTTCCTCAGCCCTCATTTGCTGTGTCTCCTTCTACAAACCTATCATTTGTGGAAAGACAAGGGGGTCTCAGAAACTTCTACCACAATGACACATCTCTGATCTTCAACCTGCACCTGATCTGTGCCAGGCCAGTTGGAGCTGGGGGGTTGGGGGGATGTCTTTACCTCAGCATCACAGATCTTGGTACTACCCCAGTGTAACTTTCTTTTGAAGATTTCATTCATGAAAAGTTGTGTATTGACCAAAAACAAAAGAAAACACCTTACCTGTGACACTGGTTCTGTACACAGAGGACGAATCCCAGGACGTCTGTGTCCACTTATGGGGTGAATCCATGTGGATTTCCAAGTGTCATCAGAGGCTTGGTTAGGGGAAGTGCAGGCGAGAGGGCTGGAGGCTGAGAACTGGGTTGGAGACACAACCCCCACCTCAGCAGGCCAGCCTGCTTTCTCCACACTGCTTCCTGTTTCCTTCCTTTAAAGAAAACACTTAAGAAAGAGAATTTATGTGGTGAGGTTACAAAATAATGAAAGACCAGGTTGGGCCAACACCAAGAGGTAGGAACAATAAACTGCTGACTTCGTAAATACTCTTGATTAATTACAGATGCAATCAATTTCATATCCTAGATATGTTCCTCCAGATCCCTGTTCTCCTCTGGTGTCAGGGCTGCCCTGATTAATCATAAGTCCCATGGGCAATTTCTATGAGTGTCATAACATTCTCATTGTCTCCAAAGCTCGCTTTCCTTCAATGTACCTCTCTGCTACTACCCGTGAGCTAACAAAAATGGCCACGTGAAGATTTCACTTTCTTGTTGAGACTCACTGCCCCCACCCAGTCTCTTTTGCGCCATCTCTTTCTCTCCCACTTTGCTGTAAAATGCAGTGCCCTCTGACACAGCTTACAAGACCCATCACAACCAGAATAATACACCCTTCTTGATGATAATTTCCTGCCTCTTCCTACCCGCTGCTCTTTGTTCAAGTACCCACCGCCATGGTTCACGCCTCTCTCTTCCCTCATGACTAGAGAGTCCTTTCGAGTTTCTCCTTAAGGGTCAACTCTATTTTTGGCAGATGCCATTCCTCCCAAAAGACTCCAAAAGACACAGACGTGCTTGGTGTTCTTGTCTGTGTCCCAGCTAGGCTGTGTGTAGCTTCACGTAGTATTTATTCCATTTTACATTCGAATGCTCTGGCTCTTCTTGTATTTCCTCACTGAGGGAGAGCTTCCTGGAGGAGGAATCATCATCTTAGGAATCACTGTCTTTGTATCAGCTGGGATCTTTGGGATTTACCTAGAAGAGAAGCCGGTACACTAGGTCTTAATCCCTCCTGATTTTCTGCTCACTAGACTTGTCTCTGCCTCCCGGCCTTTGTGCACACACTAGTCACCTGCTGGTGCTTTCCCTGCTGATCTTTGTGGGTGGCTCCCTTGTCAGTCACTGTCATCATCTTGTCTGAAAGGCCTCCCTACACCACCCATTCTCCCATCACTACATTTTATCCACTCTGTCTTGTTTACCATGGACTTTTTCTGGGGAGTACGCACACTGGTTTGTTTCCCACTCCCGTAGAGAGTGGGGTCCTTGAGGGCAGAGGCCATCAGCATCTCCTTCACCGCTGTCTCCCAACATCAAGATAGAACACGATCCAAGCCGGGCGGTGGTGGTGCACGCCTTTAATCCCAGCACTTGGGAGGCAGAGGCAGGCGGATTTCTGAGTTCGAGGCCAGCCTGGTCTACCGAGTGAGTTCCAAGACAGCCAGGGCTACACAGAGAAACCCTGTCTCGAAAAAAAAAAAAAAAAAAAGAAGAACACAATGCAAACAGACTAATTGAAGTCAGTAGCAGTAGAAGAAAGAAATAATGGATGTTTATTGATAAATTCACATTGGTTGTCTAGAACTTTTTCATCTTGACCCAATCATGTGACGTCTTACTCATTCTACTACGCTACTGTCAAAACAGAACAACAACAACAACAAAACAAACCCAAATTAACCCCAAATTCAAAACTATGTTTTCAAAGGATGTTCAATTTGATGATTAAGTGAATTTTTTGTAGCACTTTTGCAAATATCGAAATATCCTATTTTATAAGAGGAAACTTTAGGAGACTAATACAAACCTATGTTCTAAGAAATATAGTATACTTTATAATAGCAAAATCTCAGAAATATTTTGGGGTCTATTTATAGTCCTCAGTATGTATAAACTACATGCTTGGTATGAAAAAGTTACAATAAAACATTTATTTTTTTTGTACCATGTATGTACTACATACATGCTTCCAAATATTTAAAGAAAGTTTTGCCATATTGTTGCCAAAGTGAAAACAATTCATCTGTGCACACTGAGAATTTTGTGAGAGAACCGTTTTGTTAACTTTGTGTACAGTGAGTGTCTATTATGAAGATGTTTTTAAGTGGAGAAGAGAAAATGTTAATGACCCAGAGAATTGTTACACCTAACTATTTAAGGGCAAGTGCTACCTTTTACTATGCCTACTTCTTCCTTCTGTAACTAGTAACTAGGTTTGATATGCTCGTCTTTCTTTCTCCTCAGGTCTCATGTCCCGTCTCCGCTATCCCGTTGGGCTTCTGGGCAGCTGTTTACCAGCCACATCTGGGTTTAGCTATGGTAAAGTACACACATGTGCTGAGGGAAGACATCCATCCATCCATCCATTCATTCAGGAACCACCCCAAAGATTCTTCAAATTCTCAGTTCCTTTGAAATGGCTATCTGCATGTGTTTCCTTTAAAAATGTCAATCTCTTGCTGGAGAGGTTTAAATAATCCATCTCCCAGGACAATTTGTAGTCAGTAACAATGTTTCGTTTTAGCTTCGCATTTCACCCTGCTGTGTGAGGACCCGCCATCCTCCCATTTTTGATAAATAGCTACTATTCTCTGGATGTGAGGCTGTTGTTTTCTGGTTGCAAGGGTTGCTGGGAAATGATTGTTTTCCATGAGAGCCTACCAAAAAAGAGCCGCTGAACAGTTCCACTTCACTTTTGTTCAAACAGAACGAATAGGTGTAGCGGTCATTTAGATATTCCCTTTTATGATCAAATTCTCATCATTCTTAAAGTTAGATTCTATGCTTTTTTTTCTGACTGTTTTATTCTTTACACTTTCTTTTAAAGATTCATCTTTACTTTATGTGTACGAGTGTTTTGTCTACATGTGTGTAACAGTTCTTCATGCATGCTTGATGCTTGCAGAAGCCAGAAGAGGGAGGGAGCTGGGTTACCTAGAAATGGAGCTAAGGATGGTTTTGGGCCAGCACGTGGGTGCTGGAGACCGAGCTCTGGTCTTCTGCAGGAGCGGCAAGTGCTCTTAACCACAGAGTCATCGCTGCAGATGAGCAGACAAAATTATGAGTTGTTATTTATTAATATTTTCCTCTGTGATAATATTTGGTTAAGAAATTCTGTGCCACTGTCAAGGTCATAAATCTGTTCCTTCTGTCACCTTTACAATAGCATTTCGTTCCTGGGTTGGGGTTTACTTTCCAACACTGATACTAGGGGCTAAAGCTAATGCTGCTATGTGCATTATCCTAAAGTTCCAGCAGATGGCGGTGTTGTTGTAGAAAAAGTAGGTGCTAAGACGTTAAACTTTCATAGTTTCAAGGGTATTATTTTAAAAACAATTCTTTTTTTCCTCCCTTCCTGGCATGCTTATGAGAAATGAGAAATATACAATTACACAAATTTTACCTCAAACACATGTTTAGATGTATGTTGGTTAACAGTCTGGCAGTGGACATGTATATGATTATGTAGTACATGACTAGACCCATCCCTAAGGAGAGGCTATGCAAGACAGGAAAGGTGTTTAGCAGTGGAATGAGAATGGTAGGAGGAACTGAAACAGGAAGAGGAAGTACCCCAGGAAGAGGAAGTACCCTAACCTTAGCACTCTAACAAAGCCAGGTTGGGAACATCCATGTTTTAGGTCCCACGACTAGCTTTGTTTAAAGAAGTACACGGGTATGTTTAATATAATGTTTTGATAGTCTCAGTGTTACATACTCCTGTTTCCAAGCAGGGAAATCTTTTAACCCTTTATGTCTTGGATTGTATATTAAGTTACAGATCCTTACCTGTATATCTTTAGCATCTATGTAAAACAAGGAGACAGGACTAAATAATTCTGAAATCCTCTCTTTCTCTGTCTCTCTGTCTCTGTCTCTGTCTGTCTCTGTCTGTCTCTCTCTGTCTCTCTCTGTCTCTCTCTCTCTCTCCATCCCTTATTCATTTTTTAACATGAGTCATTTGCTTTTCTAGAAAAATGGGAGATAGATCCGTCAGAACTGGCTTTTGTCAAAGAGATCGGAAGTGGTCAGTTTGGGGTAGTCCACTTAGGAGAGTGGAGAGCACATATCCGGGTCGCCATCAAGGCCATCAATGAAGGTTCCATGTCTGAAGAAGATTTCATTGAGGAAGCCAAGGTGATGATGTGAGTACAAAGCCCCGCCCCATGTATACATGGTCCCGCCCCCTGGACTCTCAGACAGAACCTGGACTTTGGAATCAGACACACCTGCACCTGGGTCACAACTCTCCCCAAGCCCTTTATGTAACCTAGGCAAATGACTTAACCGTTGTGTGACACACATGAACTACGTCACCCTCAAGTCTCCAGGGTCCTCGCCTATAAAATTGGGAATAATGGTACTTCTGGCATTGGATCTAGGCGTGAGTTAATGAAATAGTCAATGAGAAAGACAAGGAAAGTATATTATGTTCAGCTCATTGGTAGGTGCTGAATAAATCCTAGTTAGTTTCCTGGTGTTTTGTTTTGTCCTCACACAAACCAATATTTTGGTTGTGGCTTGTTACTATAATCTGACCTCGGACCAGGAAGGCTCAAATCAACATTCTCCTCAGCAGTGCATCAAAGCAGAACAAAACCAGGCATCCTCACCTCAACTGTTCTGTTGTGCAGAGTATGTAGCTCTGCCCTGAAGGGAGGCAAAATGAACAGAGACTAGATAGTCACCCGAGTGATGAGCTAGAACCCGTCTCCACGGAGACAGAGCAACTATGACTTTGAGTGTTTTTTAAGCTCTCACCCCAAGTGTCCTATCAAAACATCCTTTCTACTACCCAATTACAAGAGAATGAAATGGAATTACAGTAAACACAGTTGTCCGGGGACATCAGCTTCCCAGGGATGTTGCTGTTGTGTTGTTATAGTTGTCATCGTCACACCGTACCTGGAACACCCGTCGCTGATCTGTGCTCTCTGATCAGGGAGTTCTGTAACCCAAGGACAGAAGAGTAGTAGTGTGACTGGATTAAACACCATCTGAAAAGAACAAATGGGAGACGGACAGCTCTAGGTTCAAACCGTCTCACAGTCTTTTCTGAACATGAGGAGATGAGGGGCTTCTTGAATGAGACAACCCTGGTTGGGAACTCAGGAAGTCAGACTTTCTGAGGATGAACAGTTGTGTGACTAGGAGAAAAACTTCCTACAGGCAGAGATGCGTGTGTGTAGAAATGTGTGTTCCTGCTCCCTGCCATTTTACTTTCTTTACACACATATCGGTCCTTGGTTAGAGACATGTCATGACTCACTGCAGGACAAATGTATTTACATTTCTAGCCAGTAAAGCTATTTCCTTGGGACTGGAATGTTCCCCGATGCTCATAAGACTTTCGAAGCTGATAAAACTTAACATGATTCAGGAGTCCAGGAATTTATAAGAGTCACAAGCCCCTCCACAGGGTCACCAAAACAGTAATTGCTAGGAAGAGGATTTTCTCTACTGTAGCTAGCTAAAAGTTGTGTAAGGAGCTCCAGGTGCGTGTGTGGGTGCCTGAGTGGGTGCGTGTGTGGATGTGTGCGTGGATGCGTACGTGCATGTGTGAGTGTGCTGTTGTTGAATTGGAGAAGCCTATTAGAAGATTAAAGATGACTAAGTGGTAGTCAGGTAAATGCATGAGGCTAGAGTTCAGGAAAGAGGTCAGGACGGAGGGCATGCATTGGAGAATGGTCCCCAAAGATGATACTGAGAACCATGAAACTTGATTCTGTTACCGAGGGAAGAGAAGAGTTAGTAAAGGATATCAGGAGATGTCCTCGCCTCCCATGTCTCAGGATGCTCTTCCAAGGGAAGACATGGGTGCTCAGGAACCTTACACAAAGAATGAAAAAAAAACTTTTGAAAATACTTTAAAAGAATTAAATTATCTGGTATCCATGAGAGAAGAGGCCCTTGGTCCTGTGAAGGCTTGATGCCCCAGTGTAGGGGAATGCCAGGGTGGGGAGGTGGGAGAGGGTGGGTGGGTGGGTGAGCACCCTCATAGAAGCAGGGGGTAAGGGGTTGGGTTAGGGGGTTTGCGGAGGGGAAACTGGGAGAGGGGATAATATTTGAAATGTAAATAAACAAAATATCCAATAAGAAAAGAAGAAATCTACCAATTGTCCTACAGTGAGTCGTGACATGTCTCTAACCAGGGACATGTGTAGAGAAAGCAACATGACAGGAACAGGAACACACATTTCTGCTCACAGGCTCCTCCACCAGTGTGAAGTTTTTGTCCTATTTGTTCAACTGAATCACATATGAGGGTTTATTTACCTGCCTTTGCCTTACTTCCAATAGACATCTGTCTTATCTCAGACACATTTTAACAGTTGCCCTAGTAAGTGAATGCTGTGTAATGTTACAGTTCTCAAATACTTCCATGAAGTTATATAGTCTTGGATTTCTTATGGTTTGAAATGTTTCATTCTGAGATGTGCTGTCCTGACATCTTTCTGTACACACGCAAACTGCATTCCTTACCTGGAAGCGTGCTTATGGACTTGAAGGATAAATCGAAGTCTGTCGAATATACACTTTCTTCCTCTCTCTGTCAGTCTCTCTGTCTCTACCTCTCTTTCCCTCTCATTTTATCTTTATGATTGATAAAAAGAGCATTTCTAAGGTATTCTTCACAGCATTTCTGACCAACAGAACTGCTTATGATACATCTTTTAAAATTATAAAACATTAATTTGAAGTTTTTTTTCATGGTGGCCTAAAAGGTGTTTAGACATTGAATGATATATTTGGTGTGTGTGTAGGGGGGTGTGAAGCCTGGGTTTCCAAAAAGTATTGGGGCCGGATAGATTGCTCAGGTGTTACGGGTATGAGTTGCTCTTGCAGAATACCCAGGTTGAATCCCAGTACCCATTTGGTGGTTAACAACTATTTCTAACTACAGTTCAACATATCAGAAGCCCTCTCCTGGCCTCTGTGCTGTTGCTGGCACACGGTACTCAGACATATGTGCAGACAAAAACACCTATACACATAAAACAAAATACATATTAAATTCAAGAGCAATCCAGTTCACGGGTATGTTTCTTTCTTCAACAGGAAACTGTCACATTCGAGGTTAGTTCAACTTTATGGCGTGTGTATACAGCAGAAGCCCCTCTACATAGTGACGGAGTTCATGGAAAATGGCTGCCTGCTTGACTATCTCAGGGAGAGAAGAGGCAAGCTCCAGAAGGCGCTGCTCTTGAGTATGTGCCAGGACGTCTGTGAGGGGATGGCGTACTTGGAAGCAAGCTGCTATATTCACAGGGATCTGGTGAGTCGGAGGCTAATCCCTTCCTGTACCCACCTGCATGGGGATCGTTTTTAGTACTTTGAAGAATGTGCCTTTGGCCTTAGAACATTTTTTTTACTTCATGCATCTTATTGTGAAAGGTTAATTAATTTTCTTATCTGTTTTGAAATGCAGGGGGTTAAAGCCAAGGCCCTGCATCTGTTAAGCCTGCGTGCTATCCCTGACTTACATCTTCCAACCCTGAAACTTTAGTTTTAATTGGCCGTTAACGTTGTAACCACGTTGGAAATTACTCTAAAATATCTTTCACTAATTAACTACCTAATGAGCCAAATAACTACAACGATCTTTCCTCTCTTCTCTTCCTCATTCCCTTATTTCTTTTCCTTGTTTTTTTTCTTTCTTTTGACCAATGTCAAATTCCATACTCAATGTAAGTATTATGGCTCTGAGGGGGAAAGGTAGCCTAGCAGTTTGGAGCCAAGGAATGCCATAAAAATCACACGGCGCAACAAACCTCACCCAAGCGATGTATTGGGAAAGATACTAGAAGCAGGAGGCGAGAAGCCGCAGGGAGCTGAGCAAGAGGCAGGCTTTATATGGGGTTTCTTGGGGGCGGAGTTTCCTAGAGTGATGATTACCAGGATTGGGAATTGGGGGGATTTTAAGTCCTGAGTTTGGGGCAAGACAAGGGATTGGTGGGATTTTGAGCTCAGGCAGGGATTGGTGAGGTTTCCATGGTTTTCAAACCCGGAAATGAGCTCAGACCTTTTACCTTTTACCTGTCACACTTGTCACAGTGTTTCATGTATGCCGAGCGATCTGGGAGTTGGAGGTACAGCTAGCTGGGAAGGAACAGTCCCTGTAAATCTTACTCAGGGTGAAGTTGCCCTGTGTGGAGGTGGTTTGTGACAATACTGCAGGAATATTGTTGATATTCACAATGGCGACTAAAAATGCCCAGTGGTTCTGCTGGATAATGTTCAGAACATGCCTACTTAAAAGGGCTCTCTTACCCCGGACTGATTGCCAGTTGTCCCTCTCTGTGTCCTTGCTGCTGCATCCTGAGGAACACATCCAGATCACTGCGCATTGCTTCAAGGGACTCACACTGTTAAACTCAAGGGAAAACTTGAGAAGTCTATACAAATCCCCGATGCGGTCTCTTACAAATAGCATCTTGCTTTGGGGCTCACATTTCCCAGAGTGATCACGTTACAGCACTCATCCTTGAGACTGGAGGATCCCGGGGTGAGGCTGGAGGTGTAGTTACACTGCTTCCAGAACACCGTGGGAAATGGACTTATCTTGCCTTTAATTCAGAACACTCATGGCTTTATTAACTTAGTTTCACACGCTAGCTAATTACTTAGATTTCTTTGTACGGTTTAAAAAAAAACCTTTTGAGATAATATAATTCCATTTCTCTCTTCCCCTTCCTCTCTCCAAAGCTTCCCATATACTACCCCTGCTCTCCTTCAAATTCATGGCCTCCTTTTCCATTAATGGCTATTGCTGTATACATGTGTATGTATGTGCACACACATTCAAAGATGTAACCTGCTCAGTCCATATAATTGGCGTGTGTCAAAACTTTTCCTATGGAGATGCTACACACATGTCTACTCACCCCAGATAGGGAATCCATGATGCACCAAAGTATGGGTATAACCAAAGTCCAATACGGTGAACCAATGAGGTTTTTTGGGGGGGGGTTACTTACAGGGATATGGGCTACTTATACTTTTGAGTAGAAATAACTCAAAGATGGCTGCATCACCAAGGCCCACCCCAGCATGAGTTAGAGCTCATAAAGCTGGGAACCGGGAGCACACTGCACAGCCTGCAGGCAGCTCAGCAGGGTGGAGAGTGTCCTTTCCAGGTGCCTCAGTTGATCTAAACTTCTTCCAGGGGCTCAGCTGGTTTCTGCTTCTTCCACACATCTGGTGTGATCTCAAGGGCCTTCTTTATAATTCAGCTTTAACTGAGAAGGACTCTCAGCTTTTATTGCTTACTCTGGCAGGGATGGACCTAGTGAACCTGGTCAGTTTCAGGGACTTCCTGAAGCTATTTTGAGTTGTTTACCTTTCTGTTTAAGGAACTTCCTTTAGGATGGAAAGTTATACAACAGTATGTTAGGTGTGTATGTGTGTGTGTGTGTGTGTGTGTGTGTGTGTGTGGCTGACCCTTTGGCATGAATAACCTATTAGTGTGCTTTTCCCTGGGAAAGACCACCTCTCCCAGCATTCCTCAGTTGCTCACAGTTCTTTATGTTTGCAGGGCTGAGGCTTCACGGGCATTCCTCCATCCACTTCAGCAAGTCCATTGGTGTCATCCTTGTTCACCCTACATTTGGGCAGGCATATTGCTGGGATTCTTATGAGTGCATCTTCAGTTACTAGAAGATCAAAACCTATACTCATGAATGATAATAACAGTGTTAAGAACATGAATTGTAGGGCTGGAAAGATGGCTCAGTGGTTAAGAGCGCTGACTGCTCTTGCAGAGGTTCTGAGTTCAATTCCCAGAAACCACATGGTGGCTTACAACCATCTGTAATGGGATCTGATGCCCACTTCCGATGTGTCTGAAAATAGCTGCAATGTACTCACATACATAAAATAAATAATCCTTTAAAAAATAACCATTGGACTGAGCACAGTCCCCACAATGGTCCCCAATGGAGGAGTTAGAGAAAGGACTGAAGGAGCTGAAGGGGTTTGCAACCCTGTAGGAAGAACAACAATATCAACCAACCAGAATCCCCAGAGCTCCCAGGGACTAAACCAACAACCAAAAAGTACACATGGAGGGACTTATGGCTCCAGCTGCATATGAAGCAGAGGATGGCATTGTTGGGCATCAGTGGGAGGAGAGGCCCTTGGTCCTGTAAAGGCTTGATTCCCCAGTGTAGGGGAATGCCAGGGTGGGAAGGCAGGAGTGGGTGGGTGGGGGAGCACCTTCATAGAAGCAGGGGGAGGTAGGGTGGATGGATAGGCAGATTCTGGGGGACTGGGGAAAGGGATAACATTTGAAATGTAAATAAAGAAAATATCCATTTTTTTTTTTTTTTAAAAAGAGCATGACTTGTAGAGGAAAGGTTCTCAAACTTCAACTTTGCTGTGTGTGAGCATCGCCTGGGAACTTTGTGTAAAAGTTTCAAAACCCAGATCATAACCGCACCAGTTAAGTCAGAGTGTCTGGAAATGAAAGGGTGGCATCAATATGCAGTCCAGCTTGTAGCCCGCCGCAGCCTGGCTTGGAGTCTTCCTTTCTTTGCTTACTAGCTCCATGGCCCTGAAAGACCCAGTTAAGTCGGAAAGTGGTTTTCCATAGATGACCTCCTCCTTGTGGGCCTGTTGAGAGGACTGCATCAATTAGTGTGTGCAAGTGCCCAAAGCAGTGGCTGTCCCACAAGGGCTCTCTGCAGTACTGGTGCCACCATTGACGGTGATCACTGTTTAGTGCACATTCCCCAGAGCTATTGACGCAGCTCTCCGTGGATGGGCACAGTTTCCCATCCACTTCACTCCCTTCCCTGGCCATGAAGGTTTCTTTCCCTGATAAGGAATAGAATCAAAACTCAGTGGATCCACGGTCCCTAGCATCCTGTCCGCTCCAGGTGGCTTCAGACCAATTCTCCTGCCCTTGGATTAACCCCTACTCTCCACTGATAAGTTTCTTCATATTCTGCTTTATCTACTGCACTGTATATGAAACACATCAGCCCATAATGGGTGCTTTTCCTGTTGGGGACTTTTCTTATGGTTTGTATTTGAGATAGCTGCTGGCACTTTCTGGTACCTTCCAAACTGGCTCTTCTGGATCACTGTTTTAAAGCTTGTTGCTATTGTGACTGGACGCTTTAAAGCTCAAATTCACTGACAGGAGAACAGGTCTACCAAATAGTTCATCTACATGAGACTGACCAAGATGAGGACTTCCTCTATGAAGTATGCTGAAAATGAGTTATTCTGACTGCAGCCAGACTGACTTGGCATTATATTTAGTTCATTGTGATAAAAATGAAGTAGAGGGGTCAGGAGAGGTGGCTTGGTGGTTAAGGGTAGTTGCTACTCTTCCAGAGGACCTGGGTTTGATTCCCCGCAGCCACATGGCAGCTTAGAACTATCCAGTTCCAGAGGACCCAACACCTTATTTTTGACCTGCACAGGCAAAACACCCATAAACATAAAATAGAAATAAATTTTGAAAAGAAATATAAAATTATTACTAGGAATCGCTCTACTCACTGAAAGGTTTTAATATATAATTTCTTAATTCTTATTACCCAACGGAGAGCCCGAATATACAACATAACTGTCTCATCTGTCATATATGTCAGACTTTTATCACTTAAATAAAAGAATGTTAAGATGTTTTATGCCAAGTACTTAGCTTATCATTTATTAAACTAATCTTCATATTTATAAGGATACTTGTTGGAAAAGATTAAATTTTAAAAATTGTTACCATTCAATTTTAACTTTTTTTTATTTCTTTATTATTATTTATTTATTTATTTATTTATTTTGCACTCCAGATTTTATCCCCCTCCCTGTTCCACCCTTCAACTATTCCCCATACCTCCAACCCTGTCTCCACGAGGCTGTGTCTACCCTCTATCCCCCACCCCACCTGACTTCTAAACTCCCTGGGGCTTCCAGTTTACTGAGGGTTAGGTGTATCATCCCTGATTGAACACAGACGCAGCAGTCCTCTGCTGTATATGTGTTGGGGGCCTCATATCAGCTGGTGTACGCTGCCTTTTTGGTGGTCCAGTGTTTTGTGACATTGAATAATCATTAAAGTTCGTGGCATACAAATAAAGCTATATATATATATATATATATCACTAATAGACGTCACCACAAAATTCACATGGCTACTCATGCAGACAGGTAATGTAAAGAAACTAAGGAAAATGAAAGTAGAGACTTCTGGAAGAAGGACCCATGACTGATGTTTCTCTTCTTTCTACAGGCTGCCAGGAACTGTTTGGTCAGTTCTGCCTGTATAGTGAAGATCTCGGACTTTGGGATGACGAGGTATGTGACATCTCTGTCTTTCTACTTTGCCCACTCGTAAGAGGGAGTCTTGTGCTTTCAAAAACAAACAAACAAACAAACAAACAAACAAAACAAAACATTTAGTGTGTGCGCGAGTGTGAGCACATGTACAGGTACAATTTGTGAGACTCAGTTCTTCCCTGGTACCCTACCAATTCTTTGTATTAAGCACCTTTTCCCTCAAAGCCATTTCGCTAACCAAGTCTTCCACGTTCATTCTTGCAAACTGAAGTTGCTATCACCCCCTTTTTTTTTCCTGCTCTGAGGAAAGTGTCTCTGTGAGGAAGGTATCCGTGTGGGCTAAGTGTTCACATGATTGCATAGCTCAGACTGCTTTGGATTTCAGGACGGGTGCTAGCTCTACCTGCGGGGGATGTTTGCTGTGGCCTGTTCTTGCCGTCCTCTTTCAGGTTGTTGTTGATACAACTATGGGAGATCTTAAAATGGAAACAAGAATTTCTCAGTCCATTCAAATAAGTGTGATCAAGTAAATGCATTTTTCATGATGAATGAAATTTTTGAAAGTGAAATGTGTATTTGATTAGGTCACCATCAGACACTGTATAACCATGTTTGGAAGCTGGTTTTAGTTATCACTGGGATAAACCTAACCACATATATGTACAAGAATTTTTTTAAAAAACATTTTGAGCTCTCCTTTTTTTTTTTTAGAACTCCAGAAATTTAACCCTAGTGAATTCCAGATATTTTTTCCTGCATTCTTCAGCAGTCCAGGTTTTAAGAGTCTCATGGGGGGATGGTACTGTCATGGAGGTGACCTTCCTGGTCCTGTTGTAATGTGCACACCAAGATCTGTGCAGCCATAGTCTTCGCACTTTCACTCTGCCTGGCTGTTTGCACAGGTGGCTGTTGAATGTCTACATAGAAGATTCCTCCAGAAAGTTCCATGGGGCTGACGAAGGTCTGGTTTACTGAGGCATGTCAAGACCCATTTGTTTTCCAGAATCTTTCTGCCTTTCCTGAGGCTTTACTTAGGTAGAGGACACCAGTTCTGTGTTGCTCTTTAGCCCCACCAACCTCCTGTGGGGACAAGAACTTTCTCACTTGGAGGCCTGTTCCCCCACCCCACCCCCAAGCATCTTCTTAATAGATCTAGTTTTTTTTCCTCTAAAGTCTAATCTAAAGACTCTGTAAATCAGTTACAAAGCAACCCCCCTCCTCTGTTTCCTCTTATACAGTCTTTCCTTTTGAAACAGGGTCTCTTTATGTAGCCCTGGCTGTCCTGGAACTCTATGTAGACCAGACTGGTCAAGAACTCACAGAAACCACCCTGTTTCTGCCTCACAAGTGCTGAAATTAAAGGTGTCCACCAGTATACCCAGCTTTATAGTCTTTAAAAGATTTTTTTTTCTTCAGACTTTATTTTTATTTTCTGTATGTAGGAGTCTCACCTGAATGCATGTCTGTGTACCACATGCATGCAGTGCCTGCAGAGACCAGAAGAGGGCATCAGATTACCTGGAACTGGAGTTACAGATAGTTGTGAGCCACCTTGTGGGTGCTGGGAATAGAACCTGGGTCCTCTGGTAGAGCAGCCAGAGTTCTTAACCACTGGGCCATCTCTTCAACCTCACTTAGTCTTTACAGAGGAGGGGTTAAAGGGGAAATGCGATAGAATATGTGGGGAAAAGTGGAAGCTTGCAGACAGCAATAATAAATAACTTAAAAACATTATTGCATATTCAAGAGATCAAAGTCAGCTGTCTCTTTTCCCATGTGCTTCATATTCCTGCGTATGAGTCTTAAGAAAAGTTATTCCTAATCTGTGTAAAATGTACATTATAATATACTGGATTTTTTTCATATCAGAAGTATTATAAGGACATACTGTTATTTCCCCCTTTTTGGTGCCACAACATGTAAGTAAATGAGAGAAAATGTGCCACCCATTTTGGATCCATGTTTTATGATGTACGTGGCTTTTCATGTATCATTGACTACCTTGTCCGTTTTACCTTTACTGTTAGAGCACAGGGCAGTTTCTTTGCAGAATTGAGACTGGACTCTAAAGAATATAAGTACTTGCTCAGTGTTGGAACTGTAGAACTGTAGTTTTCAGAGACCCAGTGAAATCGAGGAGGCCTGGTTCTAGAGGGGGAAACAAAGAGCTATTTCACTGTCTGCCATCAAGAAGACAGGATGCATAAGCCCTTTCTAGAGGAAACCAGTGTTTTAGCAGATTGGAGCTGACGAAGGTGTTTAAAGTAATTAGGCCTTGGAGGCCCTTAACACAGTGTGCTCGAATCCTCTGGTGGCAGGTACGTTTTGGACGACGAGTATATCAGTTCTTCTGGAGCTAAGTTCCCAGTCAAGTGGTGCCCACCTGAAGTTTTTCATTTCAACAAGTACAGTAGCAAGTCTGACGTCTGGTCGTTTGGTGAGTACGTTTGCTGTCGCTAGAAGGCAGCCTTCTCTTTTCAACTCTTGCTTCTTTGTTTTTTGATAGGATGTAGCACTCTTTATAAGTCTTCCTGTAACTTCTTTAGCCACTGGAGTCACGCACCTCCCCGCACAGCTCCGCTCTCTGGGTCTTTTCCTTCCGCAGCAAGTGCTTGCCGTGAAGCTGTAACAAGATGGCTACAGGGAAGGCAAACACAGCCAAAACTCCCATATCGCAGAGGCCTGGAGGAAAGGACCTGTGTCACCACTGAGTTTCCAGTGTGTTTACTAAACTCTCTTGTTTAGTTATGCAGAAGCTCATCTCTTTTCCAGCTTGACAATTTGAACTTAACATCTGGATTAGGAAAAATAGCCCACACCCTTCACCTTATAGTTTTAAGGCTTATGGGATTTGCACCTTGGTTTCTTGGGATCCTTGCACCTTGGCTTTCAAGGGCTGGAGTAGATTAACATCTTGCAATTTGAATGAAACCATGGTTTTGGTTCCAAGTGACTCTTGTTTTTGCATGTTTCATTTGCAGGAGTTTTAATGTGGGAAGTTTTTGCAGAAGGAAAAATGCCTTTTGAAAATAAGTCAAATTTGCAAGTAATAGAAGCCATTTCTCAAGGTTTCCGGCTGTATCGTCCTTACCTGGCCCCCATGACCATATACAGAGTCATGTACAGTTGCTGGCATGAGGTAGGTGTCTCTTATTACCGAGACTGTACCATGGCAGCCAAAACTGCCTGTTTCCTGGTCATGCCCTGAGAGTCAGTACATCATTTCTCTTATGATGTCTCTCAACCCCAGTCTCAAGTCCATTTCGTTTTTCACAATGGACTTTCATCTGGGAGCTCAAGCCTTTCCAAGTCTTGTCTGTCTGAGATTGGTTCTTGCAGAGACTGGATGTTTCTCACGCCTCTTAATTAGATGATTTATTATCCTGTAGAACCGAGTGACAGAACTAAGAACAGAATCTGGTTTGTTGAACTTCCTTACAGAGGATGCTGTTTCATTCACTGAGCTTCGCTTCTGTTCACCTCCACATTCAAGGGCTTCATCTCCCCCTGGCATGTAAGACTCCTGATAGAGAGATTAAACCAGAATAGAAACAAAAGGCAGACTATGCTGGGAGCCACCACTTGGGAAACCATCACTTAGGAGCTGCTCTTTTTGTTGAAATGCCAAGATTAAAAATGAAGCCGGAGGGGTGGGTTCTATGCCCTCCTCATCCCCCCTCCCCCTGTCTCCTTTTCTGGCCATCTATTCAACAGCCCTCTTGTTCTCATCAGACTGTGATTTTTGAGAACTCTGCTTGGTAGTTAGCAGGCTTAGCCCAGAAAAATCACAGCTTGGTGGTGGTGGTGGTGGTGGTGGTGGTGGTGGTGGTGGTGGTGGAGGTGGTGGTGGGTCTCCTGCTGCCTGAAACACAAACAAACTCACGTGCATCATTTGATTCCCAAACCACAAACACGGGGAACACCAGTGTTTCAAGAGTGATGGGACTGTTCATATTCCAGAGAAGTGTTTTATTTAGGAAGATCCCAGTATATGCAAATCGTCACGATTAGCTGTTCTACAAAGAATCATGACCTGAGAACTGTCAAGTAAGCTGTTAGCAGCAACAGGGGGGATGCCTTTCCCATCACAGTGTAAACAGCTTAGGTCAGGCGGATGGTGGCTGTGATGGTTTTGACTTAGAATTTTTCAACTTTATAATGCTACATTTCAAGAGCATCAAATGTTGATCTTTTCCTGGGTGAGTAGTATAAAGTAGGAGCCTCTACTGGGATGCTGGGAAGGAGCCCGAATTCTGGGCAGCCAGAAATCACGAGATTGAACACATGCTCACTGCAGATGTCGCTAAGCTGCAGTTTCTAGTAGAGTACTTGCATACAATGCATCTTTAGCGTATGACATTGTAAAAGCAGAATGGGTTTGTTAGGAGATGACTGTGTCCTAAATCAAGGAGCACTAATAAGCACACACATGTGCACAGGACATTGTGATCTTATATATTTATGAGCTAGAGAGGAGGAAGGGTGAACAGGAAGATCACAGAAGGAACAAGGAAACAGTCTCAAATTGCAGTCGGAAAATTTACTCGAACAATGCACACACACACACACACACACACACACTGAAATACAAAGCTCCTTTTTTTTCTAGTTCCAACTCTGACATAGCTATCTATCTATTTATTTATTTATTTATTTATTTATTTATTTATTTATTTGTAGAGGGTGAGTGAATAAAATGTAATTAATTGTGGAAGTCTAATAGCCTAAGTGAAGTCCCGAGGCTTGAGGATGGCCAATCTAATTGTATAGACGTTCACTGACATATATAGTTTGGGACTAGATAAATATTTGTTTGAATGGCTTCCTTAAACTGGCTGGTTTTGACTGTGAGATAATTGGAATAACATGAATTTACTATTCTTTTTTTTAAAGATTGTGTTACCATTGATAAACATGGCAGAGATTTTACCTGCTGAGCCTGAGCCTTCCTGAAAGGCCCTATGACTTCTTCCTGGATGCTCATCAAGTGTCAGGATGCGCTCACACTGTTTTCTACCTGCCCCCGCCCTCATTCCATTGCAGTGAGTAGCTCTCACTGCTGCGGGTTCCGAAGAGGCCAGCAGTGCCATGTCTTCCCCCCAGGCAGACAGAGCCAAAGCACATTGCGCAGTAAAACAGGGAAAGGTGCTCTGATCTCTGCTTCCGAGGTCAAAGGTTTGGTTGACTGTGGTCCAGGATCTACAGAGTCCCCGAAGGAGACTCGGAGATGTGCCTTTTGCCTTTTGGGGTTTCTTCCTGCTAGAGGGGGGCCAGTAGAGTAAACCAATGCGGATGTGGAATTGGGGACTTCACACTCTGTCTGAATCCTTGTCAGTTTCCAGAAGAAATTTCTCTCCAGGTAGAAATATTGTACGCATGCTCTGTCCATATACTAGATGTGAAAAGCGGCTAGTGTGATTGAAGAACCGAGTTGAAATACTTACTCCTCTAACATGTATTTACATAGCCACTGGTAAGTACCGTGTACAACACTGGCCGTTTTATCTGCACAGTTACTCTATACTGGTCCACGCTCACCCATGCCTACCTCACATGTAAATCATGCCACTGTGTGTCAGCCAAGGCATGCTCTTCTTCAGTTTGTGCAGAACCAGCATGAGCTGAAGTCTCTGTAAGTTCCACGGCTGCTGTCAGAGTAAGAAGCAAGCTGAGCTGACCGGCTCTCTTTCTGTTTTCCAGAACCCTAAAGGTCGTCCGACATTTGCTGAGCTGCTCCAGGTTCTCACAGAGATCGCAGAAGCTTGGTGACCTTAAGTGGAATGCCAGTCCACAGAGTCATCTTGCAAAATTGTCACAAGGTGAAATCATGGGCGTCTCTGATGGGAAATATCTCCAATAGGGTTGTTGACTCTTGGCAACGGAGCAAAGGTCACAGGCTTGTCACACTGATTTCAATGCAAAATATTCTGCTAGTAGTCTTTGTACAGGTGTGAGAGGGACTTCTGAACTACACTTCTGAGCTTCTTTTACATCTGTAAAAAAAAAAAAAAGCACACTCCACATCAGCCTTCTAAACGGCTTCTTCATGAGAGGCACCCTCATAACTCTTAAGTGTACACAGACCCCTGATTCTTCATAAAGCTAAGGTGACTTCTTTCTTGAGGACTGACATTTCTCTCTGGAGTGGTCCGTGCAGAGAGGGGGAAAAATTAGACTCTGCCAACTCATGGAATGAAGGAACCTTCCCAACAGTTTCATGTTTGGGGCTGCATAAATGTTTATAGAAAACATAGCTTTGGGAACCCTTGTGAACATTCTGGAAATGCCTTTTATAATCTTACCATTTGTTATTTAATAAACTCTTTGGATTATCATGGGGCCTAAGTTGGTACATTCTACTTTTAATACTGTTTAATATCTGAACCAAAGTGCTCTTTGAACATATCTTGGTAAAATGTCTGTTTCTAATGCTATCTGTTATCAGGAAAATCCAGAGCCCCCTTCGGTTCTGATAGTTCGTCCTTTGTATATGTGAGACGGAGTAACCTAAGACACCTCGTTCCCTTTTTTTTTTAATTAATTATTTTATTTATTTACATTCCAGCTGTAGTCCCCCTCCTAGTCCCCCCTCCCACAGTTCCTCATCCCATTTCTTCTCCTCCTTGCCTCCTAGAGGGTGTTCTCCACCCCATCTGGGCATCCTCCTTCCCTGGGGCATTAAGTCTCTCAGGGATTAGCATCTTCTTCCACAGAGGCCAGATCTCTGCTATATACGGAGGCCTCAGACCAGCCCATGTATGCTGTCTGGGTGGTGGCCCAGTCTCTGGGGACTCCCAAGGGTCCGGGTTAGTTGAGACTGTTGGTCTTACTACAGAGTCACCCTCCCCTTCAGCTTCTTCAGTCCTTCCCCCAATTCCTCTATAGAGGTCCCCAACTTCAGTCCAATGGTTGGGTGTCAGTATGTGTCTTTCTCAGTCAGGTGTTGGTAGAGCCTCTCAGAGGATGCCATGCTAGGCTCCTGTCTGTAAGCACACCATAGCATCAGTAGCAGACACCTCGTTTCTTATCGACTGTCTCTGATGCTTTCTGAAAGATGATTTATTCTATCCAAATGAGGAGGCCACAGAGGTGTCAACAATCAACAGTTACAGTTAAATCCTAGTTGATCTCTGAGCTTGGCGGCATACTCCTTTTAAAAAAAAAATTAAATTTCTTTTTTTTTTTTTAAGATTTATTTATTTGTTTCATGTATGTGAGTACATAGTCCCTGTCTTCAGACACACCAGAAGAGGGCTTCGGATCCCATTACAGATGGTTGTGAGCCACCATGTGGGTGCTGGGAATTGAACTCAGGACCTCTGGAAGAGCAGTCAGTGCTCTTAACCACTGAGCCATCTCTCCAGCCCCCTAAATTTCTTTTTTTAACTTATTCACTTTACATCCTGCTCACCGCTCCCTCCCAATCACCCCCACCAACAACCTTTACCCCTCCCCCCTTCTCTTCTGGATGGGTACCCCCCCTCCACCCCACTCCTCCCCAGCCACCCTGGCATTTCAAGTCTCTGAGAGACTAGGTGCTTCCTTTCCCACTGAGGCTAGACAAGGCAGCCCAGCTACAAAAACATACCCCATGTCCATGCAACAGCTTTTGGGCTAGCCTCTGCTCCAGTTGTTCAGGACCCACATGAAGGTCAGGCTGCATATTTGTTACATATGAGCGGAGAGGCCTAGGTCCAGCCCCTTTTATCCCAGTACCTGTGGCAGAGGTAGGATGATCTCTGTGAGTTCTAGGATAGCCTGGTCTACATATTGAGTAGACAGGACAGCTGTTAGTTTGTCTAACCGACTTAGTGGGACTGACTGGAAATTGATTTTTATTATTCTGAGTGCTTGAGAAACTCTATGAGAAGAACACTATGTAACATATATGTCTGATTACAGAGAACTTGGTAGGAGCCATTATTCATACACTGAAGCTCCCTGCAGGGAAGTTGTAAGGAAACATACTTTATGTTTTTACTCTGTGCTGCTAGTGGCTTTTCTTTTATTTATTTTTAAAAATCTATCCTAATTACAGTTTCCTGTAGCCAGTTCCTGCTCACTTCCTCCCTCCAGACCCACCCTTTTCTGTCTCTCATTGGAAAAGAAAAGCTTCTAAGAGACAACAGTCAAAAATGACAAAGAAAAAGAGAATAAGATAAGCCCAAACTGTCACATGGAAGTTGGGGCCAGGCAACCCAATAGAAGGAAAAAGTCGTCAGGAGAAAGCACAGGGATCAGAGTCTCACATGTTCACACACTCAGGAGTCCCATGAATGCTATAATATATATTCAAAGGACCTGGAACAGACCCATGTCAGCCCCATGCTTGCTGCTTTAGTCTCTCTGAGCTCATATGTCCTTTTAGTTGATATAGAGGACCATGTTCTCCTGATGTCTTCCAACGCCTTGGCCCTTAACAGTTTTTCTGTCTCCTCTTCTGTGGGGTTCCCTGAGCTCTCAGGAGAGAGATTGGATGGAGACATCACATTTAGAGCTGTGAATTCCAAGGTCTCATTCTCTATGTCATGTCTGGCTGTGGGTGGGTCTCTGTATTTGTTTGCATCTGCATCAGGAGAAAGCTTCTCTGATGACGGCTGAACAAGCCATTCATCTATAAGAATAGAAGATTGTCATAAGGAGTCTTCTTACTGTTAATTGTTTTGAACCAGTAGTATTTGGTTTTACCCTAAATTTCTGGGCTATCTAGTGTTTGGTTCTGGTCACCAAGTAGTATTCTAGCTGTCTCTCCCTGCATTTCCTCCCCCAACCCTATCCCCTCTCCCAACTTCACCTGATCCACTGTAACCCACTCTACCTATAATATGAATCCATTCTATTTCCCACTCCCAGGAACATCCATGTGTCCCCCCAACCCAGTCCCTTCCTTTATACCTAACCTCTCTGGGTCTATGGATTGTAGCTTGGTTATCAGTTATTTAATGGCTAATACCCACATATAAGTGAATACACACCACATTCATCTTTCTGGGTCTGGGTTATCTCACTCCGGATGATTTTTTTTTCTAGTTCCATCCATCTGCCTATAAATTTCATGATGTCAAATTTTTTTTATTTTTTGTTTTTGTTTGTTTTTTGAGACAGGGTTTCTCTGTGTAGTCCTGGCTGTTCTGGAACTCACTCTGTAGACCAGGCTGGCCTCGAACTCAAGAAATCCACCTGTCTCTGCCTCCCAAGTGCTGGGATTAAAGGTGTGCACTGCCACTGCCCGGCGATGTCAATGTTTTTAACAACTGAGTAATACTCTATTGTGTAAATGTACCATTTATTTTTAAGTCCCTTCTTCTGTTGAGGGGCATCTAGATTGTTTCCAGTTTCTGACTATTATGAATAAAGCAGCAATGAACATGATTGAGCAAGCATCCTTGTGTTAGGATGAAGCATCCTTTGGGAGTACGCCCAAGAGCATTATAGCTGGATTTTGGGATCAATTGATTCCCGACTTTCTGAGGAATTTTCATACTGATTTCCTTACTGGATGTACAAGTTTACACTTCCACCAGACTGACAAACAAATGCATAAGACACATTTAATCTAGCACCACATTTTTGTTGTTGTTTTATAGAAGAATACCTGCCAGAGAATAGTGTATGCATGGCCTCTTACCTCTGTGAACATCCACCCGGTCTCCATGGAGCCAACCCATGCTCGTCCTCACCTGTGCAGAGAGCATGAATGACTGCCTCTGTTCAGTTCCCAGCACCTTAGAAGACTAAAAGTGTTTTTTCTTTAAAAATATATTGGGGCTGGAGAGATGGCTCAGCAGTAAAGAGCACTTGCTGCTCTTTCAGAGGTCCTGAGTTCAATTCCCAGCAACCACATGGTGGCTCACAACCTTCTACAATGGGATTTAATGCCCTCTTTGTCATGTAGACATACAAATAGAGTACTCATATGTATAAACAAATACACCTTTAAAAATTATTAATTTTTCATATAACATATTTTGAGCATACTCTTTCCCCTCCCACAACTCCTCCCAGGTTGCCCCACTTCCTCACCTACTCCTCACTCAACTTATCATCTCTTTCTCTCTAAAAGAAAAAAAGAAAGACAGCAGCAAAAATGAAAATCACAGCAGGCATACTAAAACCAAGAAAATCAGACAAAGCAAAACCTAAAACAGAACAAAAATTACACAAAAAAATGGGATCCAGTTTTTTGGGGCCTTGGGGTCATATATTCTTGGGCATTGGGCCTGCACTGGACTGTGGTTGATATATCCAGTGACACTTCATTGAAGAACATTAATTTCTCCTTTCTCGAAAGGCATCTATCTTTAAATAGCTTTTTGGTTAGAAATGAGACTTTGTGTCTGTGGTGGTTTGAATGAAAATGGCCCCTATAGGTTCACAGAGAGTGGCACTATAAGGAGCTGTGGCCTTGTTGGAGAAAGATGTGTCACTGCAGGGGGGCTTTGAGGTTTCAAATGCTCAAGCCAAGCCCAGTGTACCTTCCTTCCTGCTGCCTGCTGATTCAGATGCAGAACTCTCAGCTATTTCTGAAACATCATGTCTGCCTGGATGCTGCCATGCTTCCCACCAATGATGATAACGGACTAAACCTCTGAATCTGTAAGCCAGCCCCAATTAAATGCTTTCTTTTTTAGGGCTTGCTGTGGTCATGGTGTCTCTTCACAGCAATAAACCCCTAACTAAGATGTATCCATTTTCCCTTCTGGGACCTCATTTGACTTGAGCCTATGCAGGTCTCGTGCATGCTGTCACAGTCTCTGTGAGTTCTTATGTGCATCAGTTCTGTTGTGTCTGGGAGAGGCTGATTCCTTGGAGTCTCTGACTTTTACAGTTTTTCTGGCTTTCCTTATGCATAGATCCCTGAACCTTGAGGGGTGAGGTTTGATAACAACATCCCATTTAGGGTTGAGTGTGCCAAAGACTCTCACTCTCTGCATACTCTTCAGTTGTGGGTCTCTGTGTGAATTTCCATAGACTGCCAGAAGCTTCTCCTATGAGGGCTGCACATAGTGCTCTGATCTGAGTCCCAGCTGAGTGTGGCAGCTGTGTTGACTAGAAACAAATTTAAAATTAAAAAAGAGGAAAGCACACAACGTGTAGATAGTCTTACTATTTATTCATATGGTGCAGACATCTGTGTAGCCAGATGCAGGCCAAGAAGTGATATTCCCCAGAATCCCAAGCAATTTATACGCCCTGTCTAAATCACTACCTTAAAAGTTGTTTTATTTATTTATTTATTTATTTATTTATTTATTTATTTATTTAAAATTGGACTCAGAGACTCAGTATGTCTTGGATGTCCTGGAACTCACTATGTAGACCAGGCTGTCCTTGGACTCACAGAGATCCTCTTGCCTCTGTCTCCAAAATTCTGGAATTAAAGACACGTGCTACCACACTGGGCAATTATAAGATCTCTAACACCAATGATTAGGGTGGGCGATCTATGTTCATATAGACGGGATCCTATAGCATGTACTCTTTGGTACCTAGCTTCTGTTAACTACATTGTATGTATTTTGGTGTGTGAGTCACGTCTCATTTTATTTGTCTGTTTCGGCATTGACTTACATTATACAGCCATTCCACTTATCTGTTTTACTTTTTTTTGTATATTTGCACTTCCTCTAACTTTTACACTACTAAGATTCTTTTGTTGTTGTCTTTTGGAGAAAAGATGTCTCTATTTTTGTTAAGCCTATGCCAAGGAGTGGCATTTCAGAGCCAAAGCATATGCACATTTAACCTTCATAACGTGTTAAGCAATGTTCCTAGATGAAGATGCCAAGGATGCAAGCAACAGCCATGCATGAGGGTTCCACTCACTCCGAATCCTCAGCTACACTGGCCATTCTCTGCCAGCCATCAAAGTGGCCTACAGACATCTAATGATATCCTGGTTCATACTAGGTCTTGGTGTTTGAGGTACAAGTCGATATAATCTACCTTTATCCCTCACTTTATGCTGTCATCATTGCGGTATATTCCAGGTATAAGAAAATATTGGGGAAGATTGAGCAGATTTTGAATGTGTGGTGATTTGAATACGTATGGCCTCCATAAACTCATGTATGTGAATGCTTGGACCTAAAGAGTAGCACTGTACTGGCTGGTTTTGTGTCAGCTTGACATAGGCTGGAGTTATCACAGAGAAAGGAGCCTCCCTTGAAGAAAAACTTCCATGAGATCCAGCTGTAAGGCATTTACTCAATTAGTGATCAAGGATGGGAGAACCCCTTGTGAGTGGTATCATCCCTGGGCTGGTAGTCTTGGGTTCTATAAGAAAGCAAGCTAAGCAAGCCAGGTGAAGCAAGCCAGTAAGCAATATCTCTCCATGGCCTCTGCATCAGCTCCTGCTTCTGACCTGCTTGAGTTCCAGTCCTGATTTCCTTTGGTGATGAACAGCAATGTGGAAGTGTAAGCTGAATAAACCCTTTCCTCCCCAACTTTTTTCTTGGTTATGATGTTTTGTGCAGGAATACAAACCCTGACTAAGGCAAGTACTATTAGAAGAAGTAGTCTTTCTGGAGTAGGTGTGGCCCTGTTGAAGAAAGAGTGTAACTGTGGGGGTAGGCTTTTATCTACTTAGGCTATACCCAGTTTGGTACTCAGTTTCTTCCTGCTGCCTTCAGAACTCTTCAGCTCCTTCTCCAGAGCCATGTCTGCCTGCATGCTGCCATGTTTTCTGCCATGACGATAATAAACTAAACCTCTGAAACTGTAAGCCAGCCCCAATTAAGTGTTTTTCTTTATAAGACTTACCTTGGTCATGGTGTCTCTTCACAGCAATAAAATACAAACTAAGACAGGGTACTACAAAAAGAAAATGCAGAAGTGTATTGTAGGGCAGAAAGGGGGAATTTGGCAAGAGAACTTGAAAAAGGGAGACATGAAAGATATGAGCTTACTATAACACACACAGAGACACAGACAGACAGACAGACAGACACACACACACACACACACACACACACACACACACACACAGTCTTACTCTCTTGGGTTTTTGCATCTCTAATTGCCTTGGTTGGAGCCTGGGTGCTTTTAAATATTTGATGAGAAAGCTGATCGTTTGGCTGAAGGAGTTAGGGGTTAGCGTTGGAGATTCATGTAATGCTTGGCCTAATCGAGAAAGTTACGGGCACTGGGGAGAAGCAGACACAATAGCTAGAAGGGCAGGGCGTGGTGGCTCTAGCAGACTGAGGGAAACAAAATGTCTACTATGTTAGGTTGCCTATCTTGTGGCTTTCCTTTCTCAGCCCCAGTTTTCAGTGGAGTCTGCTGGGATCATGGGCACCATGAACACATTCAGTCTCTCTTTATGTCTGGGGAGATCTTCCCGTTCTCAGAGTCTAAGAAAGAGTATCTTAGCATTTGTTGAAATGGTAAGGAAGATTTTATTTAAGATGATTGTGATGGGGGGTGTATTAGTCAGGGTTCTCTAGATTTACAGAACTCATGGAATGAATCTGTCATCTATCATCTATCTATCTATCTATGTATCTATCATCTATCTATCTATCTATCTATCTATCTATCTATCTATCTATCTATCTAAATGGAATTTATTGAAATGACTTACAGGCTACAGCCCAACTAACCCAACAATGGGCAGCTATAAATGGGAAGTCCAAGAACCTAGTAGTTGCTCAGTCCCATGAGACTGGGTGTTTCAGCTAATCTGAAAGAAGTTGATTCCAATAGTCATGGTGGTAAGTAAGTGCAAGCAGGTGGAGAAGGAACCCTTCCTTCTTCATTTCCTTATGTAGGCCTCCAGAAGAAGGTATGGCCCAGACCAAAGGTGTGCCTCAAGATCTGGATTAAAGGCATGAGTCTTCCAGTCTCAAGATCTGAATCAAAAGCTTGTGTCTTCCTGTCTCAAGATCTAGGTTACAGTTGTGCCTCCATTTCTGGATTATAATTCAATCTAGATATAATCAAGTTGACAACCGAGAATTGCCATCACAGGGGGTCAAGGTTATTTTGGTGGGGAGAAAGATTGAGCACAGCTTTGAATACAGCAAATATAGCTGGGAACACATAGCAGAGAGAGAAGTCAGTGGTACCAAGGGTTCTGAAAGGGAAAACCTTGCTAGACTGGAATAACAAGAGAGTAACCTTTTGGCTAGACCAGGGTAAGCATTTTGACATTTGGTGTGGAGGCGAGGAATTTGATCAGATATCTAGGGTGGGGAGTTGTTGCTAAACTGACTTATCAGGATTAGCTGGGTTTAGGGAAAGAGACCTCAGGAGAGCTAGGCTACAGCTGGGCCAATGATAAACTTTTCTCACCACCCATCACATTACCTGCTCACCCCAAGGAAGCCAGGTGTTTGCAGGTGTGTGATTCCTCACCCCGAGTCCCCAGCAACAACCTCTATCCACCTTTTGTGACATTCAGATTAATTATTCTAATTTAATTTAAATTTCATCCTGGGCAATGTGGATATGATCTTAGGAGCCCGGTCCTGGAGTGTCACAATCCTTTATTCCCACACAAAGCAAAAGCTAACAAAAATGCTTCTTTTTCTTTTAATAAATGATCCTTATCCTCTGGCTGTATTGCTCTTGTACTCTTTCCGTGTATCTACCGTGAGGCAAGTTTCCATGGAAACATCTTTCCAATATTAGCAACCTTGAGGTGTAATGACAGTCTTTTCAGGGCTTAGAAGGACTATGACAAAGATGACACTGATAATGTGTGTGTGTGTTTGTGTGTGTGTGTTTGAACAAGAGGCAGATTTCCCAGTTCCTCTTGGAGAACTGACTTTATCCTGATGAGGTCTTTCTCCAGACCCGAGGGTTCTTGTCACTCTACATCCATCTCAGCAGTTTCCATTCTTCAGGCTGCACAGTTTGTTGGGAGGGAAGTAACAACCCCAGCCTACAGAGGTCTACAGTGTCCCTTCCTCAGGAGTGGCCGCTAAAGTACAACTAGACAACTGTGGAGGGACTGGGAGATTGATCAGTCTTGTTGTCATGCCAACAAGAGGACCAGAGTTCCATCCCAGAACCCTTGTGAAAAAGCTGTGTGGTGGGAGTATGCTTGTAATCTCAGTGTTCAGGAAGACAGAAACAGATAGAAACTGCTGACTCTGGGGGCTTTCTAGCCTCCTGCCTGGTGAGAGGCTCCATCTCAAAAACCACAGTGAATGGATGACACCTGAGGAAAGACCCATTGTTGTCCTTGTGTCTACACACTCATAAGCACACCCATGCACATGCACCCGAAAGTGCACACACAGAGAGGGGGTGGGGGAAACGTCTCCTTTCTGAAGAGTCGATTGCTACTCAAGGCTGAGAAGCATTGACTTAGCCACAGAAAAAGCCTGAATAAATTCTTCCTAAACTAAACTCTAGCATCTCTCACAACTTTACACATGGCAGACATGACTGAAAAACAAAAAAGATCTTAGGACTGTAATAACCAGGTGACAGCTGAAAAACACAAAGATAATTATTTTCAAGTCATGTGGGAATTATGCTGGCTTCTTTGAGATTTTATATTCATATAAATATTTAATGTTTATAGTCATTGCTATACCAATCACAATGTATGTCAGAGCTGCCACAAGGTCATATTTAACATAGCACAAACAGACACATCATAAAACATACATTAGCTTTAAGATATTTTGATAGCATTATTCCAGTGTATTTGGTCCCCTTTCTAGATCTGCAGATTTGTACGTTACACTTTAAAAATATTATTCCAAGGAGTAAAAAGTCTTCTTCAGACTTCTGAAGGATTTGAGGCAAGAAGAAGAAGAGGAAGGAGAAGAAGAAGGAGAAGAGGAAGAAAAAGGAGGAGGAGGAGGAAGAGGAGAAGGAGGAGGAAGAAGCTTCTCTGAGCAGAACTGGATATTTGGGAACATAATAATATGCCTGCCAGATCACACTCATCAGCTGCATACAAGGATCTCATTCTGGCTACTGTGGAGGTAACTCGTTAATATGCATACCCAGCCAAACCCTTTCACCACACAGTCAGGTCTTCTCTTCTGGTGTAGAGCTAATCACACCAGTCAAGAATAAGATAAATACAGTTTTTGAGCCAAATTTGAAGCAAGCCTTATTAAATACTGACCAGGATGAACACTGGCCAGGTTCCAGAGTATGGCACTGAATTACATTGGCCAGAAGCTTATACAGGCAAACCCCACAAGGCTACATATTCCCGTCTTCATCCAACAGGGGTAACATCAATCCTGATATACTTCCTGCCTACATATCTCCTGCCTATGTGTGCTCACGCACACCCAGTGCAGATGGGGTAACCAAGCTTATTTATAGAAATTAAAACTCATGGCTTGTTATTTTACATGAATAATAGCCTCCACCATCCCAGGAAGTTATCTGGGCAAGTGGGGCTTACAGGTTAGAGGAATTTTTGTTTTATAGAGCTCCTAAGCACCATAATTTAAATTTAAAACCCAACTGTAGTCATCATGTAGGTCCCTCCTATTTCTCCTGCCTTGTGTGCCCATAGTCAGATCCTAGGTGTTGATGAAAGGCACTCGGCAGCTTCTATGCTTGGCAGCAGAGAGAAGGGATGGGTGCCAACAGCCCCTTGCAGCCAGCATAGGCTCTGTGACAGGCATGTTAGTTTCATTTCACCTCTAAGCCCTCACACCTGGCTGGTGGCAGGGAAAGAGAGAAAGTGGAGAAATCATATTTCTCTGCCAGACAGGATGATTTCATGCCTCTTTCTTTAAAAAAAAAAACTAGAAAATGTATTTATTTTTATTTTATGTGTATGGATGTGTTGCCTATGAGTATGCATGTGCACCATGGATGTGCAGTTCCTTTGGAGGCCAGAAGAGGGCATAGGACCCCCTGGAACGTAGTTACAGATGTTTGTGAGTTGCTCTCATGGGTGCTGAGAACTAAAGTTGGTTCTTTGCAAAAGCAGCGAGCGCTCTTAGCCGTGGAGCCATCTCAGCCCTCTATGATAGTTTCAGAACAAGAAGTTGTATCAAACAGAAGAAAACAAAAGTACAACTCAGGCAGGCATTCTCAGTTATCACCTCCAGGAAGGAGGTGAGTGTGGCAGGGAGTAGGGAGAAAGCAGCGGTGCATTTAAGCAAGTGATGCTTTTAAGCCAGATGGTGCACAGTTGCTTCACACGTAGCACAGAATCATAGAGCTCAGAAATCAACTGTGCTGAGGTTGAAAAGATACTAGATTCTACCTGTGAAGTTCAGACTGGGCGGGGAAGCATTCTCATTCCTCCAGACGCCTCCATTTCTATTTCTCCCAGAAGAAAGGTGGATACTGCAGTCTCCTATCTCATGTCAGTACTTAACATCTTGGAGGATGTTGATACCTACCTCTTGGAGGAGCAGTAGATATGACATAGATTAGCCACGGCATAGATTTGACACTCTGGTCAATGATAGCCTTGACAATCTATACAGTGTTAATCATAGCTCTGCTATGGATAGTCACTCCCTTCTTTTCCTGCACAGCATAGAAACAAATTCCATCATTTTACTTTTGCACAAGGGTGTGTGTGTGCGTGTGTTTGTTGTCTTTTGTCTGTGATTCACTCTCTGACCCTGAAACTCTAACAGGGGGAAGTGGAGGGATTTTGTGTATTCAACTACATCCCAGAGGCCAGAATAAAGTTGAGGAAAGAAACATTCACAAGATAATCCAAAGAAACAAGAGTAATGAGATCACTCAAATCTTCATCTTCCAGAAAGGGAGCCAGGCTGGAAAACAATCTCCTCTGAGGATTCTTGGCTAATTTGTTATTTTTTGTTATTTGTTTTTGTGTACTCCTATGGGTGACTATGCTATCTGGGACCATCGGATGATGTCAGTCAACGGTTCTTATTGGGCATATGTCTTGCTTTCCCAGAACATTTCCACATGCATACAGTTTTCTGGATTCCACTTTCCATTTTTAAGTGGAGAGAAATGCATACCTGAGGAACTGAGATTAATCCATAAGAGACAGTTGTATTTATACATAGAATTATGAATGCATGTTTTGTACGTAGATACGAACTTTCTAGAGGAAGCACATTACCATTACACGCTTAGTGGTCATGGCACGTTCCCCCTTTTCTTACCTGTGCAGACAACCTATAGCTTCTGTATTCTGTGTATAACTGGCCTGAAATGTAACACATTTAATCTGTAACTTAAATGCCACAGTGAGAATGTTTTCCTTAGGGAAAGTGGGCAGTGTTTCAGATTTCCTCCCCTTCCCTCTGTCCCCACCTAACATAATATAGGCACAGAAGGGACAGGCATAGCATCTATCTTAGATGATAATGAAAATCCCCAACAGCTGATTTGGCATAGGCATAGAGTGGTTGGAATGAATGCTCTCTACCCAGACTGACCCAGCCTACAAAGTACAGTGTGGCTCTCAGGTAGGTGACCTTGTAATGGTGAAGGAGAAGGAAAAGGAAAGTTTATATAAGACCAGTGTTCCCTGGTACCTGTCGGCTAACAAGAACATTCTTATCACCCTGATTGCCATTGAATAGTTGGTGATTGGTGCAGGCTGGTCTCTTCCACCCTTGCCAGGTCATGAAAGTTTTTCCTGGCTGCCCAAACCTCACCAAAGCTTTTTAAAACCGGGGTTTTCTAGAGATGTGTAGGTCACCTCGCCCTTGAATGGTGGGCACTTATGGTTCAGTTGTTGTTCAGGGGGCCCATGCTGAACTCAGACAGGAAGGTGTGGGTTCTGAGTATACCTCCTGGGTACCAAAAATAGCTCAGAACACTGAAACAGAGAACCCACATTCCAGTCCCTACTTCAACCTCCTGCTTCTTCAGCCTGTGCTCAGAGAATAATTCAGAGTCCCTGCTTGTGGATACTCTCCAGTTTCCAGCATTGGTTGCTAGGTGCTCTAGCCCCTAATACACACAGAAATCATGGCACATCTCTCCTCTGCCCCAGTTCTTTCTGCTCCACCCAGCCCTCCTAACTCTGCAGGGTCTTCAACCATCAAAGATCTACCCACAAACCACTGTGCCAAAGGATGTACGCCTTTCACTTCCTCTTCCTCGAGTGGTGCTTTCTCACAGGACGCATCTGAGGGCTTCTCAAAAATACTGCTGCCCCTGATGCACCTGCTCACCCACCTCCTAGTCCTTATTTAACTTCTCCACGTGGTTTCAAGAATTGTTATTTTAGAGCCCCGTCCCTCTGTTCCCCTGCCCCCAGGAGCTTTATAAGAACCTTTAGAGCTGAGAGCCACATGTTAGGCCCATCCTTGATGAACGATTAGAATCATTTGAGGGAGCTTTAAAAATCCTAGTACTCAGGCTGTACCACAGCCCGAGCTAATCAAATCCTATTTATTTATTTATTTATTTATTTGTTTATTTATTTACATGTTCCAGGTTCCCTGGGTTATTCTAATAGCAGCCACATGCGAACCAGGGTTTTAGGCTATATCTTCTCATCGGGCATCTGGAGAGAAGGTGCAAGTCTGATTCAAACGGTTCAGAGCAAGGTTTGAGATCCGGTATTTCTAATACGCTCCCAAATAGTGACAAAGGTGCTGGACTTGAGCTCCTAACATCCTTCCCCTGCTACATTCTCCCTCTGGAGAACACGATGCTGAGGGAGGGTAGCTGTACCATATGTAAAGCTTCAGAAATATACCCAGGGCGCGGAGATAGCTCCGTGAATCAGATATTTGCCTCACAGGCATTAGGACCTGAGTTCTGATCCCTAGCACCTACATGAAAGCCAGGTGTGTGTGTGTGTGTGTATGTGTAATCGCAGTGGTAGTGGTGGAGTGGGTGGACCTGAGGACTTGCTGGCCTGCCAGGCTAGCCACATAACTGAGTTCCGGGTTCAATGAGATACCTGGTCTCAACGAATAAGGTGGAAATTGAGGAAGACACGACATTGATCTGTGGCTGCGACTCCCTCCATACAAAACATATTGTAGTTACTGAACACGGAAATAGTTCCCTAGCAGATATTGGGGTTAGCTTTCAAAAAGCAGTTGCAACCGGTTCTTCCTTGTCTGTTAAGGAAGATTCCAACAACCCATTTTCTGGACTTTCTTGCATCAAGATATGCCCATGAAAAAGTTCCACGTGACACATCTGGAAGTGTCTGGGGAGGATTTCTCAAAGAAAATGTCTACAGCTCACTAAAAGGAAAGTATTTTTATTGGAGGGGGTGTTTGTTCTACTGGGGACTTGGCTTTGTGGTATTGGGGCATGGCTTTGAGGTACTGATGTCTGACGTGGCCAGTAGGACTGGCAGGGTGCTTTGTAGCAGCTTGAAGCTTAAGCAGATGCTGACAGCCCCTAAACGTGCCACCCAGTTGCTGGATCACCCTGGCTCTGGGCAACAATGGAGGCCCAAGTTGAGGAATGGTTCCCTTTCCGGATTGGAGCTCCTTGAAAATCTACCAAAGTCCCTGATGACATTGGCGGCTACGCTGGTGTCTATGGTCCATACTGCTGCCCCAGGCTGTGATAAAGCCGGAGACCCGCCCACGTGGATGGGCGGAGACCCACGCGGATGGGCGGAGACCCACGCGGATGGGCGGAGACCCACGCGGATGGGCGGAGACCCACGTGGGCCGACTCTCTCTGTGCCACTGACTGAAGCCCTGGTGATGTCCTTGGGTTTTGCTGCTTTGGCCAGAGGTGGGGGTGGGGAGTGGGGAGTTAGGGGTGGGGGATCAGAGGGGATGGGGAGATATGGATGTGAATGGCCCGTGTAGCTACCTAGGCCATATTGAGGTCCATGGTCAGTAGATCACTGAGAGTCGTGGACCATGATCAATGGTCCTGATATAGCCAGGGCGCATGTTCATATCTGCTGCCCATATTACTATCCAAGCCCATTTGGATATCTGAGATTTGTGCCACTGCCAAGAGCCACGCTGCAGGCCAGGGGCCATGTTGAAGGGAGTGGCCCATGCAGTTGTTGAGGCTGTGCTGATGTCCCTGGTCTGTGCTGCTACTGAGGGCCATATGTGAGTCAGTGGACTTGATGAGGCCTGTGACTCCACCTAAGGCCACGTTGATCCCTTTAAGCTGCTCTGCTGCCCAGGACCAGCCTGGTGTGAGTGTCCAGTATAGCCACCTAGGGCCATGTTGATGTCCAAGATCCATGTTGTCTCCAAGCGTGGGTCCAGTCCATGATCCTACTGCAGCTGGAGTCTGTGTTGATGTCCGGGGCCCATGTTATCACTGAGTGCCACATGGATGCCTGTGCTCTGTGCTTCATCCTGAATCCACGTTGGGCTGTAGTCTGGGCTACCTCCAAGGGTCTTGTTTGGGTCTGTGGTCCTCCTGTAGCCAGGACCATGTTCATGGTCTGAGCTGACACCAGAAACCACGTTGAAGTCCATAATCCGTGTTCCCGCTGACTGTAAAGAACAAGGAAGATACTTTTGCACTGATATCAACGACTGCAGACCTCTAAAGAGAATATGTTATATATTGTATAGATGCATCATCTGTCAATTAAACAAAACTATGGCCTATAGGAAAGGGTAGAATAGAAGGTGGAACATCTGAGAGGCAGAAAGGATTCTGGGATAGAGCCAGGTAGGGAGGAGTCACTAGGGAAGATGTGATGCGTGGCACCTGAGCACAAGTTACCAGACACATGACAGAAGGTAGGGATAATTTAAGTTTGATATAAGAGAAAAGCCTACCTATATGATCAAGGTATTTTGAGTCTGAGTCTTATTCCTGGGAAGCATGGGGCAGGAAGGAAGAACCAGGTCCAAGTTCTCCACAGACCCAAACTTGAGAAAGAGGGACATGGAAGACTTCTGTGACAACCTCTACCCCTACCCCAAACCTCCCCCACCCCCCTAAAAGTAACAGCCTAAAATAAACAGGAAGTCATCAAAGAGAACTCTTAAAGGTTGTGATAAGGATGCTGAAGTGTAGCTCTCCACAATGATGGCTTCTGGCAGGGGTGTGGGAGGGGAAGGACTCTGTACTTAAGGGGCAGGCCACCGAGCATTTGACCATGCTCCAGTGAGTGTATAGATAACACAAATTGGACTTGTCTTTATTTTATTATTTTATTTTTTATTTTAATTTAAAATTTTGGGGAAGTCTGGGAAATAAGTGTTCTTGGGTGCATGATGTGAATTTCCCGAAGAACCAATAAAAATATGTTAAAAAAAAACTAGAGCCATTTTTCTTATTACCATAAATATGGTGGATGATATACTGATCCTAAAAATTTTTATCTAGGCACTATGTTGTACTTTTGTTATGCACCAGAAAACATTACTCCTGGTGTGTGTCTTTGTATTTTATTCCTGTGAGAAGACACCATGACCACGGCAACTCTTCTAGAAGAAAGCATTTAACTGGGATTTGCTCATAGCTTCAAAGGTTTAGTGCATTCTTTTCTTTCTTTTTTTATTCAAATGAGAAAAGTGTCTTTATTTCAATTCACTGTGCTGAGCTTCAGTCCTAAACAAAAGTTGACAGCTACCGAATACTGAACTGGACAGACCTGGCGCTGATTTATAGATAAATACAGAGAACACAATTTAGGAAAGACATCACACTGATTACTGTGAGCACGGTGGCATGTTGACAGAAGTAGCTAAGAGTTCCACATCTGGATCTTCTGGCAGTAGGAAAAGAGAGACAATGGGCCTGGCTTGGGCTTTTAGAAACCTCAAAGCCCGCCTCCAGTCACACACTTCCTCCAAGAAGGCCACACCTCCCAATCCTTTTAAATAATGCAACTTCCTGGTAACCTAGCATTCAAATCTATGAACCTGTGGGGGTCATTCTCACTCAAACCACCACACTGTGGAAACAGCTTGAGTTTCCTCCAAGACATGCTGAGCTAGCTGCAGGCTTGTTACAGGAGATAAATGAGGCCCTAGTTCTTTAAGCCTTTAGTCTCATGTTTAATTACCCAGAGTTAATTCAACTCATAAATGATACATCCCTATTGACTCTTTGCATGATTGCTATTGTTTAGTACACATCTGCCTAGAAAATTCACCAGACTCTTCATTATATTGGCGGTCCTAATAGCATGACCATCGCCAATGCATAGGACGACTAGTGTCCCAGCCCAGTGTCAGGTTAATCTTGGCTGTCAACTTGGTGGGTTTTATGATCACATAGGGAACAAACTCTGAGTATGTCTTTGGAGAGCACCTTAAGAGATGTTTAGGCATTGAGGAGAGACAACCATAAAGGTAGGAAGCACATGGTTTGGGGCCCAGACAGAATAGAAACAAGGAAAAGCAGAGTAACAGCCATCCCCCAGGCTGCTTCCGGACTGGAAAAGAATGGACCAGTCACCGGCTCCTGCCATTTGCCATTTTACCATCAAACCATATGCCATTACAAACGTATCTCTCTTTAAGCTGCTTTATCAGATACTTTCTCCTAGCCGTAAGGGATGGATGGAACTAGAACACCAGGCTTGCTGTGTCTTAGCTTCCTGTGGTTTGGGCCACCTCCCTCTATGTGATGGAGACTGTTGCCCAGATCTCTCAGAGTTGCTAGAATTCAGTAAGGATGATTGTTTAGGGAGAAGGGAAGTAAACTTTGTAGAGGCGGGAGGCTCAGGTTGTAGCGTGGCTGGGGCTGGTGAGGCTCTTGTCCTGGCATGTGGATGACCAAGTCCTTGGAATATCTTACATGCTAGAGGAAGAGAGAACAATGTCTCATTACAAGACCACTGATCCCACCACACGGGCTCCACCCTCCAGAACTCATTCCTTTTAATTATTTCCAAATTCTCTGTCTCCAGAAAATGTCGAACTGGCAAGTGAGGGTTTACACTCACACATATATACTGGAAGAGAGTCAGGGCCACAGGCAACCCACAATGAGCAATTTAACTAGGTCAGCTTGGAAAAATATTAGATAAAACTTATTGTGTGTTTACCACGACACTGGGTTTTGCCTCTCTCCTGAGATGTTATGTTAATTGGTCGGTGGTCGTGTCAAGACGTGGAAAACAAAGCAAAGCGATACAATAAAAACAAGATCCATCCCTCTTCAGGGGAAGGTCATGCACTGCTACCAGACAGAAAATCAGTGTAGTGGATAAAGCCCCATGAACATATACTTACCCTGCATTGAGGACTCTTGTTACATTTATTACAAGGCAGGATAAAAGGAGGAAAGACATTCCTTCAGTACCTCTTAACAAACTTTAGTAGGCCATGCCAGGCTAAGTCATCATGTGTCTGAGCTAGCCTTCCTGCTGTTTCCCTGATGGACAAGGACTAAGGTAGGCATCAGAAACCAGAATAGCTATGAAATCAGAGCTTAGCTGTGAAGAGAAAATACAGTAACTACAACCAAAAGCCCCAAACCAAGGCAGGATGTTGTAGTCTCTGAAACAACATCGGCAAATGGAGAAGCCAGCAGGATTCTCATCCAGATGCCATTCTTCATGCAGAATCTCATGAAACCTCAGAGGAAAGCCAGACATTTCTTTCTCGTTTCTTTGCTTTTTTAAAACAGGGTTTCTCTGTGCAGCCCTGGCTGTCCTGGAACTTACTCTGTAGACCAGGCTGGCCTTGAACTCAGAAATCCACCTGCCTCTGCCTCCTGAGTGCTGAGATTAAAGGGGTGCGTCACCACCGCCAGGTTTAAGTTCCAATATTTTTAAAAAGGACTTGTTATGTTGTAGAGTCTGCCAGTGACTTGAGAAATGGAAATCAAATGGCTTCGTTTTTAACTAGTTATTCTAATTTTTCTTTTGTACATGTGTCTGCTTAACAACCCCCTTTGATCTAGTTAAATCATCCCTCTGTGGTGACAGGAGACACACAGATGTAGTGGATGGAAATGGTGGCCTGGGAATTGCTTAGCTTCTGTGACAATAGGTCACATGTCCACCTTGTGGGTATATAGTGCAGTATTTGATCTTGTTGGAGCAGTTCCACATGATTTTAATTTTTTTTAATTTTTTTTTTTTTTGCTGGAGGCTAATCTTCAATCAGCAGGCAGCGCCCTGTAAGTGGAACTCTTGGGTATAACTTGAATCATACCAAACTCCCTAAGTCCCGCCTGTTTCTAAGCCAGTTTCAGTCCCACAGTGAGACAACATCATGTAGCTGATACCTGCCTTGCTTTTGACTCAGAGAACTTTTGTGCTGTGGCCTGTCTTGGCCTAATGTCCATTCAATATAGTGCGTGTTAAAGAAACGGGATCACTGCATGGTTTATGATTACATCTTATGGTGCTGAGAAACAGTCTCTGCAAATACCAGGAAGCTTTGCGCACTCTCTGTCTCTCTCTCTCCTTTGTCTGTCTGTCTGTCTGTCTGTCTGTCTGTCTGTCTGTCTCTCTTTACTGTCTCGTGTGTGTGTGTGTGTGTGTGTGTGTGTGTGTGTGTATGCAAGATTGCTCAGAAGGAACTCAGTTCAGTGTAGGTGACCATGGTAAAATAAAACTCTGTTTCAGACGAATTTATGTTGCTTGTTTTCAAGTCTCATTCACTATAATTCACTGTTAACAGTTTCATGGTTAAAAGGAAGAGACAGTTTAAAAAAGAGATTTACTTTATATTTTATGTAAGCCCATGTGCAGGTGTGTGCAGGTGGCTCTCAGAGGTCAGACGAGGGGGGTCAGAGTTCCTGGAGTTAGAATTTCCAGCCATCCAATGTGGATTCTGGGACCCGAACTCAGGTTCTCGGATAAAGCATCAGTAAGTGTTCTTAACGGCTGAGCCATCTCTCCAGGATGAGAAGTCTCTTTTCTTGAAATACCAAGTTATTTAAAATTCTTTTAGGAATGTGGCACTGTAAACAATGGCAAAAGCACAGAGACACAGAGCCTGCACCGTGAGGCTCCTCTGTGGAGCTGTGGTGTCAGCTTGCTTCCTTAGGCTAGGCCAGAGGACTTTGATGTCTTTACTTTTTGGATGTTTGGTGGGGATCAATTAGCACAAGGAGGAGCCACCTTTCGAGACCCAGGGGCTACTCTGGAGGTGTTCTAGCCTTTCTCTATAGTCTAATTGACTGGGATTCTGTGTTGGTTTCTGTGGTAGATGATTCTCCCCACCCCCAGACAGAAATTCTGTAAGCAGTCTACAGATTTTGGGGCCAGGTTCAGTGGCATACAGCTAACTAGCTGTGATAGCTCTGTCAAGTAGATACAATGTGAAAATCACTTAGGAGAGGGACTTCAGGCAGGATTGGCTAGATCAGGCTGCACAAGGCTTGTCTGTGAGGGACTGTTTGATTGCCTTACTTAAAGTGGGGAGACTCTCCCTAGCAGCAGGCTGCACCATTTCCTAGTGTGGGGCCCTGGACTGTATCAGAGTAAAGAAAAGTAGCCGAGTACTGACCACTGTGTGCAGTCATTCCTGTCTGCTTTTGATCATGACTAGATGTTTTAAGTTCCTGCAGCCTTGACTTCCCTAATATGTTGAACTATAATATGGAGCTGTGAGCTATATTGATTGATAATAACCTCTTCACCCCCCAGTTGCTTTTTGCCAGGGTATTGTAAAATTAACTTTTATTCTCTGTTGCCATTGTTGTCTGGGTGGTTTACTGCCTCAGTCTGCTAACTGAGGCCTAATCCTGGAAGCTTCTAGCCTCCGTACAGTCTTATCTTGGCCTAGAATGTTTTCAGTCTCTTTTCAGTCTCTGAGACTTCCTGTGGAAGAAGTTCACCCTTTCTAGTTCTTTCTGCACTCTACAGATGTTCTGGTGCAAATTCCTCTCCAAGCTGACTGATTCAAGCTGGCTTTTCTCTCAGCCTCTGAATTGCTCTGCTTGGCCTCAAACTAACTCTAGCGATCTCTTCTAATCTTCTGGATCCTTCTCATTCTCTTGTTCGCTTTGTCTTTACCTGTGTCTAGCTTGTTCTTTCTTCAGTCTGTCTCTGTACAATTCCCGGTAGAACTGCCTCTGTCTCCCTCTCGGCTGGCTGTCTACTCTCCCACTCAACTCTACTGTCCTGCTCTCCACGAGCTCTGCTGTATCTTGTATTGGACTCTCTTCTTCTGGTCCTGTCTGTTTCTCCCTTAAGTAGCTTCCCTTTCCTCTCCTTGTGAGAGTTGGGCATATCCTATCCTGCCAAATCTTTCTCTGATTTGCCATTTTTCCTGCCACCCAATTAGACATCACTTTCAAACATGGCTGCTTCCTCCTGCAAACCAACTTTACCATCATTGTTTGGGATTAAAGGTGAGTACTAAGGGTGTGTCTGTATTCCAGTCAGAGAGGTTAAAGGTGTGTGGAGGGCTGAGCCACACCCTAACCAGACACAGATTCATATATCCTATAACAGGATATTTTATCTCAGCAACAGAAATGAAACTAAGATCTTCCTGGGACCTGTTGCATGTTCGTTCTCAAGATAAAACTGACTTTGGACCTGGTCTCCGCAGTCCAGAACACTAACCTGAGACTGGAGGGACTCAGTCTTCTGGGGCAGGTGATGAGATAGCTCTGGGAATGCTGGGAATGCCCCCATTCCTCCACTACTTCAGACTGTCTACCCGTGGAGACTAAGATGATGCTGGGTCAAAGTTTTCTCTGTCGCTAACCATGTTTAGATAGAGATCCAGTTTCTCACTGAAGGAAAAAGGCAACCATGGCTTGTCACCAAAAGAGAAGACGGCTATAGCTGTGAGCATTCTCAGAGTCTTTGTGGTTTTCAACCAAGGTTTTCAACTGGAAAAGTATGTGGTTCATTTATTAAAGTAAACTTTAAGAATCTTCATAACCCAAGTGTGTGTGTATGTTGCATGTATGTGTATTGCATGTGTGTGTTGCATGTATATGTATAGTGTGCATGCATGCATGTGTGCAGTGTATGTGGTGTGCATATGTGTAGTTTGTGTATGTGTATGGTACATGCATGTGTGTGTGGTGTGCATATGTGTAGTGTGTGTGGTTTGTGTGTGTTTGTATGGTGTTTGCGTGTGTGGAGTATGTGTGGTTTATATGTGTGGTGCATGTGTGTGTGTGGTTTATATGTGTGTGTGGTTCCTGTGTGCATGTGTGTGTGTGTGGTGTGCATATATGGAGTGTGTGTGATTTGTGTGTGTGTGGTTCATGTGTATACATGGTGTGCATGTGTATAGGGTATGTGATTTGTGTGTGTTTGTGTGTGGTGTATGTATGTATATGTGGTTCATGTGTATATGTGTGATGTATGTATGAAGTGTGTATAGTTTGTGTATATGTGGTGTATGCATGTGGGTGTGGTTTGTGTGTGGTATACATATATATATGTGGTTCATGTGTGTTGTGCAAGAATGCCGTGTGTTTGTATGTCTCGAGGTTGAACACTTTACCAACAAAGTTGTCCCTTCAGCCTTGTTGTCTGCCTCCTATCCCTTAATCTGTGGACAAGCTGTTTCTGTTTTGTACACAGACACACACACACAGACACACACAGACAGACAGACAGACACACACGCACATGGCCTGCTCTGGAAGACTGAAGTCTGTGTAGCCTCAGTGTAGACAGACATAGCAACTGTTCCGTACACAGACACTACTACCCAGCTCTCAAACATATGCCTTCCATGGACCAGGTATTTGGTGTTGGGAAGCTTGCATACCGGGAGCCTCCTTCTGGTCCCGATGGTGCGAGTTTAAGGCACAGCACATTATACCCCATTATACATAAGTAAAGGAAAGAAGGGGTATGAGACACAGGTAAGAGAGAGATTCTGTCCCTTAAACCATTCCCTTATTTGAATTAGAAACAATGAATGGGGTTTGAGTCTGTAACAGTATTGTAACATTGTCAGCTCTCTGGAGACTGGAGATGTAAATGTATCCAGATAGTGTGTAGGTAAGGACTGTGCCATCTTATGTAAGGGACTTGAGCATAGGGGCACCTGGAGCTCTCATAGATAGTGACAAACAGCTGTCCTTTTTTTCTTTTAAGCTATTGAGTGGAAGGAGATTTCATTATACTAGCTACTTTGAACTTTCTGTTCTGTTTAATCAAATTTCTGAAGGATAAGACATTTTCTTTTGTTCAGGTGCCAAGTCTGTTCCACAGCAGATGGATTAGAGGGAGCCTTCCCAAAATGGATTTCCATTGTAAAGAAAAGGCAATGTGAGTCCCTGTGCAGTGTTGCCCCCTAAACTTCACAACTTTAACTCTCAAAACAAAATAGAAACAATTCTTAAATGCCTATAAACTCAGTACCAAAAGGCACAATAAAACAATATTATTTTATTGGAAATATACAGAAACATTACAGATGTATAAACTATCCAAAATGAATAGTACTTATAAACATTTGAAAAATATAAACTCTTATAAACAGTTTATCAAAAGTATTTGAGAACATTCAACATATTCATGACCCTTCTCCCCCCTCCCTCGTACCTCCAAAGCTTTTGAAGGTGAAGGTGACATTTAGTTTGGTTTCACTGGTTTTATTATTTACCCCCTCACACTGAGAATCAAACCCAGTGCCTGTGTGCATGCCGAGGGAACACTGAGCTACATTCCCCCTCTCTAGGGAAAATATTTTTGTTGGAATGGTCCTGTATTGTGATGGAGAGTGGACAATGCTGAATTTGCCTTTACTCGGATTGTCGAAAATGAATAACGTGACTGAAACTGAGGAACGATGAAGAATTCACACAAACTTGTGCTCAGTGGTCCTCCTCTTTCTTGTAAGAACAAGGATTAGAACTCAGGTTCAGTGAGAATCAACTTTAGTGAATTGCCTACTATTTACTGGGCACAGAATAAGAAGCTTTCCATGTATGTTAAATAGCATTTTCTTCCTTTGTTTTTTTAAAGAAATAAGTGTTAACTTAATCCAATGTTTGAATTTTATGAACATCTTTTACTCTGGACGAAAAATAGAATGATTAACCATTGACCTAATAGTGAAGTTATAATTCAAAAGGCAAAACCATTTTCTTTACATATACATTGACACCCACCAAATAACTCATGTCTATAAGATGACAAGGATACACATTCAAATGCACACGAGTAAGAGACAGCAGTTCCGAATGTCATAGAGGGACACAGTAGTTTACTCTTTCTTGAGCAGTATCTTCCTACTCGAGAGAGATTCAGCTGTGGTATTAGATCTATAGTAACATTTAAATTTTTTAAATGCATATTCTCACCAGCAATCTTTCCAGAGATTTGCAAATATTTGCCATTTTTTATTGTTTCTTCATATATGACAACTGATTAAATCTCTCAGTCTCTCTCCTGGGCGTATATGTCAACACCAATTCATTTTCTAACCCAAGACACATGGATTCTTATGTTGCAGGAACCTTTGACCTGTGAACAATGTATGAAGGGCAAAACTTGACAGCTAAGGTGTCAAGTAACAAGTGACATTTAATAAATGTCTAAAAGTTAAGATCACTAGAATGGAGAATGGCCGCAATGAGGAAAGATGTCAAGAAAGATGACTGATATCCTCACCAAGAGGAGACCCTGGGGGAACCCAGTGGAGTCAAAGCCACAAGGGGAATTGGCAAAAGAATTAGTACAGGTTTCAAACATACTACCCTTTCAGAAGATAATTTTCTACAAACGTGTGTTCACAGCTTCTACATCTGCTACTCAAAGTGAGTCAGTGACAGAAAGTAAACATGTATTTGCCTTGAGGTATCAAGTCACGGGATGCCCATGGATTATCAGCTCTCCCAAACACACAGTACAGTTAGCTGCACTCAACAGTTACTCTTGTTGAAGATTCTAAGAGCATGAGTGTAGAATGAGTCAGAGAAGTCAAATGCAAAATTTTAATGAGCAAATGATTCTTCCTGTAGCATGACTTCAGAGTTTTTTGTTTGTTTGTTTGTTTGTTTGTTTGTTTTTAAGGGACTTTCTCTCTCCCTACACACTTATCGATGATCTGAATTGGAAAGTAAGGTCATAAGGAATTCAACAGAAAAAAACCCGGCCTCTGTCATTGCAAACAACAGTAGGCTGTGCCCATTCTGAAAAGTTAGAAAGTGTTTATAATTTCCTTATTAAGGTGAAAATAGCAAGTTTTAAAAGGACATTAAGATTGTACAAGGAATCTGTTAGTTCTCAGTTTTGGATGACCCATCTTTTAGGGATAAGACCTTTGAGAAAAATAGAAGCATGCTATGAACTTCACATTGCATAGTGATTGTTTTTACAATACCTCTATGTCAACAAGAAGAAATTTATGGAACAGTAGTTTTTCAAAAAGCAGCTGTACCACCTTTAACTCAAGCACTCAGGAGATAGAAGCAAAGGAATGCTGAACTCGAGGTCAGCTTGGGTCACATAGCAAGAGCATGTCTGAAAAATAAACAAATGAGAAAACAAGCCGATAGAAAACATCCCACCTATAACAGAGAGAGAGAGAGAGAGAGAGAGAGAGAGAGAGAGAGAGAGAGAGAGAGAGAGAGAAGAAGAGAAAAAAAAGAAAAAGAAAAGGAAAAAGGAACAAAATGGTTGTTGGAAGTCATTGCAAAGCAAAAGTCACTTGGGATTTCCAGAAAACATGTTTTGCTTACATTACCTATGTCCATAATAGATTCTCTGACATAATCATGTGTGTGTGCTTGGGAAAAATAAAAGAAAAATATGTGTCATAAACTTTTTAGTTCAGTATGTTCTTTAACATTTTGCCTATCCGCTGTGTAGTGCAGACCAGAGGTCAATACACCAGTGTTCCCGTTTCTTAGTTTGATAGCATGAGATTATGAGTCATGGGACAACGGCGTCCAAGATTCTGCTCAGTCAGAAGACAGTTAACAGATCTGTGAGTCACCCTGAGTCCAAGACCAGGCAGGGATGAAGCACCTCCTGGCAAATCTATCAACCAGAAGAATTATTCTGAGACAAACGTACACCTTTGACTTCTGTTGAGCTCGGTGTCTGTCTTGGTGGTTCTGAAAACATAAAAGAAGGACACAAATCTTCTAGAGGAAGATTAAACTTGATTTTCCAATTTGGAGGCTCTATAGAGCAAAGAGCTTTTCACTTGGCCTCCCATCCTGAGGATGTGTACAGTGTTATACATGCTAACACACAAACAGACCTTCCGAGAGCAAGTATTATTTCTCTTCGGGTATCTTGGTTGAAGTTCAAAGTTTATGGATACTTTGGTTATCAGTCCTGCTAAACAGGGTGATGTCATCATCATACCCTGAGGCTGAGAAGTCTGCATTCTCTAGTAAAACATAACTGCTCTGACTGCCATTTGGAGAAAGGACTTCTTTCTTAGCAGTAGACATGAGCTCACTCCAGGTGATGGTGGTGTTTTTAAAAGCATGCAGGAGGAAGATGCCATTGATGATGGTGAAGAACCCACTCAGGGTACCAATGACATCTCCAGCTTTCATGCCATACCACTCCTGGAACAAGATGGCAGAACAGGTCACCACCATGGACGTGAAGAAGACATAATAAATGGGAGTCACCAGAGACGTGTTGAAAGTGTCCAGGGCCTTGTTGAGATAGTTAATCTGGGTCGTTACTGAAAGCGCAAGCACGGCCAACAGGATGAAGAACAGGGGGTCCTTGTAAACAGGCTTCCTTTCCAGCAGTTCCTTAATGGCGATTCCCAAGCCTTTGACAGAAGAAACGGAAAACGCTCCGATCAAAGAACAGATTGCGATGTAGACCAATATATTAGTCTGTCCTTTCTTGGGGGCCACAATCAAAATCAGCACCAGTGAGATCACAGAGATGATCACCGCAAAGGAAATGAACCCTGTCAGGTTAGGAGGGCAAAGAAAGAATTAAGACTCAGGAGATGCTAACAGGACCACACCTTACCGAGATACTGTTAGTCACAAATTTAAAAACACAGGATTTTAGAACAACTGAGAGCAAATAAGCATCATTCTGCTCCTTAGTGATTTCATAGAGCACTTCACAAACATATTATTTGAGTCTGGACAATAACCCTGCTAGGCCTGGCAGATATAGTGTTTTATATGTTTACTTAAAGGATAAGGGGAAGGGATATGGGTTCGTTATAAATCTTCCATCTCCACTTGCCTCACCTCTTGTTAGTGTGAAGCAAGGACACACAAACCCCCAAATAAATGGTTACTTCTTGGAGAATTTAATCCCACTGCAGTTTACAATCCACAGCAGGCTTGTAGGATACCTTCAGTGTCACCACAAATATCCTCTGGTGACAGGCATGGTGAAGCATGTTGGAAATGTCAGCACTCGAGACTGGCAATGAGGACTGTAAGTTCAGGGCCATCCTGGTTTATATAGTGAGGTATTATCTCAATAAACCAAACCAGACCAGACCAGACCAGACCAGACCAAACCAAACGCATACATACAACTTCAGTGTTTTTTCTTTCTTCCTTTTTTTTTGTTTGTTTTGTTTTAAGGCTGAATCACTGACCTGGATCTCTCAATTTCATTTCCATTTCATGCAAGGATGTGACTTCTCCCTCTTGCGGGGCGTGGATAACCATCACAGTTGACCCCAATAGGCTTAATATACAGCCTATTTTCCCGTGAATGTTCAAGTGCTCATTTAAAAAATAGGAAGACAATATTGCACTGTCGAGAGAGAAAGAAACAGAATCACTGGCTGTTCAATTACCTTCTGATGCTGTAGCAGCTTAGAGGTTGCAGTGTGGGTTGCTCTGTACCCCACAGAGCTGACTAGAATATGCTATGTGATACCAAAACGCCCAAAATTGTTCAGAAATGATGGTTATGTATTTATATCTTACCCCTTTTATGCCCCAGGAGGAGATATTATAGACATGTTATGCTACAGACACTCCCGTTACCTCTTAATTAGATTAATTAGAGCTTAATTAGCTTCCTATCACCTTATCTCCTGTAAAGTAACTCAAATGAAAGCTATTTTATAGCTCACTGCTAAAACTGAGCAATCCCTTCTTTGAAATGCTTGGCTCCTCAAATGCCTTGATTGGACGTGTTTTGGAGTGTGGCTTATTTGCATATATGGGATCTTTTAGGGACCTGAGCTTAAATAGAAGATTTATGTATGCTTCAAGTAAACTTGACGAACTCATCTGAGGACAATCTTACACAAGATGTTTGATGGGGTCATGTTGTCATGCAAGTCTGTCACATGAGGTCATGTAAGGAAGTCTGTCACATGAGGTCATATAAGGAATTTTTCACTTATGGGATCCTAAGCAAGCTCAAATGGTTCAAATTTGGGAGTGCTTTGGCTTTGTGAGTTTTGAATTAGGGGTGTTCAATCTATCCATTTAGAATACAGCCGACCATGGATGTTGTAAAGACACAGGCCCTAGGCTGGGGAGATGGGTCATTCAGTGCAGCAAAAGGAGCAATGCCTGAGTTTCATGACTAGGACCCTCGTAAAAAAGCCAGTGTGGTTGTGCATAGTTTAAAAACCACAGTGCTGGGGAGGTGGAGATTAAAGAGTCCCAGAGGCTTCCTGTCCAGCTAGCCTAGCTTATGTGTGAATCTCCAGCTCAGTGAGAGATTCTGTATCAACATAAAAGGGTGTTCAGTGTCTGGGGAATGACACCTGAGGCTGCCCTTTGGCATTCATTACACACACACACACACACACACACACACACACACACACACACGAACGAATGCATGCATGCATGCACGCACACACGAGTGATATGTACCTAGATAGCAGAGTTGATATGTAACTATCACAGACCTGTTCAACCATGCAGACTGTCAAATAGAAAACTCCACCTGGATATTTCTGCCTATTGAAAGTTACCAATGCTTTGTGTTTCACGATTGGCTTTTAAAATGCTCAAGGTTGGCACCTCCGTGGGCACCAGAGTAGGACATCCTGCTGCTACATCAAGAGGATGGCTGTGGTTCCAGCCCGCCAGGCTACTTCTTTGCTAGTTTCAATTTATGATGCCATTTGACTCCCAAGACTTTTTAGCAGGTGCTTTTTCAGAGTTGTCCTCTAGTGGTCACTTGTGGGACTGCAGTCCCAGTGAAAACTCATTAGGTTCTCTCTATTCTATAAAGACAGAAAGGAGAAGTGGGGAGACCTAGGCAGAAGCTTTCTACTAGATACATATACTTTATAGACTCTGAAAAGACAAAGGCAATGCCATGGTAGCCAGGCCACACAGAGTTCACGGCTCATCAAACACGTTCACTCGAATCACAATACAAACCAACTCAAAATAAAGCCAGATCCACTGTGCTGGTTGGTTTTGACACAAACTAGTCACCTGGGGATATGGACCCTCAATTGAGGAGTTGCCTCCTTCAGACTAACCCGTGGGCATTTTCTTGGTTAATGAATGATGGTGTGTGGGAGGGGTCAGTCCACTAGGAGTGTTACAACCCAGGACAGGGAGGTGCTCCTGGATTGTATAAGAAAACAAGCCGAGTAAGCTGGGGGGAGCAACCCAGTAAGCAGTGTCTCTCCATAGTTTCAGTTTCAGTTTCTGCCTTGAGCTTCATCCCTAGCCTCCCTCAATGGTGTGCACATGCATGTGTGTGTGTGTGTGTGTGTGTGTGTGTGTGGTGTGTGTGTGTGTGTGTGTGTGTGTGTGTGGTATGTGTGTACCCTTTCTACTCCTAGGTTGATCTTGGTAATGCTGTTTATTAAAGTAACAAAAATCAAACTAGGACATCCACATACTATAAAACAGGGACTCCTACTACAGGGGTATGGAATTTTTGCAAGAGTTGAAATGTAGCTTCAACACTATGCCTTTTAAAGTCTTCTGATGGCCGTAGCCATTAATCACTATGGCAACAAGAAAGATTCAGAGAAGTTTACTCAGATGAAAGGTTTAAAACAGACACACACTCTGGCTAGGCTTCACTGAATCGTCACAAACATAAATTGCAAGTACCTTGTGAGTACTTGTGAGCAGTGACACAAGTGCTCTTGTCCCATAGGGGTTTTTTGGAGGGGGGGGGGAGTGTTGCTCTTTGGTTTCTTGGTTTTGTATTAACAACAATGTAGTTTCTATTTCTATTGTTATTTTTTGTAGCTTTCTTAAGTTATTTTTGTAACTTTTTAGAGACAAGATTAGATTTTATCTTTGTTGGGGGTTGAACCCAAGACCTTCTGCATGTAAGTGATTTCCTAGCCCAAGAAACAGACCCTTATGCCTATGTTATAAATGGCTCGCCTCTAAGATTTCAGGAGTCCCAGACATTATTTGGGGCTGTCTGGGCTTTGTGAGCTCAGATTGCATTGTTATTCTTTGTGCTGTGATTTCTCATGGTTTAAGGCTGCCGGCAATAGTGAACTAGCCTCAGAAATCAATCTCTCTGTTGTTCTCTTACCTTATGAGAACGCTCAGAGCCCCCAGCGGAGTGACCAAGGTGGCGGGTGCGAAGGCATAAGCAGCGAAGTTCGCAGCCTCTCCAGCTCCCACTGGAAAGCAAGCAGAAATATGAGCACATGGGATTGTAGCTGCATCAGAAAAAAAATAAGCAAATGGCTCATGCTATCAGCAGACTTCTATCTCAAAGTGGCTAAGACCTACCGGAAAGCATTGACTTTGACAAATTACTTCTTGCAGCCTGTGAGAAAGGATTGCTATCAGGGGATGCTGATCTACCTGCCTGGTGGTAACAATGTAACAGTGCTGATGGACAAATGTGTGATATGGGGTTTTGATGGAGACTTGAGCCACTAAGATGTTGTAAACATATTTGATCAGTCGAATGGATTCTACTAGAGGTAGCTTTGGAATAGGTTGGAAACGACTCCACTTGCAATTTAACCACAGTGACAATATCGGCATCTTATAAAATGAGAGGGTTTGTAAGGAATTCCCGCCACAGGCCCACGGCTGGAATCTCCGAATTGGAGATGACCTACAGGCAAGTGATGGTGTCTCAGGAGCCCAAGAAGAGCCAAGGAGCTGCTTCAAAGTCCTAAGAATAGATGTCTAAATGTAATCTTCTCTGAGAAACTTGAGATCCACACCAAGTACTACATTGCAAATAACTTTCAGAGGGAAGGAAACTCCCCCAAGAGCTAGCTTTTGTGTGAAAGCTAGCTTATTCTCAGAGACTGCAGGGGGATACTTCTCCAGAGACTGTAATATTCAATGCTGTCCAACTGCAACACGCAAACACATAGCGGAGAGAGGAAACAGAAGAGTATATCCCTTTTCTTTGAATACCCAGCATTAGAACACCGTAAAGACAGATCTAAATTTACAGAGCAATTAGGAGACTGCTCTCATAAAAAAAAAAAGTCATGGTGCCCTTTCCAGACTATTCAGTTTCTTTTGGTGCCTTTATATTCAAATATTATATTATTAAATTTTATATTATATTATAAATATAATATTAATATAAATTATAAATATAATTATATTATAAATATTATATTAATTATATTATAATTATTATATTGAGATGGTTTCTAATTTTATAGATGTTGTTCTATGCAAATATTAACTTTACATGCTAATAGCCAGAAAGAACCCCAATGTATGTTCTTACCCAAACTATCACAAGCTTGTTTGCTTAGTTTACATGGCATTGTAAACATAGCCACACAATTTTCTCCTTAGATTTTCATTTTAAGATTTATTTTTTACTCCATGTATGCAAGTGTTGGCATGTATGCATATCTGCACATTTTGTGGGTGTCTGGAGCCTATGGAAGTTAGAAGAGACGGTCATGATGCCCTGGAACTAGAATTGCGGATAGTTGTGAGCCTCTGTGTAGGTGCTGGGATGTGAACTCAGATCCTCTGCAAGAGCATCAAGTGATCTTAACTATTGAGGCATCTCTCCAGCCCCTGTAGTTTCCTTTGAAAGCATGAAGGAAGGCTGAGGAGATGCAAGGAAGACACGGACACAGAGTAAGAGAATCAGTCAGGTCATCTCTACTGGAACCTTCCTAGGGTAGTCCAGTCAACTTTTACTCAGCCAATGGATATGAAAACACCTTAAAAACAGAAAGGGCTCTACAAATTTAAATATCGACCTTTTTAGTTTCCAACATTTATTAGGGAAAAGGGACTTGGGCTGTTTCTTTTTAAAAATTAAAAAAAAAAACGAGTTCTTTATTTTGTGTGTATGAGGGGTGTGTTCATACGTATGTCTGTGCACATGGTGCCTGTGAGGCTCAGAAGAAGGTATTTGATCCCCTGGAACTGGAGTTATAGACGGTTGTGAGCTGGCGTGTGCTGGGACTCAGTCTGCAAGAACAGCAAGTGATCTTAACTGTCCAGCCATCTCTCCAGCCCCCGGGTTTTGACTTCTAATAGGATTTCTTCAATGCTGGAATAAGTTAATTGTTTTTGGAAAACAGGAGGACTTTAGGGTTCAGGGTACAGAGAGAGCTGAGCTGTGAGCCACATGAAGCTACCTTATGATGTCCTGCCTTTGGAAGACTCTGACTTGACATTGAAGCAAGTTTGTGGGAGGTAAGAGAGGGAGGTGGGGAAGTCAGGGAGAGTGGCAAAGCAGACAGCCGGCCTCCCAGAAGGACATGGTATTAGTATTTTGGAAGTGCTTCAAGCCTGAGAGGTCTGTTTTTATCCTTAAACTTAGTGTGGGAGGAAGAGAGTCCTGATAAACTCTTCTATCTCAAAGCAGCTAAGACCTACTCGAAAGCTATGACAACTTCTTTCAGCCTGTGAGAAGGGATTGCTATCAGGGGATGCTGATCTACCTGCCTGGTGATAACAATGTAACAATGTGGATGAACAAATGTTACAACTTTACTCTGGTATCAATATCCAAATAATCGTTTTTTTAAAATTTATCTACACTTGGTCCTCATAAGGAAGACACACCCATTTACAAGAGAATGTTCAGTCAGGATAGCCAAAACAAGTCAAGTAAGAACTCAGAAGAGGAGCTGGAGAGACGGCTCACAGTTTAGAGCACTGGCTGCTCCTCCAGAGGACCCAGGTTCAATTCCAGCACCCACAGGGTGGCTCACCCAGTCTGTAACTCCAGTTCTCCATTGGATGTCCCCTTCCGGCTTCCTCATGCACTACATGCACAGGGTACACAGATAGCCACACAGGCAAAACACTCATACGACACAAAATATAAATAATAAATAAATAAACGAGGAACAAAGAACTCAGAAGATCCAGGAGGGAAGATGTTTCTCAATTCACCCGGGGAAAACAGGAGAAGTTTGTGATATAAAATATAATATTGAAAACACAAACGTCTTCAATAGCATTCTGTGAAAGCACAGAGCAGGCTCTGTCAAAAAGAGTGAAATAACCTCTTTGGCAGTAAATGGATATAATATGCCAAGTCACCAATCCTTTTCCAACAGAGGTCCATCCTCCAGAGGAGGGAAATTACTGAGCATGAGAACTCATGAGCTTCATACTTACTTGACAGCAGTCCTGCCCACCACAACCATTCCTTGAGGTAAGAATGTCCACCTTGCCCTGGGAAATAGCAAAAAAAAAAAACAAGAGTCAGGCTTTCACCTCAGGAGATGAGGGAAGAAGCCCTGACTCCCCAGAAAGGTGCTGAGCATGTGGGAAAAGGCAAGGCTTCTGGTCACCTAACTCGGCAAGAGTCTTCTCTGAGTGAGGATACACTCTCAGTCCTTCCCAAGGTCTTTTCGAGCTTTCTGCTACCTTTGACTTCCATGATGTTTATGGAAAGTTCCTTTGACTTGTGTGAAGTTTTTACTTGATCACCAGGTTCTCTGACGATGTCAGTTGGCAGTACAGACATAGGGCTTTATAAACTCTAAATTTGTTTTCAGTCGTAGTTAAAAAAAAGTTAAAACCTAAACCATAGCTTGCAGCTGACGCTGGTCCTAGTGGGAAGAAGATAGCTAATACGGAGCCTCTGGGACTTTGGAAGAGCCAATTAAATTCTGGGCAAGCATCAGACAGGTGGACCCTGCTTATCTTTCACTCTGACATACTGAAGAGGACAAGCAGCTTTTCTGAAGCTGCCTAGGGTCATCTCTCTGTGAACTACCTGTGACCTGTGACCCGAGTCACTGCTAACATGTTGGCTATAGAGAATGGAATTTTCTCAGTCCTAACGCACGTAACTACCTGACTCTCACCTTGATGGTTTTGTTATAACTAAACTAAGCAGGACACAAAAGCAATAAAAGATGATCTTGCAAGGTAGTTTATTTTCCTTCCTTAGTATTTTCTCCTTATGAAATTTACAAATGACTAAACAGCAGCCATCACACCGGATGTCTGTACCTCTCCCGTGCTTTGCCATTATGCCAGGGTGTTTTCTTATTGCCTGCAATTGTTCTTTATATATTAGGAATTCTATAACACTGTGTCCTATATTTCATAGCTCTCCTCACCACCAAGATGATCTAATTACTTAGTTTCAGTAAGTTATTTCCAAAGAGGATGTCTGTGTATGACTTATTTTATGCATCCATTCAGAGAATCTCTTAAATTACATAGAATATCTTCTTCCTTTACACATGACAGATTTATGCTTAAGACTTTATTTCAAGTTCAGTCTGGCATGTATTTTGCAGAATGGTCACTGGTTTTCCCTCTACTTTTCCCCAGTTGTCTCAACACTTTTAATTTATGAATTCACTTTTCTTCACTGCTTTGAAGAATAACATATTAGCTGCTGTGTGTAATCTCCCACTCATACATCTTCAACAATCCCTTTTTATTTAAATTCCAGTACCAAATTGTTTTCATTTAAGACCACACTATAGTATATTTTCTGATGGAGCAAATCTTCTCTCCCATTATTCATTTAGAAACTTGTTTACATTTGTAGCCATTTATTTTCCCATTTTGACCTAGGAAAATGTATGAGTTTCTTAAGCTACGATACTTATCAAAATGAACATGAATCCAGTCAGACAGGCTACTCAGAGTCTGAAATGCCACTCTACATATCGGGATTCCACCATTATCTGTTCGTTGACTCAGCAAATATTTGGTGGGTGCCAAATACTGTAGGTGCATGGTTTATGAGTCTACTATCAGTAAAATGTGCTGACTAAACAATACATGCAACATGCAATATCTTAGAGGCAGTGAAGGAAACTGGTTCAATGAGAGAAACCGAAGGGTAGTGGAGAAGGAGACCGTTCTAGGGTGGTGGGCTATGGCACGATTCAGAGGGATGAGTCAGCTGGACGAAGGGTAGGGGGAAGAGAGTTCTGTGCCAAGGGAAAAGCTCTTAGGGTAGAAGGGAGCGTGCTCTATTTCAAGGGCACTAGCGAAAACTTCGTTGGATGTGTTCCTTACCTGCTCTGGTAATTCCCTTGTTGGCCAGTTGCAAGAGACCCTTCTTTTTGAGTATGAAACTTGAGCCAATAAAAACGCTGGAACTTATGGCCAATACCAAGCCTACATACAGCCTGTATTTGTTTTCTACACTTGCTGAAACGCTGAAGTTGGTTTTGGAGGAATTCAGGTTCGTGTAGACTATAGGGTAAGCCAGCAGCTGTGACACGTTTGTAATCTCACAGGAAGCCCGGGAAGAGTTGGAGCAGACCAGCGACAGCACATACCCTGGCAAAAAGAAAGAAGGGGATGGTAAGAATGCGAGGGGGCTGTGCGAACACTCACTCCTGTCTGCTGAAGACGGACCTGAGTGAATGGAAACACATTTCTATTGTAAACAGGAAACTCCCGCCTAAGAGGTGGTCCACAGGCCAACAGACACTTTCAATGCGGCTTTCCCACATTCTTAAAATGACATAAAGATTATTTAGTTGTCATTGTTCAAAGAGGAGAGGATTCACACAAAAGTCTTCTGATAAACCCTGCGACCTTGCAGTACATGAGTCTTGGGTTCAGTAAGGAAGCAGCCCGTTGGAAACGGAAGTGCTTGCTTAGGTCTGCCTTCTGCTCTACAGCTCACCATGGCACCCCCACCCCCACCCACCTCATTCCCCATGATCAGTCTGTCTCACAGAAAGCAGGGTTTGTGACAGGCTGGTGGAGAAGGCCATGGCCATGCCACTGTCCTATAAATTATCCTATTATAGGAAATTTAGCTGACCCATTCATGGGGTATGAACTATGCATTCCAGAAAATGCATTAAACTTTAATTTTGCATACCGCTTAGCCCAAAGAAAATCGTCTCTCAGTTTAACTAATTGACTTGCTCCTGAATAAACAGAATTTTGTAGAAAAATGAATTAAACATCAGTAGGCTTTATAAAGAATAAGATTATAGTAAGAATGCAAAACTACTAGAACAGACCCATTCTGTGCACTGGAATTTTTAGGCTAAACTCTAAAACATGAAAGAGAAACATGTCGCACACCATGAGAAACTTCTGATAGACTGCCACCTGGACAGCTAACCAAGAAACTGACATTGTGACTAAATCTTCTACTTTCTCATCTTATTTCCTTTTTTAAAAGGCAAAGTGTCCCAACATCATTTATCCTAAACAAAAAACAGACAAAGGTAGATCATGGAATTCATGAAAACCCCAAATCCACCATGGTAAAGAGCCTCTTGGAAGGAGAGCCAGTCCCAAGCGATCAGTTGGGAAACATATCCAGATGAACAATACTAAGGGAACCCACCAGGCTGTATTTATACATTTATATGTATAATAACTAAAATAATATTTGAACAGGTCATGAAGTTAATAAGGAATGGTGTGGGATGCAGGGGAAGTTGGAGGGAGGAGAGGGTACCTACTCTCAGTCCAGTACTCGCATAGGAAATTCTCAAAATTAAAAAAAAAAGAAAAAAATGTAAAAACAAAACTAAAACAAGCAGGGCAGTGGTGGCACACGCCTTTAATCCCAGCACTTGGGAGGCAGAGGCAGGAGGATTTCTGAGTTTGAGGCCAGCCTGGTCTACCGAGTGAGTTCCAGGACAGGCAGGGCTACACAGAGAAACCCTGTCTCGAAAAACCAAAAACTAAAACAAACAACAGCACTCTGATTTAACATCCCCCGATCTTACATTATGCCAACACATCACTGACAGCTTCTAAACACGTAGTGAGAAGACTTCCCATAAGGGGATCTTCACGTTGTCCAAAAGCATCCTGAAGCTATCATAATTTATAAAACTCAATTAGGAAACCATCTTAAAGTTTTCAGTCTTGAAATGACTGAGAAACTGATCTCAAACATTTCCTATTTCATTTTTCTGTGTGACTTAAAGAAGAATTGGTTTTACTTGAGAGCTGTAGAACTGATTCTGAGTCAAGACTTTTAAATATTCGAAGGGAATTACATTACTTAAGGGATTTCCAAGAAAAACAGAATAAAACAAAATAGAGAAATGTCCTGCAATATTGTTTTAAAAGAACAACCATGAATGCTCACTCATAGTAGTGAGGTAGCTACAATATTCTTACTTTTCCCTGTGAACATCTCATCTAAACCCAAGAAATGAGCTAGGCATATAATCCAGGCATTTGGGAGTTAAGCTCACAATTTTGAGATCAGTCTGAATTACAGGAAGAGACAGCAGAAAAGAAAAAACCAAAAAAACAAAAGCAGCCAACTAAAGAAACAACAACAGACAAATGGAAAGAGAGCTTGGGCATTTTTTGCTAGTTACAATCTGATTACATTCATTCCTGAGAAAACTTTGAACTCAACTTCCCAATGAATGCATGCTTGTCCTTCACTATGAGGTTAGCATAACCATTCCAGAACTTCATCTCTGAAGTCAGGGTGGGTGGCCCTCATTCCAGAAAAACAATATGCCTTCTAAGCAGCTGATGAAGCAAAAAAACCATTTCCTCCACTTTAGGGGCAGGGGGACGGTCGTGCCAAGGGAACACGAATCATCTTGTTTGCATTTTCCACGTTCTGTCAGGACTGACATGAAGGCTGGGAGTTTTATGGCAGGAGAAATAATAAAAACCTTGCTTGGTTATTGACCTTAGAACTTAAATTGATTTATGCTTTGGGAGTGTATTCAGGGAGGAAAGCCCACAGAGGCTGTGATCGGAGGAGGGAGAATGAGGGTTTGGAGGGGCCCAGGGCACTGGGAAAAGAGAAGGTCAGGGTACACTGTGAGGGCAGAGACCCAGGAGGGTTTTAGAGGATCCAAAGCTATCTCTAATCAAAGTGTCTCTTGATCCCAAGAAGCAAAGTATTTGAAGGACTTGAAGCCAGACCTTACTCCACACTGAAAGTCTGTAACAGTCATTTAAAGATTGATTGTACTAGACAGTCACTTTGAAAGTGAATACAAGGCTGTATTTCTGCCAGCAGAGGGCTTGCTTAACTTCTTTGGTGTTATTGTTCTTTAAATATGAAGTAGAAAATAGCAGATATGTGCTACTTTGTTAAAAAAAAAAAATCACTCGATTTAACAAACAAGATACTACTCCTTAACCGGGCAGTGGTGGCGCACGCCTTTAATCCCAGCACTTGGGAGGCAGAGGCAGGCAGATTTCTGAGTTCAAGGCCAGCCTGGTCTACAGAGTGAGTTCCAGGATAGCCCAGGCTATCAAGAGAAACCCTGTCTCGAAAAACCAAAGGGAGAAAAAATACTACTCCTTACAAGTAAGGCTGATTCTGGATTCTCGTTAACACTTCTCTCCTTAGAAAAGTGATTTCTAAACAAAACAAAACAAAACAAACAAACAAACAAAAAGCCAGGCAGTGGTGGCGCACGCCTTTAATCCCAGCACTTGGGAGGCAGAGGCAGGAAGATTTCTGAGTTCGAGGTCAGCCTGGTCTACAGAGTGAGTTCCAGGACAGCCAGGGCTACACAGAGAAACCCTGTCTTGGAAAAACCTAAAACAAAACAAAACAAAACAGAAAAGTGACTTCCTTGCTGTAACAGTGCCAAAGTTGGGTAACTGGGAATTGTATAGCTAAGCAACCCAAGTCAGTCTTTTTACTTCAGAAAGTGATAAACGTAACATACGTAAAGTCAGTAAAGTCTTAACGTTCACAGAAAGGCAAAACACTTTCATCTCTCAAAGCTACGCACATCTATAGAGAATCATTTAATTGTACAGTTTATGGCAGATTATCTGATTGCTGGGAAGTCTGTGATCGGGCAAAGCTTCATTGTAATTAGAGAATCACAGCAATGCACTCCCAGATTGAAGACTGAGTTGTCTCACCATCTAGTCTTCTGTGGTTGATAAGTCTCAGCCCTTCCATGTTTGGCACACGGTTCTTTCCCTGGTATAGTTTGGATGCATAAGCATACATGAAAGGCCTGATCCCCAGGTGGTACTACCAGGATGTAGTGGCAAGGTCAAGAGGTGGGGTCTAGTTGGGGTGGGAGGGTCTTTGGGTCAATGGAGGTGTGCCTGCCTCAGGGGGCATTATAGCATTCTGTCATCTTTCTCTCTCCCCATGATAAGGTGGGCAGATTTGTTGTGCTGCCTCACTGCAGACATGGGAAGTCTGAGTGGGATCTTTCTGTCCATCACAATTCATTCACCAGATTTGAGCCTCTGTCGATCAGGTCACACCTTCCTTGGTTGGTCTCACTGACTCTGCTGTAGTTTTCCATGCCAATTAAAATAAAGCCTCAATTCCTGCCAACCCTAAACTTTAAAACTTAACATGCTCTGAGACTTGTTCACCTCTGACCTTTTGTTGCATTGTATATATATTCTTGTCTCACTCATCCCTCAAACAGCACAAGTTACACTTTCATTCATCCATCCAAATATTTATTGTCTTTTAGCTGCCACGAATGTTATGAGCACACACAGTGGTGAACATAACTCTCCTGTATTCTAATGGGGAAGGGCTAGAGAAATGAACCATGTAATATGTTTAAATGCCAAGAAAAGCAGTAAAGGCTACATACATATACATGTACATATACATTACATAAACATAATTTGAAAACAGGATTAGGTAGAAATATCTGTTGCATGTAAAAGACAAAATTTGAGGCAGAAGTATGTGTGAGGGGTAAAGGGACTGTGTCGTCAGTGGGATGGAGGACAGGAAGGAGGTGGAACAAGATGTAGTCACAGAGCAGTTGGCACAAGATCCGGTGGGTGGATGGACTGGTAAAAAACAAAACAAAACAAAACAAAAACAAAAAACAAAATAACCCCCCCCCCAAAAAAAAACAAACAAGCCCTATCCTGTCATCATTCCAAAGCTCTACCCAGTTTTCCTTTATATTCAGAGAAAGTCGAGTCCATCTGCCTCATCCACAGGCTCCAGACCTATGGTCCTGCTTCCTCTGTTCTGTAGAACCTTACTAGGTCCGGCTGTCTCTTTTGTAGTTGTCTTAAGTTAGTTGCCCCTCACCTCACATCTTTTATAGTGGCTATTATTTCGTCTGTTACAGCGTTGGCACACACAGGGAGCTGCTTCTTGGCACTGAAAAGCCTCCTCCTGGGTTGAGGTTGTAGCTCAGTGGCAGAGCACAGTACACGCCCGCCCGCTCACACAGCTGTTTCTTCACAGTCACAATCAGAAGAAACTTTCAATTCCCTCTCAGCCAATGACACCATTTAGTACCCCCAAGCAATTATGCTTCTCCTCAGTTTGTTTTATAGCATTATGTTATATGCGTATCCATATGGTTATGGATTTGCTCAACAAAACAGCTGTTGAACCCATACCACCCAAAGTGTTGTGCTAGCTACTTATTTGCTCACAGGCAGTCATCTCCCCTGCGGACTGGTGAGGTATAGGTCAACAGGACAGGCAAACAGAGCAGATGATTTTAAGGAAAGCACAGCAAGCTAGAATAAACAGAGAAGGCAGAAGGAGAAGGATAAATTGTTTAGGCTAATTTGGAACAGAGTAAGGGTTAGACACAAATTAGAACAAATCTAGAACAAAAGAAATTTAGACATTGCAGTGGACAAGTGTATGTATAAACTCTCTCATGCAGAAATGCTCATTATTTCAAATAACCAGACAGAACTAAGGGCCAAGGGTGTGGCTCAGAGGCACAGTAATTGCCTGGCATGGAGGGGCGGAGGTCTTAGGTTTGATCCCCAGGACTTCCAAACCAAGTGAATTGCAATGGAGAACTCCCACCACAGCAGCCCATGAAGCAACCACAAAATGCTTCCAAATGGAGGTGAGAGAAGATGCTGCTGGTTTATACCCCTCTATTATCTTTTGTTGTTGGTTGGTTGGTTACAGGGTTTCTCCATGTAGCCATGGATGTCTTGAAACTCTGTGGACCAGGCTAGTCTCAAACTTACAGAGATCTGCCTGCCTCTGCCTCCCACGTGCTGGGGTTAAAGGCAGGTGCCACCTCTGCTGACTTAAGGCCTATCTTTAAGGTCTTCTTTCTTTAAAGGGCCTGGGGGAGCAGGCAGGAGCTGGGAGGAGTGGGGAGGAGCAGGGTGGAGCAGGAGTGGCAGGGAGGAGTGGGGAGTGGCAGAAAGTGTCAAAGGACTGCTGGCCCTGGTGTTTCCATTAACTAGCGCTGTTTTCACACTTTACCATCTGTAAGAAAGGTTACTCAGTTTTTCCTCTTGGGGAAAAAGTAAATAGGAAGCCAGGTAAGGTGGTGCTTATTCTGAATCCAGTGCTGGGGGCAGGGGCTGGTGAGTCTCTTTAAGTTCAAGGTTAGCCTGGTCCACAGTGAATTCCAAGCCAGCTAAAACTATGTAGTGAGATCCTGTCACAAAACAAAACAAAACAGACACCCTAAAATGAATAAACAATCAATTTTAAATGACAGTTCAGGAAAAGAACTTAAGAAACATCCCAGTAACCTTGCATGCATACTTTAAATTTTTAAAATCATTTATAGTTCATACTAAATACTAGGCTCAACAACGTATGCCACAGTGTTTCCTGAACAACTTTTAGTTTTTGTTTTGTTTTTTGGGGGGGACTAGAGAGATATTTTTAAAATAGTGCTTAATTTGGGCACACAAGAAATCTTTTAGGACTTAGAAACAAATACCTTGTGTTGTAGTTTTAAGACATGAAGGAAATCTCTTTCAGAGCACTTGATAAAGTTATGGTTTATGAGGATTAAAGTGTCTCTTGGAGGCGGTGGTGGTGCACGCCTTTAATCCCAGCACTTGGGAGGCAGAGGCAGGCAGATTTCTGAGTTCGAGGTCAACCTGGTCTACAGAGTGAGTTCCAGGACAGCCAGAGCTACACAGAGAACCCCTGTCTCGAAAAACCAAAAAAAGTGTCTCAGTAGTAAAAACTATCATCATTTCATGGATTTTGAGAAATGCCTATCACACGTGTTTTTTGAAAGAGTGATGTGTCAAATTCTAAGAAACGTGTCATCTCTCAGAGGCCATGGGGTGGATGGGGCATTGTGTCAGTCCTGAGTCTTTGATGCAGCAGTTAATTCTGGCAGCTCTGGAGACTGGAAGTCTGAAATCAGCATGGCCTCGGGGTTGGGCTCCTGGTGACAACCTCCCCTTCCTTGTGTTTTTTTTTTTTTTTTTTTTTTTTTGGTTTTTCGAGACAAGGTTTCTCTGTGTAGTTCTGGCTGTCCTGGAACTCACTCTGTAGACCAGGCTGGCCTCGAACTCAGAAATCCACCTGTCTCTGCCTCCCAAGTGCTGGGATTAAAGGCGTGTGCCACCACCGCCCGGCTCCTTGTATTTTCTTGGATTGAACTTTCAGGTCTCTTTCATATACAGCCACACCAAAGTACCGTATACACCTACAGGTGAAATACAGGCCCAAAGAATGCCATGTTTAATTTGAACATTAACTATGAAGCCGCATTAAAGTCTCTGGTTCACTTTCTGTATCTGTAAAGATGGAAACCAAAACTACAGAATTTAGCTATGCAGGAGTGTGAACAGATATGTTTTATACAAATGTTTTGAATTTTCAAGATTATACCATATATATCAGTATAGAAGCAGAAGAGAAGGGTACAGCCAATTCTCAGAGTCACGATTTCTCAATTGCCTCATCTTAAAACTTTTCTAAAGTTATTTTTGTCTCATGTATATGGGTGTTTTGCTTGCATGTATGTCTGTGCACCACATGCATGCCTGATGCCCTCAGAGGTCAGAAAAGGGTGTCAGGTACCCTGGAACTGGAATTAGAGATGAGTGTGAACTGTCCTGTGGATGCCGTAATCAAGTTCATGTCCTCTGAAAGAACGGTCAGTGCACTTGACCACTGAGCCATCTCTCTAGCTCCTGATTTCTTTTCTTAAAACCAAAGACATTCAGGTCAGGAAGATAGAAAAAGGTCAACTTTAAATATCACAGGCATTTTCCTCTGTTGTCTAGCTATGGTCTGGAAAAGTGGCTCACTCCATGAAATAAAACTTTGAAAACCTTTGTTTCTTCTCTGCCTAAAGCTTGCATTTTGAACCCCATGTCAGCTAAGAGGTCCTCAGACATGAGAATTTATCAACGTCCTTTGGCAGCCCAGGATATCTGTCCTTGAGTTCATCATAACATCACCTCCACAGCCTCTGACACAGAATGTGTGTGCTGTTGGAGTGTCCCAGGTGATGGCTGCAATGCTTGCATTCTGTATCCCCGGGGTCATGTTTTCACTGCTAATAAAAGCTGTTTTTGGTTGTTGAACTTGATTTGAGTTCTGTTAGAACACTTGCAAATAGTAATCAAACCAAATTAAAAAAAACCCACCCCTTTATGTGTATTTAAGTTTGTCTTTTTATTTTGAGATAATTTGGGGTTATGAGATCTTTTGAAGTATTCAGTCATGGTTTTAACAGTCGAAATCAAAGTACTACTGTAACTTTTCCTTTTGGGCGTCTTATGAAACTACTTTGTTCTCGGACTCCATGATTAGCTCATCATTCTGGTCTCAGGTAGATTAACACATTCTCTAAAGGGTCTGAGCCACCCAATCTGCAGACCACCCACACCTTCTAACATTAACTGTGTAAGACTGCCACAGCTGTAGGTACACTATCAGATCATTTGCTTCTTGGGAACTTCCTGTCATCAGGGTAGTAAACAGACTAGCGTTGAGGGTATGACGACAGCCCTTTCCTAGGACGTCGGCCACTGCTTGGCTCACAGGATTCTTGTTCATCACCTCAAGCAAATCAGTGAAAAGCAGATCCATTTAAGCCCCATCAGGGTCCACCTTGTGGATTTCCTGAGGTATCCCTGTGCCACCTACTCTATCAACAAGAAGATGTCTTTCCACTTTAGAAAGGAAGAAAGAGAACCAAGCGGAATCTCTGGGGCTAAAACCTAGTCTCCTACTACTGAAATTACAGATTAGCCTCTCCCATCCTTCCCAGTACCTTCCTGCACAATTAATCACTGGGTGACACAGAGCTCCAATAGTTCTTGTAGTTACTAAATGTGTGAGCAAAGCAGAAAAAATATCCAGAGGTCAAATGAGTGGGTGCAATCTGCTCACAGATCCCTGAACAAACAAGGGCTGGGTACATTAGTGCCGATCTGACTCTGTGGCTCCAGAATTATTTAGAAAAGGGACCAATTGCCATTAAGTACATGACTGTCTAGGAAATAACCCTAGATGCAGCTGCCTTAGGGACCACCAGTCTCAATTTGGGGAGAGTTTGTGAACTGTTGTGCATTTTCTTTTACATGCCTCTCCCCTTTCTTACTAGCTGGGTTTTTTTGTTTGTTTGTTTGTTTGTTTTTCGAGACAGGGTTTCTCTGTGTAGCCCTGGCTGTCCTGGAACTCACTCTGTAGATCAGGTTGGCCTCAAACTCAGAAATCCGTCTGCCTCTGCCTCACAAGTGCTGAGATTAAAGGCGTGTGCCACCACAAGCCGGGCACTAGCTGGGTTTAAATGAGTCTCCTCCCTTCCTTCTTCCCACCCCCCTTTTCTTTCTACCCCATTAAGTTTTAAGCTGGAAAAGCCAAGAAGAAAAGACATGAAGGATATTGCCAGAAACTTCAGAAACAGTAGTTCCCAATCTGTGGTTCTCGACCCCTTTGGGGGTTCAAACGATCCATTTATAGGGGTCACATAGCAGATATTTGCATTATGATTCATAACAGCAGCGAAATTACAGTTATGTTGCAGCGAAGAAATCATTTTATGGTTGGGGAGTCTCTACAACATGGGAAGCCGTAGCTAAGCCGTAGCTACACTGTCCTAGCATTAGACTGGGAACCACTGTAAGGCGCCTGTCTTACCAGACAGCTTCTTTGACTCGTTAAGCAAGTAGGTTCAGATGACCTTTGCCCTGACACTGGTGGAAAACAAAACGATAATTTCATTTGCAATGCACATTTCCCAAGATTGTCCCACCTTTCCCCTTACTCTCATTCAGTTCTCTCTGACCTTCTGTGTGGAGACTGCAGGAAGCCAGTGGATGTGGTGAACATCTGGCAAAGGTCAAGGGGGCGGGGACCAGGGATTTTACAGGGCAAGGTGTGGGCTGGTAATCCCAGTCCGGCCCAGAGGAAGAATTTACAAAAGGGCACACCCAGTTCCCTGTTGGAGGAGTCACCCTCCTCAAAAGATTGCCCAGTAAGTCATACCTGAGCGAGCTCTGAGTGGGACTCTGACACAGTCTGTTCAGGGAGCGGCGTGGGAAGCCCACGAGATCCCTGGTACGTCCTCTGCCCGGCAGGTGACTTGAACCATGTACTCTGGAATTGAGGCTGAGCCAGGAAACGTCCTCCTAGATCAAACCCTGGAATCTGTCCTCAGCAAGCATCCCGAATTTCCCTGCCTCACACTCAGTACGACGTAATCAACATTGGGCTGGCCCGGGGACCAAGAGGGCGTCACCTCTGTCCTGCTCCCACTTGGGCTTCCCCAAAGAGTCTGGAGTGCAGCGGGCACAGCTAAGTATTTACTGTCCCGTTGGTGAGACAGCCGACTGGACGACTGGAATACTAAATGACTAACTAGAAGACCGCCTTGAGAATCCGCACATTTTTCCCGAGACTAGTTGTGTCTCGAGACCAAGCATCTGGGCTCCCAGCTACCCAAGTGACCCAAGTGTCCCACCGCCGGGGCTGACACTCACCTTCGTGGCAGGGCTCTCCGGGTGGCAGCCTCAGCTGTGCCCCCATGGCCTGGGGACCGGGCTTCCTCCGTGCTAGCAATAGTTTCTCACACACCAGTGTCCCGGGACCCGCGTTCGTTCGGGCGGAGCAGTGGAGTCAGCGAAGGGTGTGCGCTGTCTCCGCCCCCGTGACAGCCTCAGCCAATGAGAGTGACTAGGTGGGGCTTCAGGGTGGTTTGAGACTCATTTTCCGCCCACTGCTTGTCGCCGCTGGAGTTCCTTAAGTCGCCAGTGTCTGCAGGGTGGAACCGGAGCTGCACAGGTGCTTAGTCCAGAAACACCTGTCCAGGAAGCGATGAGGTCACAGCGCGGATGCTGCCGAAGCCACCCGGGGAATTTAGTGATGGAGAGGCTGTCCTGAGGCCCCCTTCTGGCTGTCCGGGAGCGGACGGAGTGCTGGCCGGCGTCTGTGGGACGTTTTCATCACTGACTTTTGTGAGGCAAGGCGCGGTCTGCTGGAGTTCTGCTCTGAGTCCGTGCTAAAGTTTATTCTGGGATTTTTTCAAACAGGCTTGGTGCTTCTGCTCCCTTATGCACGCCGTTGTCTTCCTTGTCTTACAATACCCGTGCCTACCTGTTTTCAACAAGCAGGCATCTCCCTCTCCACCCGCCCGCCTTATCTCCACGCCCAGTCATGGAAGAAAGAAGCTTTTCAGGGATCAGCAATGTCCAAACTGAGAAGACTTTTGCCCACGCTGAAGTTCATGATATTTTAGCAGCACACTACATAACGTACATGAATAGATTCATTACGTCGCACAGCACAATTTATTAACTCAGGTTTGCAGGTGTGGTGAAGTAACTTAGCCAAGAGGTATTTATACTTCAAGAATTGGTCACACTTCCTGCTGAAGCCCACAGCAGGAAGAGCTGAGAGCAAGAGCGTGCGTGCTTGTGGGGTGCTTTTGCGCCCTGGCACTTGAACGCTGTGCTCCCATCGGCTCTAGGTATTCATGTGCAGCTAGTGACTTTATTGCCTAAGAGTTTCACTGCAGAGATCCATCTTGCTTTTCTTGTTTTTAGGCTTATGAGACAAAACTTAAATCCAAGTTAGTCAATAGTCTAGGATGCATACTTTTTTCCGCGGGCGTGACTTGTGAAAAAAGAATAGGGCGGGGACAAGAACAGGTGAAAGTGGCAAGGACCATTTAAGCCAGTTTTGGATAGGGAGCCTTGTGAAGTAGACATCTATTTAGATGCTTTCTTTGGACTTCAGATTTCAAGTTTTGTCTTCATCACAGATTGGCAATGATAATAAATCTGATCTGAGGTGCTTATTACTATTTAACAAACATCAGTTACTATGTGGCAAACCCTACCCTAAGCTCTTTATAAAAAATTGTTTAATTTATATTAGAATCATTCAAAATGATAATAGCTGTTATTTTCCACTTTATGCTTTATAGCTTCACTTGAAAAACAAAGCCTTGAAAATGTTCCTTTGAGATTCATTAGTTTTCTTTGTTTGCACACGAATGCACACATGTGCATGCAAATGAACATGTGGGTGTGTCTGTGGAAACCAGAAGAGGGCATTGAGCATTCTCCTCTATCACTCTTTATTTCCTCCATGGGGCCTGTCATTGAGCCCGAGCTAGGCTAGTCAGCAAGCCCCAGAAATCCTTCAGCTTCTGTCCCCCGGCATGCTGGGCTTATGGGTGTAAACCATGTTACCGTTTTTTTATGTGGGCTCTGGTTCTCATGCACAGGCAGTAAGTGCTGTTACCTTCTGAGTCACCTCTCTTGCACGTTGAGATGACAGTCTGTTTTTGGCAGGAAGTACTTTGCTATAAATCTTATTTATTTCAGTTCTGAGTGTGTGAGAAAACCCTCTGGGAAAAATAAGCAAACTTGCTCAAGGTCACTGCTTGGGACAGCCCTAGCCCAGTGTGTCCTAGGCAGAAATCAGTCATGAATTCCCCTCACTCATTATTTCTAGATGAATAGATATGTGGATACCACACAGGATGTCACTGGTGGACTAATTGGGGGGTGGGTGTTATCCCCATCCAAGAATATATTATTTAATTCAATGAGGAATAACATCTAAACATCTTTAATGAACCCACTCTGGAGTTTTGAAATCCTTTTATGACTCAAAACTTAGAACATGACAGTAAACAAAGCCCTCTAAAAGGGAGGCTCACACTTGCTGGGCTTTCTTTGTGCAAGGTCTCTAGACCCAGTGATGATCGTGAAAACTGGAGATTGGAGTGCCCCAGAGCTAGAGGACAATGCAAAGCCACACTGTTGTAGCTTGGGCAGGTCTGCAGAGTGCCTCTGTGTGAGCCTTTAACCTCCATTGCCATGCTATGGGGGAGTTTGCCACTATCTGGCAGGAGGTGGGGACAAGGCAGAGGGGACAGCACCTGGGAGGCAGGATGGAGGGTAAGTTGTAGACATGCCATGTGTAGCACTAGCTTACTGCTCTTAGTTTATTATTGCCCCTGACCCCAATAAGTCTATTTAAGGGGTTATCGATTTTAAAAATCTTTCTGAGAAGCAACCGCTTTTCTTTGCGGACTTAAAATTCACTGTCTCCTGTTCTTATTTTGAATACCTTCTTCCTTATACTTTGAATTCAATTTATGTTCTGTATTTTTCAATGTGAACTTTCAGATCACTGTTTTTAAACATTTATTGTCCTTTAATATATGTATTTAAGGGGCTGGGAGATGGCTCAGCAGTTACGAGTGCATGCTGATTTGGAGAGAACCCGAGTGTGGTGCCCAGCACTTACATCTGACAGCTCATAACCATCTGTAACTTCAGCTCAGGGGAACCCAACATCCTTGGTCATGAACCTCCAGGAACTGCTGACTTAACTCCAAGTACGACGATAGCATCATCACATACATTTTGATGTGTTGTGCTTTTGTTAACATTCAGGTCGCAATTATTGATTTCTAAGTAAATACCTGGTACTTCCAGAGCTGCAGTTCCCGTTTCCTTTGGGTTGACCCTAACTACTAAAGCACATCTAAGAAAATGTGGAAGTCTTTCACTTAGTCTGGAGACTATTAGGAGACACACATACAGCTTTGTTTCCAAATCTCCCTCCACCCCAGTCAGTTATGATGGCCTTTCCATCCTGTCAAACCAAATAATCCTGTCTTGAATTGCTTTAAGTCAAACAAGTCCAGAATCATCCTATAGTCCCCCTTTTATCCACACCTCAGCCAACCAATCAGCTGATCTTATTGCCTCTGCTTTAAGTCTATATCCAAAATCTGACCCCTTCCTCCACCCCTACTCCCCCCCGCAATGAGTCACTGTCACCTCTTCCTGAATTACTGCCACAGCCTCCTAACTGTTTCCTGCCTCACCACCTCCCTAACTCCCTCTTCCCCTCGCTTAAGACAATCTGCTTTTCTTTGACAATCCAACGAGATCCTGTCTCTCCCCCAAGAAGTGGCCATGGCTAGCCCTGTCAGAGCACACAGATGCCCCCTAAAAGAAGCCTGTCCTGGGCACCGCCTCATGTCACCTCTCCCCTTTTATCACCTCACATATCACATGTGATTTATGTGTGCCCTGCTATGTTGATTCTGTCTTGACATCGTCAGAAGGCTCGCTTCATGAGGGTAGAAATGTAGTTTTGTTAGCTGTTAACTTTCTAGCGCTTAGAAGAGGGCCTGGTGCTTCGTAAGTACTTGAATGAATAATTAGGCATTGTAGCGAGCCATACCCCACCTGCAGAGTAATAGACAAATAATGGACAGGGTCCTAAACGCAGAGGGTTTATGGTACTTAGAGGGAAGATAATTATTTAGCTGTTAAGCAATTAATTACACAATCTTTAATAGTGATCATAAAGACCAAGATGTCGTTAATTGGCTCTGCCCGCCGAAGGTCTTGGTGGGTCGGGAGACAGATTATTAAATACTTAAGAACACAGACTCAAGAGCCAGAACTTCTCAAATCAAATCTTTTTTTAAACAATGAAAATCTATAACCAGTCAATTCCATGCTAATGAGCATCTGCAGTTACAGGCACTTTAAACAGGATTATGAGGACTTAGAGGAGCTGACAAAGCAGGACAGAGGGCGGGGATGAAAGTACAAATTAAGTCGATAATCCGTGCGGCTCTGTTCTTTCTGTCAGTCAAGGTTACACAGCGGGTCCCAGGAAAAGAAACTCGATGACAGGGAGACTGGGTCTAGCTAATCACACCGTGGAGGGGGAAATAAAACTACCCCTATTATTCTGACGCCTTTAAACTCGAGTCCACTGGAGAATCTCCTATTATCAGTTTCATGTATACAGACAAAAATTTCTACATAACTTCAATTTCAGCAAAAATCACACCTCTCCCCAAAGCCTTCTAGTTCACTTCCCTTCCTTCTCAAGAATTTGGGCTCCTTGCATATGGTCCCTCAGGTCTGCATCCCAATATGTCTTAATAGTGTCTCTCCTCGACACAGTCTCTGAAGACAGGACTCGTGTGTCTTCAATAGACCTCAGAGCAGCTTCACTGTTCATCACGGGTGTTCAGGAGCGACTGCTCCTAGCATTTTATTTAGCCCATTACAACACTTTGAAAAGAGTCCCACGACAGGCAAATCATGAGGACGAGAATGTCCCGTGAGTGAACTCATCTGTTGGACAGATTATAGTCACGTCTTCTACTTGTGAAGTAGGATTAGAGGAGACTGTCCTGAACTAATCTTAGAAATGGATACTGTAAGCTAGGGGAAAAAAATCTTCAGCTTTTAAAAGGAAGCAAGCCAGTTTGTAAGAACACAGGTAATTACTACAAAATAGTTTTCCCTTGCTACTTGGCTGTTCAAAGTTACAGTGACAACTTGCCCAGCATTTGAAGACTTCCACAGATAGCCACCTTACTGTGTCTTATTTTAGTCCTAATGATAAACTTATAGTATTATAACACTGAGGAAAATTGGCAACACAATTTTAATAAAATGCACTAGGCAGTATTTCTTTTGGTTTACTTTCAGACATCTTAGGCTTCGAGAAAGGCCCTTCTGTTTATCAGTTGCATACATATTAATGAGCTCAGGTTCAACCTAAGGATAATGATGACCTGGCGGCTGTTATTCTCATCTGCACACAAATCCCCAAATCCAATACTGAGCCACGAACATCCTCCCCTGCCAACACCATGGACCTGTCTTTTCTGAGGAATAATTAATAAAACGAGCCATTTGTGCTGCTTAAGGGGACGAGAAACAACATAATAGTTATTACTAAGGAAAACTTGCATCTGGATTTTGACAATGCCAAGATTAACCATATATCTGTGTCTGTTTTGGATGTACCACTGAATGGCACTGAAGGAAGACAGACATCTCATGTAAACAGGCACAGGTAAGAACCCAGTGGTAATTTCAATTATACTTTTAAATTTATGCTGATGTATTTTTATTTACAAATGTCCTAGGTTTTGTGTTGGTTCTCATGATACAGACTTTTAAAAAGCAGCTGATAATTGAATCTCTATAGAGTCTCTGAAGTTTTGATTTAAATTTGTCCATAAATATGCAAGTTTAGTTAAAAATAGCAATAAATAAAGGTCTTACACCATGACTCTGCTAATCTGAATACTACAGCCCTAGTAAATACCACTGGGTTTTTGTGAATTTAAAATTTGTTTTTAGAAGTAAAATGCAGTGATCATGACAGGTGTCTGTTTTTCCTAAAGAAAATATTAAATATTAATTTCTCTTTCTCTTTACAATATTTGAAGATTGGGTATCAAACTCACATGAATGGTAACAAAGAATTAACTGTGAAAATATAAATTCCTATCTGTTGGAAACTTAGACATGTTCGGTGGTCTTTTAACTGCTTTTATGACAACCTCATTCCCCATTAAGAGATGAAGATGTGGTCTCGGGGGAGGAAGTGACTTACTGAGACAGCGCTTTCTCTTCAGTGAGGGCCAAAATCTCACTATGCTACCTTCTTTTTTTTTTTTCTATTCCAGTGTGTGAATGTGTGTTTGCATGTGTGTGTGTGTGTTATACCTGTGTGTATATGTGTGTTGTTTGTGTTATACGGGGTATGTGATGTGCGTGTACGTGAGCGTGCATGTAAAAGACTGAGGTTGAAGTCAGGAATCATCCTTTCTTCCCCCTTACTCATTGAGACAGCGTGTCTCCTCAGAGGTTGCCAGTATAGCTCATCTTGCTAGCCAGGTTACTTTAAAGCTGCTCTGCTGTGCCTCTTCTGGCGTTACAGGCAGACCATGGTGCCCTAGTGGCATTTCCATGGGCTTCTGGTTTCCTGAACTCAGGTCCTTACATTTGCACAATCTCTTCAACTGCTGAGCCATCTCCCCGCCTTACCACGTCTTTGTTTGTTTGTTTGTTTGTTTTGTTGTTGTTGTTTTTTTTAAACAGGGTTTCTCTGTGTATCTCTGGCTGTCCTGGAACTCACTCTGTAGACCAGGCTAGCCTCGAACTCAGAAATCCGCCTGCCTCTGCCTCCCAAGTGCTGGGATTAAAGGTGTGCGGCACCACTCCCCAGCTTTACCACGTCTTTAATTCTCCACAGTAAGCATGCGTATGTTTTCTTTTCTCCTATTAGTTATTTATTCACTTTATATACTGATGGAAGCCCTTCCAATCTCTTCCCATTCATCCCCTTACACAGCCCCTCTCCCTCCCCCGCATTCTCCTCTGAGGAGGAGGAGCCTCCTCCTGAGTACCAACCCACCCTGGCACATCGGGTCACTACAGAGCTAGGTGCATCTTCTCCTATTGAGTCTTGACAAGGCAGTCCAGTTAAGGGAATGGGATCCACAGGCAGGTAACAGAGTCAGGGACAGCCCCTGCTCTACTTGTTGGGGAACCTACATGAAGACCAGCCTGCACATCTGCTACCTAGGAAGCACGTGTATTTTAATTAGGCCTTAAATAAATAACTCTTATCAACTACTATCATAATTTATTTTTGTATATTTTAAACCTGCCATTTACCATTCTTATTATCTCTTTATTATGGCTTCGTGTTTTCTCAAATGTTAGTAATTTTATTCTATATTAGAAAGTTAGATGCTATTAAAAAAGCTTTATGAAATATTCCTATCACTATGTGCCTAGTTACTGGCTTTGTACATTTTGGAGTTTCTATGTATATACCCACCACGCTACCTCTTCTGTCCTCAGCTAACGTGTGAGGTCACTTCTCACACCACAGTGTCATTGTTACATCAGCCACCAAACAAAGGAAGATGAATGTGGAACATCAGAACTAAGTGTGCTTAAAATACTGAAGATTTAGCCACTGCCCCTTGTGCCCATTAGAGAATGCTCCTTTTCCTCTATCTGGGCCACTTTTACAAATATTGATCATAAAATAATTTCTGTAAAACAAAAATGACCATACAGGGCTGGAGAAAGAGCTCAGTGGGTAAGAGCACTTGAAGCTTTTGTAACATACGTGAGCTGATGTGACCTGTTCGTCACATGCTCACTCAAAGGTAATAAAGAGCTGTGTTATCACATTGGCCACTCCTTTGACCTATTGATTGGAGAATACAGCCAGGAACAAAGTCTCTGTTTAGGAAAATGCCTTGAGTTGTAAAAGTACTAAGTAAATATTTGTAGAATAGACTAGCAAGTAAAAAATATGCATGTAGGTCTGCAGTAGCTTTTTGGAGATAGTTCTTGGACATTTATTTTCAACTTTTCCATTTTAATGGTTAGCCATCTTATGAGGAAAAATTCTAGATACTGATAGAGTTCCAGATATAATATTTACTGTTTAATATCTTGTCCTATCCAATACAACAAGAAAAAGATTAAAGATTAAGATTCTTAGACTTTTTTTTCTTTTTAATTTTTCAGACATGGCCTCACTGTGTAGTCCTCTCTGGCCTGGGACTCATTATACAGAATGCAGAGCAGGCTATAGATCTTTGTAACTCTCAGAGATCTATCTGCCTGCCTGTCTTTCCTGAGTGCTGGGATCAAAAGTATGTGCCACCATGCCTGGGTGTGTGTACTGGCTGGTTTTGTGTGTCAACTTGACACAGGCTAGAGTTATCACAGAGAAAGGAGCCTCCCTTGAGGAAATGCCTCCATGAGATCCAGCTGTAAGGCATTTTCTCAATTAGTGATCAAGGCTGGGAGGGTCCTGCCCGCTGTGGGTGGTGCCATCCCTGGGCTGGTAGTCCTGGGTTCTATAAGAAAGCAAGCTGAGCAAGCCAGGGGAAGCAAGCCAGTAAGTAACATCCCTCCATGGCCTCTGCATCAGCTCCTGCTTTCTGACCTGCTTGAGTTCCAGTCCTGACTTCCTTTGGTGATGAACAGCAATGTGGAAGTGTAAGCTGAATTAACCCTTTCCTCCCCAACTTGGTTCTTGGTCATGATGTTTTGTGCAGGAATACAAACCCTGACTAAGACAGTGTGAGATTAATTTTTGAAGATATTTACCTATGGATAATATGATCATGGGTCCCAAATTCTCAAACGGATTTGTTTCAAAACCATAAAAAGCGATCAGGTTAGCAAGATGATATTTCACAAAATAAAATATAAATTAGTAATTTTCCTTTTAGACCTATTAGATAATGTGATAGCAGGTCTTATAAAAAGTGAAAATTTAACATATAGAGTACATTTAATGAAAATTACCAAAAGTATAAAGCAGGTTTTTACAAAGAAGACATCTCTTGTTGGTAATTAAAAACTCATATGTTAGCATGTCAATTCTTCTAAAATCAACTTATAAATTTAATAAAAATTTCTTTGTAAAGCACACGGAATTTTCTCAGGATCATCTTACTCTAAGGACATCAGCAAACAATAACTGCGTGTTTCACACCCACAGAACAGTCACAATCATCCCAACGCACCCTTCCAATGAGAGCTGAGGACAGACGCATGTTTTACTTGACACATTTGTAGTGTTTGTACAACAAAAAGAAACAACAAAAGTTAAAAGAAAACATTGGCTGGGTATTGTGGACTGGGCACTGTGTAAGTTATAGAGCAGGGGTTCTCAACATTTGGGTCGCAACTCCTTTGGTGGGGTCAAATGACCTCTCGCAAGGGTTGAGTATCAGATATTCTGCATATCATACATTTACGTTACGACTCATAACAGCAGCAAAATTATAGTTATGAAGTAGCAATGAAAGTAATTTTATGGTTGAGGGGTCACCACAACATGAGGAACTGTATTGAATGGTCACATGAGTTAAACATATGAGTTAGGAAGGTTGATAATCACTGTTGTTATAGAGACAAAAAACAAACACCCCAAAAGCAAACAGACAAACAAACAAACAAATCCAGGAGCTCACTGGCAACTGTCGTCAAGTCTGGTGGGAGAGGGGCTCACAGACAAGGGCCACTGTAACAGTGAGACAGTGCACTGATGGTAAGGTCTCGAGACTATGAAGCAGAGGAGGAGACAGCAATACCTGATGTCCTACATCTAACTGTTATTGGTCTACTTGAGGGACCACAGCAAAATGCAGCCTGAGTCAACCAGCTGCAGAGCAAAAGTATTCAGAATTTGTGTCTGTGTGGAATACGTAGATATTTTGGTCAGTATGTCACAGACACTTAGCTCTGCTTCCATGCTAATGGGCACTGTAAATAATGCTCAGGTGACTTCAGGAAGAAGTGAGTCAGTGAGGTCCACAGGCCGGGCAGCTGACACAACAGAACTCATCATCTCATGGTCCTGGAGACTGGGTATCCGAGACCGAGTGGTCTGCAGTGTGGGTTCTTGTGAGGCTGAGGTCTTTGACTGGCAGGAAGGCACTTTGTGGTTCCTTCTGCCCAGCATCATGACTCTCACATGCCTCCCTCCATGTCTGTGGGCAATTTACTTCACCTTACAACACTCTTCAGGTTGAATTGAACCAACCTGTCCTTCTTTTAACTAATCCCAACTTCAAAGGCTCTGTCTCCCAGCTCGTGGGTACCAGGGTCTGTGCTTCCATTGAGGAAATGTAAAAGTTTACTATTCTTTTTTTTTTTTCTTCAAGACAGGGTTTCTCTGTGTAGCCCTGGCTGTCCTGGAACTCACTCTGTAGACCAAGCTGGCCTCAAACTCAGGAATCTGCCTGCCTCTGCCTCCCAAGTGCTGGGATTAAAGGCATGAGCCACCTCTGCCCGTCTACTATTCACTTCTTGAAACCAAATCAGTCATTAAAGAGATGGAAGCCCAGGAAAGTCCACAAGCTTGAAATCCCAGCATTCTGGAGATTGAGGCAGGAAGATTACCACAACTCAAGGTCAGCCTGGGCTTCGTAGTAATTTCTGGACTAGCATGGGCTACAGAGTGAGACCCTGAGTTCAAAACTGCACACACATACACAACATACAATAGAGAGGGAGAGGGGAAGAGGG
>NW_021604791.1:10322121-10343293 GCF_004785775.1 Grammomys surdaster
GAGAGGGGAAGAGGGGGAGGGGAGGGGGAGAGGGAGAGGGAGAGGGGAAGAGGGGGAGGGGGAGGGGGAGAGAGAGGGAGAGCCCTTTTCTTCATTAGCTACTCTTTTAAATTTTGGTTTTGCTCCATGCTATTTCCTCTTCCAAAAACTTCATTGGCTTTGTTGTGTACCAAACTTCTGAAATGACAGGTCTCGTGATTTGGGGTGATTTTTGTGATTCTTCCAACATTAACAGTACTAGCCTACGTACATGCCATACTGTCAGATTTGGTTTTTCTTTCTTTTGTTAAAAGTTTATTGCTATTAATACATGTATGGTGTGAACTTTGTCCTCTCTTTCCACCTTTATGTGGGTCCCAGAGACTGCAGGGAGTCAGGCGCGGTAGCAAGTGCCTTGACCTCTGAGCTATCCCACTGGCCCGCCAGTATTGCACCTCTTTCCTCTCTTCACTTCTCAGGAAACTACACAGAGCTGTGTTGAGATAGCAAATAGTCAATGAAAGCTGGGAAGAAAAAAACCACCAAACAAACAAACAAACAAACAAAAATAACCAAACCAAAACCAAGCCAAAAACCAACCCAAAACTGATAACAAGGTACAGGTTAGATTGTATACTATCTGCAGGTTATTTTTAACAAAATTACAATTAATTTTAACGTGATCATTTAGGCATAAGGTATAGGCTTACACAAGAAGACAAGCTGTTACACACAGTGTTGACTACTTACTGTAATGGATCAAATCTATGCAATCAGTGTCCAGGGGACTTCATGTGCTGCACTCTAAGTGTTTGACTGAAGTGTTGACTTACCTGTATTAGTAGTATAAAATGGGTATGTGATAAAGGAAGGAAAAGAAAGCAAACTCCCCACTCCTGCAAAGCTTACAGAGTACTGAGCCAATGGGCCATTTGCCTGTGAACATAGACATGTGTGTGTAACGGGAAGTGGGTATCTAGGGCTTGCCTCTGTTTTTCAGCTACTATGATAACCACAGACTGAGTTGTTCATAAGCAGGGGAAGTGAGGTTTCATAACTGTGGAGGTCAAGGAGCAAATAAAGGTTTGGGGTTCTTTCCTTTTTGTGGAGGTGGAGAGGGGAGATGGTCTCCAGGCTTCGTGTAGTCTGTGTTTGCTCGTGATCAGAAAAACGTACTGATTTTGAAGAAAACCTTTTTTGCGATGCTCCAGGGTCATGATTTATATGCTATAGTTTAGATTTTAAGTAGCCCTCAAGGTTCATGTGTCAAAGGACGGAACCCTTGGGTGAGACTGGTGGAAGATGGAGGAATGTTTAAGAAGTGAGACCTAGTGGGGGAGGTTTTAGGTCACTGGAGTTTTCGTGAAGGAGACTGTCCATTCTGACAGCTTCTCTTTGATTCTTGGTCTGAGGTAAGTAATTTTGCACTGCTGCGAGCTCCTGAATGTTACCATCTGCTACTCTCGCCAAAGAACTAAAAGCAATGGCTCAATCTCGTCATGAACTGGAGCCATGAGCCAAAGTAAACCTTTTCTCCTATAAGTTGATTGTCTCAGGTATTACTTGTTATAGTAACAGAAGGATGACAAACATGTACTTGTATAAAAAAAAGCACACTAAATATTAAAATGTATTATGATTACTTTCTCTGATACTTAATATAAGTTTGTTTTTATTACATATATATAATATATATATAATCATATATATATTATATATATATACTGGGTTAAAGGATCATGGGGAAGCAGACTATTTTATGATTTTGCTGACTCTACTCTTGACTGAGATTTTTACTTTGCAGTAGATACTTTATACATTTTCTATGGACTGTAAAGACTGTGATAATGATCATGAGAATAATAATTCCCTTGGTTAAAAACTGTTTCTTCCAAAGAAAGTATTGAGGGTTTCTCCCTACAGTGATAACAATTGGCTTATGGATTTGGCAACCCATCTGTTTTTGAGAGGCATACATACCAACAGTGTTGTGTCCTCTCTGTAATGATTTTTTTACGGGAATTACAGCTTGCTTCTGATCCTGGGATGATAATAACTATTTCCTTAATAGTTCCCTTGACAGTTTTGACTTTCCAGACTGATGAGTCTGGGGGAAGATGAGAGGATTATTTTCACCATGCCAGCGTTTCATTTTGAGGCAGGGTCTCACTTTCTAGGCCAGGCTGGCTTCTAACCCGTGGTCGTTCTTCTGCCCCAGCCCCCTGCGTGTTAGGAGTATAGGTGTGAACCACCACATCTGGCTTAGCGTTGTCTGTGTGTTTATCTCAGTCTCTGAACTTGGGTTGTATAGTCGTATTATTAACTTATATTTGTATAATTTTTCAAACCTTCAAGCTTTATGCAATTTTCATTAGCTTTCCGCCGACAGCCATTACAATAGACATGGAGGCATCACCCCTGTTTTGCAGAAAGGGAGGAGCCCAGGGCTCGGAAAGATCTCGGCTGAGGCTCCGTAGTAATTTTCTGAAGCCGGTGGTTAGAAACCACATACTTGATAAGTAGATGATTACTGTTCCAGGTGGTAGAGCCCTCCCTGCTGTGGAGCAGGCAAAACCTGCTCTGGTTCTACATAGTAACAGCATCTTGATATCGCGGCAGTAAGAAGCAAACAGCTCTGCAATTAAATAAGGAGAAGGGGAAGGCTGGAAGCTGTGCCTAATTGGTTGTTGGGTATTTACTCCGCCAGAACGTATTCTTTTCTCAGTGGAACTTCACTCTCTTTGGCCAACAAATATCGATTGCATTAGTAAAAACAAAACAAAACAAAACAAAACAAAACAACAAAACAAAACAAAACAAAACAAAACAAAACAAAACAAACACCATTATTTTAAGTGAGAGCGCAGGGTTGGAAGGATTGCTCAGAGGTTAAGAGCATTGGCCACTCTTCCAGGAGAACCAAGTTTGATCCCTAGAGCCACAAAGGTGGCTCACAAGCATCTGTAACTCCAGTTCAAGGGAATCTGACGACCTCTTCTGGCCTCCACAGGTACTACATGCATGCGACGCCCCAATATGCATGTAGGCAAAACAGTCATACATACATAAAGAAAAGAGGTTTGCAGCCCCATAGGAGGAACAACAATATGAACCAACCCCCACCCCCAGAGCTCCCAGAAACTAAACCACGAACCAAAGAGTACACATGGAGCGACCCATGGCTCCAGCTACATATGTAGCAGAGGAAGGCCTGTAGGACATCAATGGGAGGAGAGGCGCTTGGTCCTGTGAAGGCTCGATGTCCCAGTGTAGGCGAATGCCAGGGCAGGGAGACGGGAGTGGGTGGTGGGTGGGTAGGGGAACACCCTCATAGAAGCAGAGGGAGGGAAGATGGGATAGGGTTTTTTTTTTGGGGGGGGGGGAACCAGGAAAGGGGATAACATTTGAAATGTAAATAAAGAAAATATCTAATAAAAATTTTTCAAAAAAAATTAAAAATAAAACAAAGGTGCTTATACAAATGCCTTTTGCTGTTAAACAGACTCTCCTTTGTGAAATATTTTCCCCATCAAACAAAAATATATTAAAATCCTGAGGATTCCATGATGTAATATAACATGAGTTAACATTGAGGTGCTTATCCTTTCTCTCTGTCTGTATCGTTTTAATAAAATGCTATTCATACAGATATTGCTTTAGATTCTGCTTTTTTCTACCCTATAGTGTATTTATTCATATTTTAAAATGCTCTTGAAGTAATATAAGAGAAAATCCAACTGGGACAGTGGACCAAGGGCATGAATATATAAGTAACATAAAAGTGTCGTAAGTTCTCATAAGCACCAGAGCGTGTTCAACTTTATTAGTACACACAGTCAGAAGCTTCACTACCAAAACTTCCTCTTATCAAATGGAGGAAAACTAAATTTGACAGTCTCAAGCATTGGTCAAAAGAAAGTGGCAAGCTTGTATTGGGCTAGCCACATGTCTAATGAGATCATGGCAGCCACGTGGTTGGCTTTAATAAACAGAGCTAGAACTAGCAATTCTGTTCCTGGACTTACATGTTACGCACATTCTCAAAGCTTTGTGTATGGAGACATCCAAAACAATATTTACCACAAGCAAAATTTGCAGCAAGTTATTTGCATAGCAAAAATCATAATAGTAAAATAATTGCAAACAAATTTCCATTACCAAAATAGAAAAGGGAACAAAATGTGAAGTTCTGATAAAACTACAACATTAACACAAAATATTATGAAACAGCTCTGCGTCTATTGGCATAGGTAATTTTCAAAGTACAACCTCAAGTAGAAAAAAGGCAACTTTCACAGTTATGTAGAGAGAAAGATACCATGCTTGCTAGTTAGATGCTTAAAATGTCAGAGAGACCTGGAAGCAAACAGACAATTTATAGTAGTGGCTGCATCTAGGGAGGAGTATAAGAGAGACGATGAGAGTAGGACTGGGAATACACACACACACACACACACACACACACTCAAACACATACACATGCATACACATACACACACATACACGCACACACAAACACACACGCATGCATGTGCATGCATATCCATAGATAAAAATAAATATTTAAAAAGAAGATTAATTAGGGAATAGTTTGTAGACTGACTGGGGGAACATGAGATTAATCTTGAGTAAGCACCTTAAAAAACTTCGTCAAAGGGCAGTTGTGAAAACCATCCGACAGATCGGAATGGAAGTTCAAGTGAGAACGGAAGTCGAGGCACAATTCTTGTACGAGTCGACTGTTTGAGACTTGATGGAAGATAATGGCAAGGAAAGGGTCAAAGATAAGCCATCCCAGGTTTACTAAGTCTGTTGGGTAAAGGCACAGAGTGTGTGAGGAGAGGCAGTGAGAACGGAGGTTCTTGCAATACTCAGAGTAGGTGAGCGAGTGAGATGTGGTACCGGAACTGAGCGGGTGGTTAACTTAGGGCTGAGAGGGGAGAGTGTGTGGTGGGTTAAATTGACTGCCACTTTGTGGATCTAGAACCACCTAGGAAGCGAACTCTAGGGCATGTCTGTGAGATTATTAATTGAGATGGGAAGCCCTGCTTTGACTGGGAACCACATTATTCCCTGAACTTAAGTCCTGGACTAAATGAAAAGGAGAAAGTACCACTATTGCACTTTATTTTGAGGCTAACTAACCAGTATGGAACTGGACTCATGGACCACTCAATAGGGGTAATTCAGGCCTGATAATGGAACCCTAGCCAACTCTCTGGGGCGAGGGAGGTCATGGGCCCTAGAAGGGAACCTAACCATGCCACTTGCCTAAACCAGGGCAATTTCTTTTCTTTGGTTTCTTTGAGACAGGGTTTCCATGGTAATGGCCCCATGTCTGTCCTAGAAATTGCTTTGTAGACCAGGCTAGTTTTGCTTTGTAGACCAGTCTCACAGAGATCTGCCTTCCTCTTCCCCCCTGAGTACTGGCATTAAAGGTATGTGCTACCATATCTGGCTTAAGTGTAACTTCTAACTGCGTTTGGAGTACTTAAACTTATGTCCACAGATAAGTGTAGCTTTCAAGCTTCAGATGGACTATAGTAATAGTTCTCAGCCTGTGCTTTGTGACTCTTTTGGGGGTCGCATATCGGATACCTTGCATATCACATATTTACATTACAGCTCATAACAGTAGCAAAATTACAGTTATGAAGTAACAATGAAATAATTTTATAGTTGGGGGTCACCCCAACATGGGGCATTGTGTTAAAGGGTCACAGCAGGAAGGTTGAGAACCACTGGACTACGCGATGCACCTCACAGAATGCTTCAGCTCTTAGGCATTCTGTAAACACTTCTTTTCTTATTTTCTCTGTCTCTCAGACTAAAAGTCCAGACATGGAAGGCAACATCCAGTTCTTCCTCTTGTGTTGGTCCTCATACCATCCATGGCTGTCACACCAGGTGGAAAAACTCTAATGATTCCTCAGGGTCATTTTTTTCCTGAAGCAATTACAAATGCTTTGCCTCAAGTCTGAAGAATTGATGATATACAGAATCAAAGCACCAACTGAACCACTTAGAAAGGCCAGTGCTATCCTGCCCAGGATTGCTTGCTCTGTCTTACGCTGCCCCTCCATGACTCAATCCCGCTTTGGATGGACTATGGCAATGGTTCTCAACCTGTGGTTTGTGATTCTTCTGGGAGATATGATGCATATATATGCAGATACCCTGCATTCCATATATTTACATTATAATCATAGCAGTAGCAAAATTACAGTTACACCCTCATCTTTTCCCATGGGGATCTGATCTTCTACTTCTTGCCCTGTGCACCCTATGAGCTCCTTGGTTCTACTACATGTTCATCAAATCATTAGACACATGGGACACCCATGTCCTTCTGGCTAAGTGTCCCTGCCATTGTGGTATTCTCAACAGCTATGAAGTATGTTATTGTCTTTCTCCACCCTGGGAACCTTCTCGTCATTTCCACCATGGTCACGCAAGCCCTCGACTCAAAGATGCTTCACACGCTCACTGGGCATCCTCGATTCCCAGCTTCCCTCTTGGAGCTCTGTCTGTTCTTCTCATTAGACTTGTCTATCACACCTGTTGATAGAGTTGTCCCCTTGACTTCTATTCTTCTGTCATGTTTTCATTTTCTGGCATCTCCTTCTCAAAGCCTAGATCATGCCATTTTCCATTTAAGTATCATAGAAAATTCTTATTCCATTTGGATGACTGTATTGACTCCGGCCACCCTGCCTAGCACAGTGTAAGTTGATGTGCAACCTAGGATTTTCCCAACACCCTCCTTTTCCTGCTCTTTCTCATTGGAACCAGAGGGCTGTGAGACAAAGACCCTAGCATCCCATCACCGCCTGCTCTACCACTGTGTCATTTGGTGCCTACTGATATCTTATAATCTTTCCATTGCTTACTGCTCTGGCTATCTCCTGTCACCTATGGAAGGAAGCTCTTGTGTACTTTTGTCTCTCCCTGTGTTATCATTACATTGTAAAATGGGCAGTGTTTCACTTAGAAAACCCCAACCTTCACCTTCCTTTGGAAAATAAGGAACTCATATAGTAGTTATATCCTCTCTCTCTCTCTCTCTCTCTCTCTCTCTGACTTTCACTGTCTATCTGTCTGTCTGTCTATCTGTCTGTCTGTCTCTCTCCTCCCATACACCATACACTACTTCCACCATCTGTGTGTACCTGTTGTGGTTTCTGAATGCATATCATTTTTTTTATAATAGTTGTTTTTGTACCTACTAAGTCTCATACCTAGAATCCCGTTTGTATCAGTGTTCAAGGTTTTGTCCAAGAATGCTCTAGATTTGGTCCTTTCAGGCATTTTTTCCTCAGGTTCTCTGAAGAGGAGTGAGTGTATCTCTTCTTGGTTCTTCTAACGTTTCTGGACTGACTCATTTCTGTATGGGCACGATGCTGTTGCTCCTCTGTGTTTCCAAGTGTGCTCTCTGGAGATGAATGCCACCTTTGCCAGTTATGTGTATGTAGCCTCTGCATCATCCACTGCAGAATTCCAGCAGGAGCTCAGTGTGTGTGGGGCAAAAGGCAGGTGGTGAGTCAGGGTAATGAGTGACCTGGATGGGCCTTCACTGTGGACTGGCCTTGTATAATCTGAGTGCTTTATATTAAGTCATTGTTCCTGCATCATGACCTGTGATGGTTGGTTTTTGTCAAATTGACATAAATCTAGATATATCTAAGAAGAAGGTATCTCAACCAAGGAATTGGCTCCATCAGTTGGACGTGGCCATGTCCGTGGGACAATTTTTAATTGCTGATTGATATGGAAGAGCCCAGCTCCCTATAGGCAGCGCTACCCCTGAGCTGGTGGACATCCTAGGTGCTGTAAGAAAGCACCCTGAGTAAGCCATAAGAGCAAGCCAGTAAGCAGCACTCCCCCCATGTACCAGTCCTGAAGTGAGTTCTAGGCCTGACTTTCTGGGCTGATGAGACTGCAAATTACAAGATGAAATAAAATCTTTCCTCCCCAACCTGCCTTTGTTCGTGGTGTTTTATCACAGCAAAAGAAGTTAGCTGAGACCATTTCCTAATAATGTCTTATCCTCTACATCTCTGACTCAGTGACATCACCATGTTCCTGGATAAACAATTGTACCGGGTTTTATAGAGTTCTGACCAGTTACTAAGACCTGAATATTTTATCGGTGAAGGAGCCAGTGTGGCTCAAGTTGAATGATTTCTTGGGAATGGAAGATGGAAGTGGAGTCTGGGGTGAATGTCAGGGTTTTAAAACAACTTCTATACATGTAGAATAGATGACCAATGTTAGAGGTCAAGTCGAGACTCTGTAGCAAGAATTAATGGTGCAAATACTATACTTTCCTGTATGAGCTACCAGACTGACCTTTGTAAAGATCACATAGATGATGTCATTCTCTTCCTTAAACTCTTCAGAGATTCCTCATTTCCTTTGGGAAGAAAAATGATTCCTATCTCAACAAAGTACCCTTCCTTTCACATCCTGTTCTTCAGGACCTCTCTAGGTGTGGAAATTAGATCAGACCAATTTCTATGATCCGGTTGGTCTCCCTCTTACATCTTTTAGTTACAAGTGCCCGTTTCCACTTGAAAACCCTTACCTACGTGTGCCCCTTAATTTTCCATTTACTTTCACCGTTCCTCTGTTGATCCCATCACCTACTGATGAATGAGGGAGGCTTGAAAACAACTTGACATTGATCAGATGTGTGTGTGTGTGTGAGTGTGTATGTGTGTGTTTAACATTTTAGTACGTAGGTATAAACTATAGCTTTTACGTTGATCATTTCATCCTTGAAAATGTTACATTTATTAATTTGTCCTATTTCTTGGAGATTCTTTAGGCTTCTCTTTATATATTATTTTGTCATTTGCAAATAAGAGAGTTTTTATTCCTCTTCATTATTATTAGAATGTCATTTCTTTCTTTTCCACATTATTACAAGTTCTAAAACCTCTAATAAGATATAAAGTAATGCTAGCACACTGTTAAAACTTTGATACTGGGGGAAATGTTCAGTCTTCCATGAAGCTCTTCATCAGAACGAAGCTTTGGCTGTTTTCCATTCTGTATGCTTTCAGACATTGACTGAACCTACTTTTGTTATGATTTTGTTTTAAGATTGTGAGTAATATTCTAATTATATAGAACATCATGTTTCATCCTGACATTTGATATGTGTATACACATGCAGTTTTGATCATATTTGTTCACCTGTGCCTTCCTTTTATACCTAATTTGTTCAGGGATTTTTATCAAGGATGTTGACTTTTAAAAAATGCCTCCTGTGCATCAACTGAGATGATCACATTAGCCTTTGTCCTGATACTATTGGTGTGATGTACGTGTTTATTGGTTTTAGATGATTGAACCACCTTGGCACTCCTAGGAAAATCTCCACTTGGCTGGTTATGATGAGCAAACTTCCTGATGTGCTCTGGATTCTGGATTCAGCATGCTGTTATTTTCTTAGGATTTCTGCTTCTCTGTTTACCAATGGCACTGGCTTGGCCTGTTCTTTATATGTTGTGTTCTTATCTGATTTGGCTAACAAGGTAATTCTAGCCTTCTAGAAAGCGTTTGGAAAAATTCCTTCCTCTTTTGTTTGAATAAGTCAAAGAAATCTGACACTAATTCTTCATTAAATGACGGATCTTGTTTATTTGCCCTAGGCTTTTCTTTGATGGGAGTCTTTTTATTATTGATTACATATCAGTACTTGATAGTGATATGTTTAAGTTTTCTGTTTCTTCATGACTTTATCTTCATAAGATGTGTGCATCTATAAACTTTTCCATCGCTTCTAGGCTATCATATTTGTTACTATGTACTCTTGTGACAACCTGTGAGACCTTTCACATTTCTGTAACATCAGTTATAATGTCACTTTGATTTTATTCATTAGATTTAGTCATCCTTTTTGCTTATCAGGTTTGCTTCTTTTTTAGAAGAGCAAGCTCCTTTGCTATCTTCTGTCATTTTAGTCTCTATTTCTTTTATTTTGACTTTGGCCTTTATCATTTCTTTCCTTTTACTAATCTTGAATTTGTCTTGTACTTGCTTGTCTAGTTCCTTGAGAACAGTGTAAGGAGTGAGGGATTCCTCTAGAGCCTCAGTTCCCACCCTTCCTAGTGCTGCAACCCTTTAACGCAGTTCCTTCTGTTGTGTGACCCCCCAACCATAAAATGATTCTTGTTGCTACATCATAACTGTAAGTTTGCTACAGTTATGAATCATAATGTAAATATCTATGTTTTCTGATGGTCGTAAGTAACCCCCATGAAAGTGTCACTGTAATTCCCAAAGGAGTCATGGCCCACAGGTTGAAAACCACTGTAGTGAAAAGTTGTTCACTGAAGGCCTTCCTGTCTCTCTGACATGCACCAACTGCGTGAGTTTTGCTGTTAGTTTTCCCTTCTCTGTGTCCCATAGAACTCGGGATGCCATGCTGCACTTTTGTTTCAAGAAAAATGAAAATTTCCCACTAATTTTTTTTTCCATTCAGCTATCGGTTATCTGAAAGTAAGTTGCTTGTTTTCTGTATATTTACATAACTTCCAAACTGTCTCTAGTAACTGATTTCTACTTTTAGTGCACTGCAGTCCAGTCAGGTACTTAATATGATTTGGTTTGTGGCTTGTCTTGGAGAATGTTTCATATACTGATGAGGAAAATGTATATTTGGCAGCTATTGGACAGAAAGTTCCATAGAAGTCTATCTAGTCCTTTTGTTCTGGGATATGGTTTCTTCTATTTATTTTTTCATTTTAAGTGTTTTCACTTTAAAAATTAAGTTAAAAATTAAATTTAAAAATTAATTTAGTCTTAGACCATCTCATATGTGTATATAATACATTCTGATCACACTCGCCCTCACACATCTCTGACACCTTTCCCATCCCCAACAGTCCTCTTACCAACAGGTACCTCATGGTCATATCTTCTTGTCTTTGTTTTATAGCCACAGTGTTTAAGAAGGTTATCCATAGTGTGTAAGTAAGGAGCGCGGATAACTCAGATGTGACTATCTCTAAGGACAAACACTCCTCAGCTTTCAGCAGCAGTTAGCTGCCAATAGCTCCTTGGCCAGCTGAGGGGCCCTATGATCCCCGGCCCCAACCATAACTGAATGTTGACTGGCCCAGTCTTGTGCTAGCCCAAAGAAACAACCACATCCTGGCCAGAAGACACCAGTTTCTAACCCTCTTCTCTATTGTCTACCTCTTACCTTCTTCCTGCCCCCTCTTCTGTGATGTTTGAAAGGGTGATATGGATGCCCAGTTAAAGGCTGGCCACTCAACAGTCACAGATTCCCAGTACCTTAACTAACCGTCAGTCTTTGCATTAACCATTGTTCACTGAAAAGAAGTTTCCCTAACAAAGCTGAGAGTAGAACTACTCTTATCATTTTTAGGAGGCTGTTTAACAACGTACCCACATAGCAAAACAGAATCGGTAGGTTTACCCTTAGGGTTTACAGTCTCCCCAGACCTGGGCTTATGGACAGATTTACAGTACCGGACATGAGCTCTCTCCTATAGAGTGGGCTTCATAGCCAATCAGATTGATGGTGGTGACATCCAGAACAATCATTTATACCAGTGGGCCTGGGAAATTGGTATTGTAGCAGGTAAGACCCAGAGCTAGGGATGACAGCTGATGAGTTTTCTTCCTCAGCCGCTTGCATATCAACTTCTATTCTGTAAAATCTGGGAGCAGGAGGGAGCTTCCTGCTCAGCTTTGTCATGGTCTTTCTGTGTCAAAATCCAAAGTATGTGTTATCTTCAACTAAAACATTCTGCTGTCTATCTCTTGTGATAGACAAAGAAGAGTGGCAATAAACTATTATTTTGGGACCTCCTTGACCAATAGCTCAGAGGGAAGAAACCCAAACCTGGTATTGCTGCTTCTGTTTTAATAACGCATGGCCTCTCAGACTCTATGTGCTTTGTATTAAGAACCAAGGCTGCAGTGAAGCTTCCTAAAGCAACTGGGCTGCCAGAAGCACCTCACGTTCATGACGTTTTGGATTGTGAACTAACTTTTGGTCACACTGAGAATCTTTTCAGAGTTACCAAAAATTTTGTAACCCTTACATTCAGTTGTGTTACCCTCAAGTGGGGTTGGAACTTACCATTTAAAATGCTTCTTCACACCTAGCCTCACAGAGACCTAAAGTCAGGGAGATATGGGCGGGGGGACATCAATGTTCTCAGAATAGAAGGGGAGGGGGAAGGAGAGAAGGGAGGTGGGAGGTGGTGACTGGGAAGGGGTCAGTGAGAGTTAAAAGTTAGGGTCTTGGGTAAATTGTAACATCACTGTGTCTTTGCTGATCACCTGTTTAGGATACAATGTAATGCCGCTATTTCTCTGTTGTTTGTCATGGATCGTCTATTATGTTTCAGTCATTATTTTGTATACTCTTGTTCTTCTATATGCCACTGTTATGGTTGTGTTGTGAGTAATGGTTATTGTATTGCATAAAACTATTACTGTATTGGCGTCTCTTACTCCAGTTATATTTCTCTCTGCTTCTTGTTGAGTATCTCATCACAACAATGAGTAAGGGAGCTAATATACCTCCTGTGGGGACTTTTTGTTACAATTTTAATTCAACCCAGTATATTTTGGAGCTCAAAAGTTTGATTTTTAAAAATTGTTTCTATCTCTTAATTTTCTGAACATATTGAAGTATTTTTCAGTGTTTGCTTCAAACTCATTGCGTTTCCTAAAAACCATTACATTAAATTCTCTTTTTAAGCGTTCCCTCATGCTGCATATTATCTGGCTAGTTTCCAACACCTTGGTGAGTGAGGACAAGGTTCTTGTTTGCATAGACTTTGTCTGAGCTTAAAGGATTGGGTACCATAGTCTTTCTAACTTAGCTCTGTGCTAAGCTTGGGTTTGCTGGCCTGTGTGTTCAGGAAGAATGAGAAGAATACTTAGAAAGAGTCGTCTGTTGCCATAGCAACTCTCTGGTGCCAGGGCGAGTGTAGACAGTGTGCTCATAGTTACCGGCCTGTGATCTGACACGAGATCTGATTTTCTCCAGGAACAGTTACCATAGGTGAAGCTGTTTCAGTTCCTGTTTGACCTGTATCAATGCTACAAGTGCACCTGTACCACACTCAGGGCTTACGACACATCAAGAGCAGAACAATGACACACACGCACACATGCAAGTATATATAAATAAAACCTGCTACAACCACTTTTGTTTGTATTTACATGGCTTCAAGGCTGATCACTCTTCACTGGGCAGCCCATAAGGGTGCTCATCCCTGGGAGAGGACAATTCTCCTTCTCTCATCAGCCAATAGTTGCCTGTAGTTCTTTGTCTTGGGGGGGAGTGCACCATGAGAATCTCCCCCTTTCATGTTAACATGTCCACTGATATTGTTTATGCAGCCATTTCTAGGAAAGACTATCTCACAGCATCTTTAGTGCTATTCTGGTTCTTAAAATCTTTCTTCCTCCTTATCTGTGGTGATGTTCTCTGAGCTAAAGGTAAAGGAGCCGTGATTTACATGGAGCCGTTGTAGTTGGTCTCTCCACTATGCATTGTGTCCAGTTACATACACATAAAAAAATTTAAAACTTGCTAGAATATTCTAACTATTATGCTTGATAGTTTTGGATAAGATTTCCCAATGAGCTTGCATAGCCAAGGGACCAGGGACCTCAGTACATGTGAATTAAGAGGAAGACACAAAGATTTTGTTCTGGGAACAAGAATGTGTGATAAATTCTTCTCTCAAGAATTACTGAAGTCACCACAGAGGGGATGGGCAATTGGTTTTTGATCAGCAAATAGGATTCTTTTTGGGAAAACAATGAAGAATTCCTGCAACAGGGGACTGGAGAGGTGACTCAGTCAGTAAGAACACTTTTTGCGCCTGCAGAGGACCTGGGTTCAGGTTCCAGCATCCAAATGGTAGCTAACAATGGTCTGTAACTTCCGTTCCAGGGGGTTTTATACCCATTTCTGACTTCTGCATGCTCCTACACATACATGGTGCACACACACACACACACACACACTAAATAAAACACTATTAAAACAGAATGTGTTATGGGAGCAGCATGATCATGAAGATAAACACGCCTACTCAGTACACTGACAGATGTACACTACAGAGGAATGACCATAGCTGATTTTAGAGACCTCATGATGTTTTTCCAGAGAGATTAACTCTATAGATGACTGAACATTTCTAAGATGGAGGGAGGGCATTTCTGCATCACTGTTATCTTTACTTGTGTGTGTGTGTGCTTAGTGTGTATATGTGTATGTGTGTGTGCACAGGAGGTGCAAGAGCATGTATGTGTGAGGACAGAGGTTGACACTGGGTGTCTTCCTTAGTTACTCTCTGCTCATAGAATCTGCCTGTTGTCGATCCAGGGATCCTCCTGTCTCTGCCTGGCCAGCACTGGCATTGTAAGTAAGCATCAACACACACAGCCTTATGTGGGCTCTGGGGATGAAATTCAGGTCCTCATGGTTGTATATGGAAAGCACATAATAACTGAGCCTTATGCTGGCCTAACTTCACCTTTCTTTAAATTTCTTCTCATGCTTGTGAACATAGAACATACATTGTAGTGATTCTTTTGGTCTTCCAGTAAATGATCTATAGGTATATTAAAGGATACAATATTCTCATTGTCTTGAAAGTTTAGACTAATACCAAACTGTGCAGTAAGTTCTAGAAGCTGTTCTGCACATCTTCAAAGTGTAGCAGAAAGGTCTTGGTCATTAACATTCTATTTTATTTTGTCTGTGTGTATATATATATATATATACACACACACACACACACACACATATGTGTGTGTGTGTGTGTGTGCATGTGTATGTACATACGTGTGGAGGCCAAAGGTCCATGTCAGGTGCCTTTCTTGATCTCCCTTCACATTATATTTTGAGGCACAGTCTCTCTTCTGAGTTCATTAATTTGGCCAGTCTAGCTAGCCAGTTGCTAGGGGATCCGAGCCTCCGGTGTTCTGGAATCTCAGGCAGGTTGCTAAGTCTGCCTGGCATTTCCATAGGTTTCAGGAGTCTAACCCAGGTCGTCATGCTAACATGGCAAGTTCGTTACCTATTTACTGAGCCCCTTCCCCAGACCCAGCCTTACTCTCTTATATTCTCCAGATAATACAATCTGGACAATGCTGGTCTCCTTCTCTTGAACTTCTCCATCATCCTTCTTGTTCTCCTTGGCATCCTCCTCCATCTCTTCCAGTATTCTCATTTTGACAAAGTTTTACAGCATTCTGTGTACTCACGAACAAGAAAACAAATTTTCCATGTTTTAGAAATGAGACGGCACACTGAGTCTTCCCTGCCCCTCCTCTTCTTCTCAGCTTTAATCTAAGGGACTAGGACCTAATGGTCATTGCAAGGTTTGGGGCAATAGGCTCCAGACTGAGTTCTAAGCATGCTTCCAAAATGGCATTGCCAACCTGGCCTGCAGAGGAAATCCTTCCTCTCTCTGCTTGAAGGTTAGTGAGATCCTTGCCACTGAAGCTGTGGCACTGACAGGAACATGTCCCATGAACCGTGAGCCTGAGCCCAAGGAGCCATCTCTACTGTAGCCAGAGCCAAGTGTCTCCCCATTCTCACCATTCTCCCACCACCCCAGTGTAAACCTAATGCCATGTGATTGACTGGCCAGGGATTTCGGCCTTAGTAAACGTCAGCGGTCCCTTGCCTATTCTTTCTGACTGTCATAACAAGGTGGAAAAATGCTTTTTGGTTTGTTTTAAATTCCAGTTCTGCTTTCCAAGTATCATAGATGCATATACGACTGTTTAATCCTCTATGACACTGAGAATATGAACTACCCAGGCATCTGGGAGATGAAGATATTTTTGGTTCATTCTGTCTCTGTGGACCAAAAACCACACTACAGGAAGAGAGAACTGGATGCTGTGGGCTGTCTGCCATATTTAACACCTGAACAACCATTTAAAAATCATTGCAAATTCACCAGATCTTTGTAACTTCTGATGAAAAGTTTTGTGAGCATATTTTTTTAAAATGTAAGAGCAAGATTTGGGCCTGGGAATAGAACTCAGTGGTAGAGCACATGTCTAACCTGTTCTCAACATCAAAGGAACAGCAACACCATGTTCTCACCACAGAAAACAAACCAGGATTTGTTCGATGAGTAACTGTTTCTCAAATGTCTATTATATACCAAGCACTCTGCCTTTGTTACGGAGGTTTCTACAAAGGTTAGAGCGTAGCTTTTTTTTTTTTTTTTTTTTGGTTTTTTGGTTTTTTGAGACAGGGTTTCTCTGTGTAGTCCAGGCTGTCCCGGAACTCACTCTGTAGACCAGGATGGCCTCGAACTCAGAAATCCGCCTGCCTCTGCCTCCCAAGTGCTGGGATTAAAGGCGTGCGCCACCACCGCCGGCTAGAGCGTAGCTTTGAGGATAAAATGCACCGTGATTTTACAGGAGGGAACTGGTTAAATGTGAACACACTTTGGTAGCAGAGATGGGATGATGCACTTAACACTGTTAAAGGTAAGGAATCCTTGGACTGGCTTTAAGAGATGGGCTGCAGCTATCTAGGCTCAGTCCCAGGAGTGCGTGTGCAAAAGAACAGAGGCGTGGGCCAGCGTGGCTCGCTGAAGAAGCACAGTTGGAACACTTTTCTCCTCAGTCAGGCTCTGGTGTCTCAGCATAGCCGCTATAGTGTGAAATGTGATTATCTATGTAAGCACAGAAATTCTTCTCATTAGTAGGACTTATGTCTTCTCAGATATTAAACTAACCATGAAGACAAATATTATCAATACGTGGCACTCCTTTGTAAACATTCCCAATGTGATTGTACCGGCTATCGAGAAGGAGATCCGACGGATGGAAAACGGAGCGTGCAGGTGGGTCTACGCACCTTCTCATGGATTATTAACACAAACACAATTTCTTGGTCACTTATCTAGGTTTGATTTCAAGCATGTAATTTGTAACTTTAAAATGTGTAACCTATTTGATTTAGTCAACTTATTTATACTTTGGGATAGTATAACTTGTTCATCACACGAAATTATGGTGTGTAGTTTTTTGAAACACCTATTAAGAGGCCATGACAAATACTTCTTTACTATTAAGTAGGATGTTTCCCCATGGGAAATATAAAATCTAAACAGATGACATTGGTATACATAAGTGTGAAAAAGTACATAGGATATGAAATCTAATAATATATTGTAATAGTGTAATTTAAAATAGTTACCCATAAATGAATAGTGTATGTGTGTGTGCAAACACATGCTCTCTCTCTCTCTGTCTCTCTCTCTCTGTCTGTGTGTGTGTGACAGAATTTTCTTTTAATGGAGGGAAATAACAGAAGCGACAGTTCATTCACATGTATTAAATGACCCAAAATTAGATACTAACTTTCTTTTGGACAAACATTGACCTCTACCACTGCATCAAATAATAGTGATGGGGGGGATCTAGAAAGTGTATCTGAATCTTCGCTGGGCACACACTCTATAGAATGCTATGCTCCTACCTCACTCTGATTGAGCATGTGCTGTGGATTAGCCTGAGAAGGGATGGAAAGTGATGGGTGGTGGGTGATGGGGTGATAGGTGCTCACCTTGATGACAAGCGGTGCTCTTCTGAGCTGTTAAAACATGAATTCTACTCACCTCTGCTTCCCTTTGGATGGCAGCTCATTTTCTGATGATGACAATGGCTCTCTGTCTGAAGAATCAGGGAATGAGGACTCTCTCTTTAGAAGCAACTCATACAGAAGTCGAGGACCATCACAGAGGTGAGCAGGGGCATCTACCTTCCAGAATGTGTCTTTTAAACATCACTTGGATGGGAAACCTTCAATTCCTTCTAGACAGTGGGCTTGACAAATGCTCTTTCCGTTGGAATACCATGCAAGATCTCACAAGGGCCTTGCTATTTCTGTTCTTTACCTTTGCCCTGTCTTGGAAAATTGTGAATGTCTAATAATTCACAGTTACACAGTTCCCAGTCATAACTATATTCCATCATGTTCCCTGAGATTAATGTCTGTTTCTCAGAAACTTTGTACCCCAATGCCTATCTTGACCTGAGCCTGCAGGAATAAGAAATCCAAACAGCAAGATGTTAAGCATGATGACCTGAGAAGGGAAATAAACATGAAAAACAAAGAAGACAAAAGCAGTAGCTGGGACCAGAAAGTCTTGCAATAGTCCATGACTATGCCTAGCAAGCTTATTAAGAAGAACAGCATTACATATCTGTAGGAGGAAAATAGCCAAGGTCAGTAGAGAGCTAAATCAGACAGCATTGGCAAAGAGAACACAGGATACTTCAGACAGAGCTGCCCTAGGACTGATAACCACAGCCCAGGGGGACAGCCCAGGGGGACAGCCCAGGGAGACAGCCCAGGGGGACATCAAGTCCTCAGAAACCACAACCTTGACTCCTTCAAGGCACTAACTCCAGTCTCTGACTACCCTTACTGGACAAAGACACAGAATAAAGTTCCATTTGTCTTTTCATCAGGACCTCTTAGAAAGTCTTGGGTGTGTTTGACTTCCCACACTCCCTTGATCTCTGGCTTCTCTTGAATGCATCCTTCAGGGTTCTGAAATAACTACATACAAGAGGGTAGGCTATCATTCTCAAAACTGCTATATCCAGTAGAGCCCACTCCCAGGAGATATAGTGTGGGATTAGGAGAGGGAAGCTTAATACCTATAAGGGTAAATAAAGCAGTCACAGTCAGATATGGAGCCTGGAGGGCATTGAAGGAATGCGGTATGCTGAGAATCAGGGTTTACAATTCTATGCAGTATTATTTTCATTTTCGTTATCTTCTTCTTCTTTTAGTTTATTTCCATTGACTAATTCTGGCTTTCCACTCTATATTTTTAACACTCTTCTTTCCCATCTTTCTGTCTTCTCTGACTATCTGAGGTCAGTGGCATCTGTCTTGGGTCACTCAAGGCCAAGGATAATGATCAGGTTTTTTTGGGTATGAACCTTGACCAATAAGCGTTTACTAACCGATTTGGTTCAATGCACCCCTTTCTGGCAAGCTGTGCTTCACAGAGGTTTTGTATTTTTAAATAGTCATCTGGGCAATGTTATGTAGTGAACAGAAAACTGCAAGTTGTTTTGTCTTTTAAAGACAATTTGTTTACGATGAACATGGTGGCCATTGTGACCCCCTGTATACTTTTCCTTCTCCAGGGAGCAGTACTTGCCAGGGACAATGGCTCTTTTCAATGTTAACAACAGCAGCAACAAAGAGCAGTAAGTACATCTACAGAAGGAAATTAAAGCAAGTAAAAAACTAGCAGTATCTAAACTAGAGATATAGCTAATACTTAGCACGTGAAATAATTTAACAGAGATGACGTTCTATTATTTTGCTAATTTATATCTTGAAAATGCACCTGTCCCTATTCAAAGTAATATGTATATATTTAATTCATTTACTTCGATATATGTTTTTTAAAATGTCTGTGTTACACATGCTATTGCCCATCTTTACGACAACAGAAGTCATGAATCCCTGAATAATGAACCTTGGGTCACATTCTCCAGGAGGCAGCCTCTGACATAGAGAGAGTGTGCACATTTATTGGATGTGCCCTTCAGAGTGATACCTGGAAGGGAGTTAGGGATGGAAGAACTGGGCAGAGGGAGATGCTGAACGTCAGAGAATAGGTTTGATCTTATGGGAGTTTGGGGCACGGATGTGCTTTCAAGCTGAGGTCATCCTCAGGTAACAGAGCTGGGCCTTTGCATCACACAGATATTCAATAAGAGCAGCTCTACGAAGCTGGGAGATAAATTTTAAAATGCTGATTGTCATCACCCAGGCCTTCTTTCCAAGGGATAGGAGAAAGTGTGTAGTCAGAAGCCAAGTCTTGGTGTGTGGAGACTAAGTGCCTGAGAGCCATATGTCACTGTAACCTTGCAGCCCACCTGTGCCCTGCTCAGACACACTTTTAGATAGGAAATTATGGGCTGCTCACTCTAAGGGTTTGAGATGCTCTTTTGTCCCAGAGAAGTGTATAAGAGGACGGTCAATGGAATGTAGAAAGGTCTCTGACAACTTTAGATGCTTTTGAGGTTTACACAGAAATTCCTTATCTGCTTTTATTCATTCTACAGCCCCCTCACCACTGTGAAGCACTTCTTCTGGTCTAGGAAAATGCAGCCTTATCTGGGCACCATGTTTTCCTTTGGACATGGTTACTAGACATGTACATTCATTATCAAAGACAGGCTGGGGAGACTCCAGAGAATACCGTAATGTGATTCTCAACCTTCCTAACACTGCAACCCTTTACTACAGTTCCTCACATTGTAATCACCAACCATAAAATTACTTTCATTGGTGCCTCATAACTGTAATTTTGCTGCTATTATGAGTTGTTTAAATACCTGATGTGCAGGATGTCTGATATGCCACCCCTGTGGAAGGATCCTTTGACACCCCCCCCAAAGGGGGTGTGACCCACATGTGAACCACTGCCATAAAAGGTCATGTGCCTGTCAGATAGCTTTCTACTTTTTCATTGCATAACAGCAGTGCTACCTACCTTTGATGATCAGGATCATAAACATTACAGTCTGGTGAGTCTTCTTTGCTAATTCGTTTCTTGGAATGAGGTGTCCAAAGTGGCCAGAGGACAGTCCTAGATTAATGTTTAATAGGACTGTAACTGTGCCCTTTGGCCGAAGTATAGATCCCCTCTCATGAAATGAGAATCTCTAGAACCACAGAACCTAGGTGTGCAGGGATGAGACGTGTACTTTCCCTATGTAAAGTTCCCCAATTAAACACCTTAGTTCCTAGACCTGTGTATTCTATCTATGTATAGGCATAGAGCACCACCTAATGACCATTCATGTATGTATACACGCATGTATACAGTATCCCAAATCATAGTCAACTCACCTTCAAGGAGCCTGCACTCTCTGGCAGCATTTCAGTGCCTTCTGAAGCTCACTCACTCCATACCTGTAACATGTCAGAAACTTCTGAGTGGAGCAACATACGATAGGACTATCGGATTTTAAACTCAGTATCTGGGCTGGCTAGTTGTATGTCAACTTGACATAAGCTACAGTCACTTAGAAATAAGGGAGCTTCAGTTGAAAAAAAAAAAAACACCTCCACAAGACTGGCCTGTAGGCAAGCCTGTAGGCAAGCCTGTAGGCAAGCCTGTAGGCA
>NW_021604791.1:10343303-10363963 GCF_004785775.1 Grammomys surdaster
AAGCCTGTAGGCAAGCCTGTAGGCAAGCCTGTAGGCAAGCCTGTAGGATATTTTCTTAATTAATGATTGATGAGAGAGGGCCTAGCCCCTTGTGGGTGGTGCCATTACTGGGCTAATGGTCCTGGGTTCTGTAAGAGAGCAGGCTGAGCAAGCCATGATGAGCAAGCCAGCGAACATCACACCTCCATGGCCTCAACATCAGCTCCTGCCTCCAGGTTCCTGCCCTGACTTCCTTTGGTGATGAACAGCAATATGGAAGTATAAGCTGAATGAAACCCTTTCCTCCCTAACTTGCTTTTGGTCATGATGTTTTGTCATAGCAATAGTAACACTAACTAACACAGTATCCAAAGCCACATTTCTTTTGCTATAATGTAGACTCAGAGTGATGCTGCAGCATGTTCATTATAGGTGGGTCATACTTTAGAAATCCCTTAACAACAATACTGGTCAAATTTGTGGCAAAAAAAGCAACATATACCATAATATAAATCAGTTAGTGTCAAAATATTTGGTGGCCTTTCTCTGTTGGCAAAGATCCAATGAAGTTACTTTGCTATCAAATGATTAATTATCTTAATAGCTAAACACTTGTGTCAAATCATAACAGTAAGGCTACCTACATGATCCAAATGCTCTGTAACTGGAATGCTGGCTGTTCAACAACAGTCATAGTAAGAAATCATGTGTTGGGCCCAAACGTGGCCTTTACTTTTATCATGGAGGCTGTGTCCATATTTACATTGTACCAGCATTGGGAATACCACATTGGGGGCTGGATTTATCAGCTAGCTGAGTCCTGCAGTCTACTTGGTTGTTCTCTGACATAGGATATAAAGATTTTCAAATGTTGTGCCCATGGATCTGTTAGTCTGCCTTTTCTCTAGAACTGCTTTGCCCGATCATTCTATCTTTTTTCCAACTAGGTCATTAATCAACTAGTTAGGGCCTTTAGGATTGCCCTAATGAATGCTTGAATCTTCACCTATTCTTAGGTTAGCCATATCTTTTTCTATAGCATGTGAGCTGACCACGTGGTACTTGAAGCCACTTCATTGAAGAGATTAATTAAACCACTCTATTTCAAGGCCACCTTTAGATAGTTTGATGGTATAGATATAGCCTATTTGGAGTTCCCAGCCCAACTCATCCATAATCTGTGTTCCAGTAGCTAAAAACTCCATATATGGCCATAGGTAGGCCATGAGGGGTGAGAGCAGGTGAAACAGTAGTCAGTGATATGGGGTGGAACGGTGTGCTAACCCTCTGTCTCAGCAGCTTCCTTCCCCCCTAATTCCCCACAGTTCATGCCGCATCTCAGATATCCTACTTGATCATATTCTGGATTCCTGTCAACCCTCATGACTGGAATGAATGACCATGAAATTTTCGTGAAGTTTTCATGAAATGGTCATGAAATGTTTCCACCAATGACTAATGAAACAACAACAACAATAACAAAGCCAATGTTATTTCCTTGAAAGAGAATTCATGATATCTTCATGAGATTCTTGATGCTTGATGTTTTTATTTAACAATATGCAAAAATGATATCATAAGCTTAAAGTAAAAAAAATCATTATATATATATATACATATACATATATATGTGTATATATACATATACATATATATATGTATATGTATACACACACACACACACACACACACACATATATATATATATATATAATGTATGTTAGAATTCTGGAAGTATACTCATTCAAGGTTGTTATTTATTAAGTTAGTGAATTTCTTTACATAGTTTTCTGACTCTGTCCTTTTCAACTTTTGTTTTCTGTTAACTGGGGCATGATTTTGCTTGTTTGTCTGGATGGCTATTTGCTTTTGTCTGTCCTTTGGGTTTCTGAGCACTGAGGCAGGACTTTAATTTGCAAGGCTGAGAATCCTTGCTCAACAGAGAGGAAAGTAGAGAGCATCTGGGGTTGAAGTGACGTGACTATGTGACAGTTGCTGTTTTTCTCTAGAGAGCCAAAGGAGAAAAAGAAAAAGAAGAAGGAAAAGAAGAGGTGAGCCAGACTTTGCATCAATGCCTCTTTACGCTTGTCTGCCTCTATGTGTTATTTGCACATGGTAACTATACATACTCAACTTTTCCAGCAAGGCAGATGATAAAAATGAAAATAAAAAGGACCCAGAGAAGAAAAAGAAGAAGGAAAAAGAAAAAGAGAAGAAAAAGAAAGAGGAGAAAACCAAAGATAAGAAAGAAGAGTAAGTAGTTTTTTTTATTGAAAACAGACATGAGATTGTAATGCATTGTAGATGTAGGTAAAATTTCCCAAAGCGTAGAAAGAGCTTTATAGCAGAGCGCCTCAGATAAAGCCTTTAAATACTTAAGAACAAACATTTTATATAAGCTGTTATCAAACTTTTTTCTAGGTTCCCTAAAATTAGCAAGTATGAATTTTCCAATTAAAGAATGTTGCAATGTTAGTTAATTCTCACATGCATCGCTGAAGAAACACTTCCCACTAAATATTTAAGTTAGGAATCACTGGGCCCTGAGGATCTCATCAGCCTGTAGAGGCCAAAATTAAAACTTGATAACTTCATTAACATTTTGACAAGTACCCAGAAGCCACAGTTCATCCCAAACGCTGACTCTCGAGGTACTCCTTGTCAAGTAGACAACTGAAGTTTAGACTTTCACAGAAGGAGGGCAAAGTCATATTTGTAAAGCTTTTTAAGGAAAATTCTTTTAGATCAAAAAGAACTTGTTCCCTGAATTTAGTTATACAAAATAACCCATCAAACAATAATTCAGCTATTTGTGCCTCTTCAGAAAGTTGTTGAAGATTTCAATGGGAGAAATATTCTTTAAAATATAGGCTTGGTACCAGAACATTTCAAATGTCCCTTTGATCACACGTTTTATTCCTTTATTCTTTATGCCTACCACGACTCTCAAAGATTATTCCTGCAAACATTTGAGCGAGGACTGTGCTATTGGTGCAGCATTGCCCTTCTTTATGGATGAGATACTGAGTCACAGCTCCTCACTGTCAACAGTATAGTTCAGGTCATTTTGCTTCCAGAAAGGGGAGGGAAGTGATAGAAAAGCCACTGTCCTGTTACCCTTAACCTTACAAAGGTCTGTTGGGAAATCTATAGCTTCCTGTAATTTCTGCCTTTATTTGCACTCCTTAGTTGGGGGATAGAATTGACTGCATCATAATTGGGCAAATATAGGGCTTAAATAAAAGTTGAACATATGGTTCATTGTAAGACGGGTGATTTAACTATCTACTCACCCCTCACTAGCTAACCAGCTTCTTATGGTGAATATAATTATGAAGTTAATCTTCCTAAGTCAAGGGGATTTGTATTATACTACATTAACCATGGCTGGTGGATTTAGCCATATTTGAGATGGTAAATACAAATTTTTTTGTTTCTTAATAACTGTTTCTTAATAACTTTCCTTTTATTTCTAACTGTTGCTAGGGAGAAGAAAGAAGTCGTTGTTATTGATCCTTCAGGAAACATGTACTACAACTGGCTGTTTTGTATCACTTTACCTGTGATGTACAACTGGACGATGGTTATTGCAAGGTTTGAATTTATATTTTGTGTAGACTTCAAAACACTTAGAAGTTTACTGCCAACATAATTTGACCTAGGGCTCTTCAGAGTAAACCACTTTACTCTGCATCAGGTTGCAAAGGGTGGCTGAATTCTTTCTTCCCAGTGTGTTCTCCTGAGGTTAGAATGTCTTTTATTCTTAATGTGCTTGGCCATCAAGTCCGAGGATGGGATGGAGATGAAAATAGAAGGATCCTTTCAAACTTCTTGTCGTTCAGTCATGGCATCTGGATATTGGGAGAAACTATAATTCTTGCGCTAGGAAAAAATAGTACCCATAGCCAAAAACAATGAAGGATGTAGAATCTTGAACATCTTAGTTGTTCAAGAGTAGGAATATTTTCCCTGAAACTTTTTGGGTATAGATAGGGAATACAAACTTTGTGACCAGTGGGCTTCACCCGATGAGATTTGAGTTGTAAGCTATTTTTTTTGTATGTGTTTGTATATGTGTGTGTGTGTGTTGTGTGTGTTTGTGTGTGAATGCATACACACATATGCATATGTATGTGGAGACCAGAGGTCAGTCTTGTGTGTCCTATGGATTCTATCTACCATGCATTTGAGATAGAATCTCTTACTGACCGGAAACTAGCCAGTATATCTGGTCTGGCTGGACAACAAAATGGGGTGGATTGGGGAGGACTGTTCCTCTCTGCATCTCCAGAGCTAGGACGCCAAGCATATGACACCATGGCTGTGTTGTTGTTGATACTGTTGTTAACATGGGTCTGAGGAGAGAATTCAGAGCACCATGTTTGTGCAGCAAGCGCTTTACCAATGGAAGGATCCTTTCAGCGGAGACACTTTATTCTTTGTTGTTGTTGTTTTTCCAGAATGGTTTCTCTGTGTGTAGCCCTGACTGTCCTGGAACTCTCCATTTAGACAAGGCTGACTTTTAACACACAGATCTTCCTGCTCTGCCTCCCCAGTGTTAGGATTAAAGGAGCGTTCCATCATGCCCAGTTAATTCTTATCTGATGTCTATCTAAACCCAACCAGTATTGATGGGAAAGATGTTGGACTTCAGAAGTGTGAGAAAATGAACCGTAACACCCAAAGACGGATTTGGGGAAACTGTGATTGACTGAATGTGTTTTACAGATCGTTCCAGCCTTAGCATATTGTATGTGGCACCATGAAAAATTCCAGAAAGAGGCTTTTGATTCCAATTTGTCTCCGTGTCTTTTATTTATACATTTTTTCTTTTATAGAGCATGTTTTGATGAACTCCAGTCTGATTACCTAGAATACTGGATCATTTGTGATTATGTATCAGATGTAGTCTATCTTGCCGATATGTTTGTACGAACAAGGACAGGTAAGTAAGATCTGTTTTGGGTCTTCTGAAATTTCTTACTTTTATCTCTACCACACAATGACATTTTCCAAACCCTACTGTTCTTCAGGGTAAACTGCTGCAAACACCAGTAACGTGGTTCTACTCATTGGCTTAAGTAATTTCTGATGATCCAGAAAGATGTTACTAGGACACCTTAATTTTTTTCTTTAGCCTTTATTTTTGTTTTATGTGGATGGGTGTTTTGCCTGCATGTATGTCTGTGAACCATGAGCTCCAAGTGCCAGAGAAGGCCAAAAGAGGCTGTCAGATCCCCTGGACCTGGAGTTACAGACTGTTGTGTACTGCTATGTGGGTACTGAGATCTGAACTCATCTGGAAGAGCATCCAGTGCCCTTATCCACTGAGCCATCACTCCATCCTCCTAAGTAACATTGTTCAAGTGGATTGGTGGTTTTCCTTCTTTACCCTATTCATTGGGTTTATGCCAGGCAGAAGAATAGAGAGAATAGAAATATTTAGTCAATATTTGTAATGGGCAATTGCTGCCATACATGGAAAAGCTTAAAAGTACACAAAGAACTGTGTCATTGATTTATAGAAGAGGATTCATAGAAACTTTAGGAAACATAAACTATGTAGTTCATGGTGGTGTATCAGTCAGTAGGAAGTGCCATACAATAGCTCTCTAGCAGAAATGTGTTTAGTAAGCAGGTGTAAGCTCAGTGTTTTTACATTGCGCCCCACTGTTAATGTAACCATTACACACAATGCAGAAGCCTCTAATAATCACAAAGGGATGCTCTCTATGTGTCAGTGCAGTGGTAAGTTGCCAGAGATTCCTTACAGCTCTGGTAGTCACTATGGGAGAAGAAATGAACTCTCTTTGTACTGCTGCAACTCTGGGTTCAACATAAAAGGCCCACAGTAACAGCACAGAAAAGAAGATCCTAAGTGATTAAAGACAGCTTGGAGGACAGGATTAAGAAGGGAAAACATGGTCCAAAGAGCTATTTCTAACTCACACTGAAGGTGAAAAGCATAACCATGCAAAGCAGTGAGATGGCAGGGCAGGCACCCACACTTTTAAGAGTAGGGCTTAGACTCTGCCAAGGAGTCATCTGAGTTATTAAGCTCCAATTTAATCTATTCTGAAGCTACCTGAAGTTAGTGAGACTCCACAGGTTAAGGGCTGGGGCTCATGAGGCTCTCCCTGCCTTCAGATGTCAGTCATGTGACCCAACTTGTGTTTTTGCACAAATAGCTATACATTATGGTTCCCACAATCCCTCTCCAGGATCAGGTATCTTCTATCATAGCATACTAACCCCCAAAACCTACATAGTAGCTTATTCTATTAACAGAGGGCATGATAAATGCTACGGATGAACAGGGAGATGCAGCATCAGAGAGGACCAGTGTGGAACATCTGGAGAGCAAGAGCCTTTGTCCTCATGGAACTGGTTATGGCATCCATCTAACACTCTGCATTTGCTCTCTCACTTGCCTGCTCTCAGCTCACCAGAGTTGATAGTTTTTAATGGAAGGCTTTATCATATGGCAGCAACAGACTGTTAAGTAGCTTGCCAGTCCCTCTTCCTCTCCTGAAAGAAGTGGGGATGGAATTGGGAATCCCAGGCTACTGAACACAGTGTATTTTGTGACCAGCCACCCCTAGGAGCCTAACAAGAGTTGTTGCCTCTGTAGAACAAAGACACCCTTATCATCTAAGGAATTCGAAGCACTCCGGAGTTCTGCAGCAAGAGCTGAAGCCAAGAGCAAATATTAGAACAAAGATACAGCTAGAACTTTGTTTTCTCAGGAAATCATAAAAATTTGAACAGTAATATGTCAGAAATTGAGACCAGGAACCAAATGTGTAACTTACCATATACTAATACTGCAGAATATGAATGCAATTCATCAAAGAAAAAATTTTACCTGGATATGTAAAATCAATCAATCACTTTATTTATCTACTTACTTATCTGTGTATTTCTTTTATGTCAGGAGTCATCTAGGATAGGCTAAGGGTAGCTGGTGGCCTTCTTGGAGGTGGCCCACCATTTTTTTTCATGGTCTATGATGGGTGAGCTCAATATCTAGGCCCCAAAGAGACTTCACCTCAAGATTGCTTCTTGCAGCTGATATGCCTTTCCTGTCATTAAACTAAAGTAATAATCCCTGGGCATTAGCCCACCCTATTGAGCAGATTTTCTGCAGATCATCATAAAGATAAACTTTCATGAATGAATGCTATTTAGATGAATTAATGATTCTATAGAATTCCTGAATTGATTCAAATAATTTCAGGAAGTTTTAAGAGATGGTCTTAGTTGCTTTGCTAGAAAGATATAATAAGTTAAAATCAAGAATAAAATGTGCCCACTCCTCATAATAGTAAGTTACATAGAATGCGAGTTACAGAAGGATGCTGATATTAAGTTCAAAGCAGTGTTTCATTATAATATACTCATTAAAAGATCAAAGCAACAGTTTTGACACGGCCTTGCCTTATCATAGTGCACACCTGTGGATTTATTCTTAGACCTAAATGTTTTTCCTTGAACACAAATTTGTCTCAAGTCTATTTCCTTTTTTAGTGTGACAATGGAGTAATTTTCTAAAGAACTGTTTAGAAAATTTTATAACTAAGAAGGTATAAAAAGGACAGAGAAAAGAAATAAAGTTGTTGGTTGGATGGTTTGGCTTGGGGGCTCTATGCCACCCAGGCACCCATTCACCTACTCATCCATCCATCCACCCATCCATCCATCCATCCATCCACCCATCCATCCATCCATCCATCCATCCATCCATCCATCCATCCAAATGTATATTTTGTCTGTTTGTACATGTATAGGTATATGTGTGTAAGCATGCATGAATACTTTGGAGTTGACTGAGAAGACAGTCAGGCCAGACCAGAGTGTGAGTGTATGAATGTATATGTGTCTGTGTATATTTGCCTGTGTAAAGCATTTTAATTCTTTTCCTTTCCTTCCTCTTTGATTCACAACCTAGCCAGAGAGGCTTCTGGCTGTCTGGACGAGAAGGAACTGATAGCATTTTTTTAAACTAAGCCTCCCCCTCACTGCTATAGGCAACAGGTGTTAATTGCCCAAGAAATCTTTACCACAGGGTAAACAAGAAAGTTTTGGGGCTTTTTTGAAGCTATCAGCAAGCATTCAGTATGGTTAGAGAGCTGGAAGGCCAGGGACCATCAGTCTTTAAAACTACCTCTACATCCAATGCTGTGTCCCACTTCAAATCATTCCAGACCAGGCCGGCTCATGGCACTTTTACACTAAAGAGTATGACTTTTTTTTTTTTTAAATTTCTCCTCCTGTAACAGATTCTTCTATTACCAAATGTAGATTTGATCTTATGGGTTATTGTAGCACTGCAGACATATTTATTGAAAAGTATTTTTATTTTGACCTGAACAAAGCTGATTAAGAGCTACTATAGAAAACAATCACAGTGACACAATGAACAGAAACAGTTCGGCTTGTCTCTCCTCTATTTCAGGTTACCTGGAACAAGGGCTGCTAGTGAAGGATAAGATGAAACTCATAGAGAAGTACAAAGCAAACCTGCAGTTTAAACTTGATGTTCTGTCAGTGGTACCGACTGATCTGCTGTATTTCAAATTTGGGTGGAACTACCCAGAAATCAGGTTAAACCGGCTGTTAAGAATCTCTCGAATGTTCGAGTTCTTCCAGAGGACGGAAACGAGGACCAACTACCCAAACATCTTTAGGATTTCAAACCTCGTGATGTACATTGTGATCATCATCCACTGGAATGCTTGTGTGTACTACTCCATCTCAAAAGCTATTGGGTTTGGGAATGACACGTGGGTCTACCCTGATGTGAACGATCCTGAATTTGGCCGTTTGGCTAGAAAATATGTCTACAGCCTTTATTGGTCTACCTTGACATTGACAACCATCGGCGAAACTCCACCTCCCGTGCTGGATTCTGAGTACGTCTTTGTGGTGGTGGACTTCTTAATCGGAGTTTTAATTTTTGCCACCATTGTCGGTAATATAGGTTCCATGATTTCCAACATGAATGCCGCCCAGGCAGAATTCCAGTCAAGAGTTGATGCTATCAAACAGTACATGAATTTCCGAAATGTGAGCAAAGATATGGAAAAGAGGGTGATTAAATGGTTTGACTACCTGTGGACCAACAAAAAGACCGTCGATGAGAGAGAAGTCCTGAGATACCTCCCTGACAAACTAAGGGCCGAAATCGCCATCAATGTTCACCTAGACACGTTAAAAAAGGTTCGCATCTTTGCTGATTGTGAGGCTGGTTTACTGGTGGAGTTGGTGTTGAAACTACAACCCCAGGTATACAGTCCCGGAGATTACATATGCAAGAAAGGGGATATTGGGCGGGAGATGTACATCATCAAGGAAGGCAAACTTGCGGTGGTGGCAGATGACGGAATCACACAGTTTGTGGTGTTGAGCGACGGCAGCTACTTCGGTGAGATTAGCATTCTTAACATTAAAGGCAGCAAGGCTGGCAACCGAAGAACAGCCAATATCAAGAGCATTGGCTACTCAGACCTGTTCTGCCTCTCCAAAGACGACCTCATGGAAGCTCTTACGGAGTACCCAGATGCCAAAACTATGCTGGAGGAGAAAGGGAGGCAGATCTTAATGAAAGATGGTCTGTTGGATATAAACATTGCGAATTTGGGCAGTGACCCTAAAGACCTGGAAGAGAAGGTCACTCGGATGGAGGGGTCAGTGGACCTCCTGCAAACACGATTTGCCCGCATCTTGGCTGAATATGAGTCGATGCAGCAGAAACTCAAGCAAAGGTTAACCAAGGTAGAGAAATTTCTTAAACCGCTTATCGAAACAGAATTTTCAGCTCTTGAGGAGCCCGGAGGAGAAAGCGAGCCCACAGAGTCTCTACAGGGCTGAAAAGCTGGTCAGTAGCAAAAACTATGCACGCTGTGTGAGCGTTTTGACCAGAGACAACTGAGAATTGGGAGAAAAAGAGTCATCTGGGAAATTTTTCTAGATCGAAAATGTGTGTGAGTACATGACACAAATCCGTTGTGTACTACTGGAACAAAAGTATCATCTTATCCCGGGACTTTTCACAATGGACACTGTGCAAGGACGTGGACTGATTAAAGTGTCGGTGTCAGGATCTGCTTTTCTTCTTTCCCACAGATGCTCCATATATGTGATAATCCGTAAAAGTGAACAAGTTCCTCTCATTTCTGGGGCACTTGCACTGTTGAGGAGTCAAATGTATTCAGTCTAACTGTCTACATTGTGTTCGAGAGAAAGTTATCGGAAGAAGTAGAATACAATAAAGTGAAATTGATTATAATTACAAATCAGAGTAAATATGATTTATTTGAAGATTAAGTAGGGGGTAAGTAGTATCTTGCCGAGCTTCAGGCCATTTTAAGGAGACTAGCCTTGTGGTAATATAAATCTGGGTGATGGAGGGAAACTTCTTATTCACAGAAGCAAAATAAATCATGCTATAAGATAAGAAAATACATATGCATATAAATATGAAAGCGTTTATTGACATTGCAAGACGATGTAGGAAATGTTAAATTTAAACAGATCTCAGAATATTACGGCTTGACAAGTGTGGCTGTTATCTTCCTTTTATGTCTAACCGAATAAGGAAAATAGACAAATGCAATATTGTTGGACGATTAACTAGGTCAAGTATCTATCAGAAAAGGAGGCCTGAATGTTCTCTGAGCCAATACAAAGCTTCTTAGAAAATCAGAATACCATGACTTTAACTCAGTAGCAGAGGGCTTATTAGTGAGTACAAGGCCCTGGGTTCTATTGCTAGAGTAATGGGGGAGGGTGAGGAGGGAGTACAGGGAGAAGGAGGGAAGGGGAAATAATCTATTAATATTATACCTCTGCAGTCATACATTTCCTTCAACATTTTGTGTGGCACCCCTTCAGTATCAGCCCACATATGTTTCCTCACAATAGAGGAAGTGTCTTACTTCTCAAATAAGTATACTATGTATGATATGTAACCTGGTTTCTACCAGAAACGTGTCACCCCCATTATGCTCCTTTTCTTCCTTTTCCTCTTCCTCCTCCTCTTTCTCCTCCTCTTCTTCATCATTTGGTAGTATAGGAACAAGTTCTACACTCAGAAGCATGGCCAGCATCACGGTAAAAAGATGCTTTGAGTCTTATCTGGGGTAGCAATAATGCCAAGGGTTCTTTGGATAGCTTCAATCTCAAGCTGATGCTTACCTTGGACCGCTGAAGGAATGTGTGGTCAAAGGCTTGATTGAGATAAGGAAGTTATGCAGTTCCTTTCTCATGATTCTTCTAGGCAGAGGGCTCAGACAGGCTAAGATCCTGGTGGTTTGGGTGAGGCACCTGAAAGAGTGGTACTGCCAAGGTTCAGACAAGGCTCAGCATCACGTGGAGGTTAAAAAAAGACAGCATCCATGTGGCTTTGGGGAAACTCTTTTTAAGAACCTGGGTGCATGTGGAGGCTAAGGCAGGAACTTCCCCCTTAGCTAAGCAGAAATCAGTGACATCTGGAAATCAAAGCATCTTAACATTAGAACAAGGACAGATGTGACACGAAGATGATGGAGTTTGAGACAACAGAGAGGGGAGCTAAGGTGGAAGTTGGCATGGGAAGTGTGATGACAGGTCAGGTGACAGGGATGAGAACCAGAAAGGGAGTGTTTACCACGTTCCAACTCTTTTATGTGATGTTCACAGGAAGAGACGGTTTTGATACATTAAGAAAATCCCCAAACCCGGAGCTGCACATTTTCTCTTTTAGAAACTATCTAGAGTATATAATCCATCCCTCTTGTGCTAGCTAATTTCATCTCAATTGGACGCAAGCTAGAGTCACTGGGGAAGAGGGAACTTCAACTGAGAAAACATCCTTACCTGATTGGCCTGTGAACAAACTTTGGAGACATTTTCTTGATTGATAATTATTGTGGGAGGGCCCAGTTCACTGTGAGGGATGCCACACCTGGGCTGGAAGTCCTGGAGTGTCTGAGAAAGCAGATTGAGCAATCCAGGAGGAACATGTCAGTAAGCAGCACTCCCCTATGGCCTCTGCTCCACTTACTGCCTCCAGGTTCCTGTCCTGAGTTCCTGTCCTGGCTTCCCTTAGTGATGGACTTACAGCTGTAAGGTGAAATAAAGCCTTCCCCAAAACTTGCTAATGGTCATGGCGTTTTATCAAAGCAACAGGAACTCCATATAAGATGCATTATTAGTTACTTTTTATTGCTGTGATAAAACACCATGACTGTGGGGATCGGAAGGAACTCTGAGTGAGTGTAAGGAGCAGAGGAAGTGATTATGTGTTGTTGATATAAGCAGAGCCATGTCAAGAATACCGATATCTCAGACTTCGCCACAACACTAAAAACGTTCCTGGGTCAGGCTCAGGGAAATCACAAGTCCTTCTCCTGGTCTATGTGTGGATGTTGACAGTATGGGCAGAAGATGTGACCACAGCTTCCTCCTATGAGATGTTTACATCCTGAGACTTCTCCCCTACACAGATTCCCTATAGACACGAGTTAAGCCCACTTCTCTGTTCATCTACACACAGTAAACCCACACCCTTATCTAACTATACACAATAAACCCACCTTCTCAATTCATAGTATAAAACAAATGCTTTGAGTTTTGAGTTTGCTGCTGGTATATCTCCATCAGAGTGAAATGTCCACGCAGTCCCAGCTTTCCAGTATGCATATCTGCCTTTTCTTTATCCCTTGTTACCCCAATTAGGTCAATCCTCAAGCTGTGTAGGTCATGACAGTGACCATGGCAGCTTTGAGAAGGAAGGGTTTATTTGGGCTTACAGTTTCAGAGGTATAAGAGTCCATTAGCATCCCAAATGGGGAGCAGGGCAGCAGCAGCCATAGCAGCAGAACCAGCTAAAAGTTCAAATCACAAATAAGAAGCTGAGAGAGCAAATTAGTAATGGTGCCGGACTTTTGAAACCTCAAAGCCTGCCTCTAGTAACACATTTCCTCCAGCAAGGCTTTACTTCCCTAAGCCTTCCACAGACAGTGCCACCTACTGGAGACCAAGTGTCCAAATACCTAAGACTATGAGGAACCTCTTATCTAAATACCACAATCCCCAAACCTTCATCCATTGATGCTAAACAATTCATATCTTTACAAGTTACCTCATGTTTTAAAAACTACAGAAAACTTAAGGGCAAATTTATCTGTAAAATTCTAGGTTCCTTAGGGATGTATGCAAGTGACATTTCACAAAAGTCGGGAAGGACTTTCTGACAGGAGAGAAATCACTAAGGAAGCCCTTCCTTCCAATACAGGAGGGGACCAAAGTACTAGTACCATCTATGCTAGTCTGCCTTCACTTGACATATTTGTATTTTGTTCAGAAAATCCAAGTACAAGATCTTGTTCTGCCTGTCAACTTCTCCTAATTTTCTTCGATAAGCCAAGATAAGCGTCCACAGCCATGGCCACTCAAAGGAATAGAAACATTTCCTTGTGCCCCTTTTCAGTCATCATGACATAGACTCTTGTAACATCAACATTGCTATGGTGAGTTGAAGCAATCAGCAAATAAAAATGAAATGACTGAATACAAATTAAATAAAAATTAAGGAAAAGAAAACAACTAGCCATTGAACTGATCATGAGGTTCTCAATGGAGGAGTTAGAGTGAGGACTGAAGGAGCTGAAAGGGTTTGTGGCACCATGAGGAGAGCAACAATACCAACCAACCACAGCTCCCAGGGTCCTAACCACCAGCCTGGGAGCACTTATGGAGGGATCCAGGGCTTCAGCTGAATATGTAAGAGTGGAGGGCCCTGCCGGGCATAGGTGGAAGAAGAGATCCTTGACCTCATGAAGGCTGGACGCCCCACGGGGTGGGAATTTTGAGGGTGGGGAAGTGGGAGTGGGGGGGGTAGGTGGGGGTTACATCCACGGAGAAGAAGGAGGAGGGGTAAGGGGATGGGGGATTCCCGGGTGGGTGGGGGATGGGGTAAGGGGATAACATATGAAATGTAAATAAAATATCCAATAAAAAATAAATTAAAAAAACATCACAGCTACACACACACACACACACACACACACACTTGCTTCAGTTTTACTGATGAGATCTTGGCTTGGGAGAAAGGCAATTTAGAAAACAGTAAAACTCAAAAACAAAACAAACGGTTGTCATAGCAACCCATGAAGACTTAAGGACTTAAGTTACCCAGTACAGCCCCTATGCATATATGCTATCTGGATTATCCTCTAAAAAAATGTGGTAGCAATAAAGCCAGCTAAAGAGATGGCTCAGTGTCAAGAGCACATGTTGCTCTTGCAGAGGACCCAGGTTTGTTTCATGGATCCCAAATCAGGTGCTTATAACTGTCTATAACAGTTCCAGGGGATCTGACACCCTTGGTCCTTGTTGAGTGCCTGCATGAATGCTCTGCACATAAACTCATCCAGGCGTACACATATATACATAAGTAAAAATAATAAATATTTTTTAAAAGTGACAAGTGTTTTGGAAGAGTGACAAGCCACACTGAAGCATTATGGTGCTGGTTTGTATTTTAAAGGGTCTAACTAGATTTTTTCAATATTGTCTCATCACATACTAACTCTTTCTTAATGATCATTTCTTAGCTTTCTTTCCTAGCCTTGCTACCAATGCTTGGGTACAGAGACTACATAGTCTTCTCAACTGAGTTAGTGTCTCACGTGTGACGGATGCTCAGAGAAGTGGAGAGTTGATGTTATGCATGAACTTTTCAGGCAGAGGTGAAAGATGGCACACCTGGTGTGCTTAGCCTGTGATGGTAGATGGTCCTTAAGAACGATGTGGTGGTCAGTTTTATAACAATTTGACATAAGCCATAGGCATCTGAGAGGAGGAAACTGCTATTGAAAAATGACCCCATAAGAATGGGCTATCGGCAAACCTGTAGGGCATTTTTTTTAAATTAGTAATTAATGGGGAAGGACTCAGGCTTTTGTGGATGGTGATCCCTTAGGCTGGTGGTCCTAGGATCTCTAAGAAAGCAGGTTGAGTGAGCCATGATGAGGAAGCCAGTAAACAGCTTTCTTACATGGCCTCTTGTTCTAGTTAGGGTTTTACTCCTGTGAACAGACACCATAACCAAGGCAACTCTTATAAGGACAATAGTTAATTGGGGCTGGCTTACAGGTTCAGAGGTTCAGTCCATTATCATCAAGGTGGGAGCATGGCAGCATCCAGGCAGACATGGGGCTGGAGGAGCTGAGAGTTCCACATCTTGTTTGGAAGGCAGTTAGGGGAAGACTGGCTTCCAGGTAGCTAGGACGAGGGTTTTAAAGCTCAAGCCCACAGTGACACACCTACTTCAACAAGGCCATACCTCCTAATAGTGCCACTTTTGGGGCTAGGCACACTCAAACCACCAAACCTCTGCATCAGATCCTGCCTACAGGTTCCTGCCCTGCTGGGGTGACTTTCTTTGCTAATGTCATTGAGAAACTGGTTCTCAACCTTCCAAATGCCTCAGCCCTTTAATACAGTTTCTCATGCTGTAACCCCCAACCAAAACATTATTTTGTTGCAACTTTATAAATGTTATTTTGCTACAGCTGTGAATCATATTGTAAATATCTAATATGTAGGATATCGATATGTACCCCCAAAGGTTGAGAACTGCTGGATAATGAATACTGATGTGAAAGAGTAAGCCAGATAAACCCTTTTCCCCTAAGTTGCCTAGGTTATGATGTTTCATTATAGTAATAGTAACCCTAATTAGAACATATAAATAAGGAAAGCTTTAGCCAGAAATATAGCATGCGGGAAAAATAGTTAGCACAAGGTAAAAATGAGTCAAATACTTTATTGAAGAGAGGTGATGAAGTTTGCCCAGGCTTCTGGCTTGCTTCACTTTAGAATAAGAGAGAACAGAGCTTCTTCAGCTAAGTGGTGGTGCTGGTTTCTTACATCATGTGATCTAGCAGAGAGTTGTCCATCATTATGAAGTACCTGAAACTCTCTGTCTTAGTTAGGGTTTTATTGCTGTGAAAAGACACCATGATCATGGCAACTCTTAGAAAGAAAACATGTAACTGGGGTTGGCCTATAGTTCAGAGGATTAGTCTGTTGTCATCATGACAGGAAGTATAGTGCTGGAGAAGGAGCTGAGCGTTCTACATCAGGATCAGCAGGCAGTAGGAAGACAGAGTGAACTACTGGGCCTGGCTTCAGTTTCTGAAACCTCAATGCCCACCCCTGGTGACACACTTCCTCCAACAAAGCCACACAACTCCTAATAGTGCCACTCTCAGTGAGCCTGTGGGGGCTATTTTCATTCAAACCATCCTATTCCCAGAAAGCTATTTTCTTAGTGTGTCAAAAATGTCTGTTTTCTGGTAGGGTTTAAAAACATTTACTCATGCCTTATTTCTATTTAAAATGGAAAAAAATGATAGAAAATCAGTTAATAGAAAAAAAAATCCTAAGTAGCAAGATCAGTGTTCTTTGGCAACAGTGATTTTTTTCTAACATTGGTAGTTTTAGTATAGAAATTATGACACATTTAGGGGTCAGCAAGATAGCTAAGTGGGTAAATATGCTTGCCATGTACATAAACTCATGACCTGAGCTGATTACCAAAACCCATTGTTGAAGGAGAGAACTGACTCTCAAAGGTTGTCCTCTGACCTCCACACATGTGCCATGTCATGGACACATTCATGTTTACATTGCTTATTACACAAACACACACTGCTAATAATCAAAATGAAAACTTTAGAGCAAAATTTTACATATGAGTAGTCTCATTAAAAAAATATGTACCAGTCAAACATGAAAACACAATCAAATAGATGTCGATGTATAAATTTAATGAACATAGTAACAAATAAATTGGAGCATTTAAATGCTCTCCAATTTTAGGTCATTCACCAAAGAAATACTAATAATTGTGTTCTAAGAAGCTTTTTGCTGGCGTATAAGACATGCATGAGAAGCAAAGTTGGGTGGTGTGAGCTGCGTTTAAAGTCCGCTTGCACCTTTACTTTTGAGAAGTTCATTGCCTTAAAAGGAAAAAAATCCAAACAACAACAACAACAACAAAACAAAAAACAAAAACCCTAACCATTGTTCTTAAGAATGTCGGAATAAGCCTAGGTAGGATACTATCAGTTTAAGTAGTAATTTTCCCAGTAATTCTTGAGATGCTATTATTCTGACATCCAAGATTAAAGACTGCTAAGAGTAACTGATATCAAACAACAATACTCTCAGGATACATGCCTTACAGGTGGGAGGGCTTTATAAATATTCCTTCATAAATTACATCCAATCATATTTTCTGCTTAATGGACAAGGGAATGGATGTGCAGAGAGATTAAGTGACAGGATCACAGGGAGGTAGCAGAACAACAGCTATTTGAATCCAGACAGTGTCTCTGATCTTAACTGCTTCATATGGATCGATACTGTCTATATCAAATCACAAACACAAAACACAATATGCATTTATATTTATGGTGCATGATACATTGTACATATATATTTATAGGTAGGGTCTTAATGTAATAGCCAAGGGTACAGTAGACACCAGAGACCAGAATAATGGCTACTTCTCCTGTTGGGGACAGAGGATGTAGTATGGAAGGTGGCAAATGCATGTTTCAACTGAATACACTGCTTTTTAATCTTTTAAAACAAACAGATGCCAATGAAGACTAATGCTGAGGTTTGGCAAAGCTAGGTACAGATCTGTGGTGAGCACTCACAATAATCAAATATGGGTATATTTGAAATATTTTGAACGAAGAGGAAAAAGAAGAAATATGAGAGAACTATTTTTAAGCCCACACAGCTAGCTTAGTGGCCAAGCCTGGACTTTTGACACAGGGCCAGTGTTTGTTTGGTCTTTTTACAGTTATACTTAGCTACTACTTCTTCCACAGATCTGAGTGCTTTCTGAGCTTCTGCTTTATGATAATGTGGCATTTACCTGCAATTTCCACTTTAGACTTGTCAAGAGTGTATGCTGGGTGACTCTGAGAAGATGTTTTCTAGAATTATATTTATGTCTGGCTTTTGACTTCCTGACTAGTTAGGAGGGAAAATAATGCATTTGTTTCCACTAACATGTTCCCTTCAGTTCATCACAAAATTACTCACCAGCCTGATGATGCTGGCTTTTCAAACGGGCTGATTCTGGCTGTCTTGTCAGATTGCCAACTTCTCATCTTCCCAGCTAGGCTCATTTTTGCTTTATCTGGGTAGAGTTCCTCTCACTGGACTTGGTCGAAGGTGTTACTTGGATTAGTTCTGTAGAGAGCAGGGTGCTCATTTCCTGGACTTGTCACAAAGATTCCTGATGCTGAGGAGCACAGGTCGCTGGTAGCGTGAAAGTCCAAACTGTTTCAGTTTTCCTCAGTGAATTCCCTACTTAGTTTTCCTAGAGACGTGGAAACATGGCATCTAGGATTCAAACTTCCGGTCACAGCTCCGACAGGGTAAGTAGCTGAAGATACTGGATCCCAGACATAGAGTTACAGTCTCTAATGATATCACATCTTAAAGACAGATCCGAGAAAAGAGCCAGGGAACCAATATATTGCAGTTCTCTGCTTTCAGGGGACTGTAACCAGAGGAAGAGCTCTTCCTGGGCATTATATTAGATCTTTGGGGCCTTTAAAGATCATCACATCGTAACTGAGGGGCCTTCCAGTGCAGTCCTCAGGATGGGGACAGCAAAACACTGCCTGTCTGTTCTCAGCAAAACATCCTCCCATGTATCTGCTTCAGGAAAAACATCCTCTCATAGGACAGTTTCTAGTTAAAACATTACATGGCACTACTCCAAATTTCTCCAAAGAAACCAGAAATTTCCACTTTAGATGCATATGTAAAAGATAACTACATTTGAAGAGTTGAGTGTAGATACTCTGCCAAAACCAATCCCAATAAGGACAGTATGTCAGGATTACAATGAAATTGCATTGTCAAGTGGCTGGCATATCCAGGTATCTCATTTCTCTAATTTCTCTAGACTTATTTTAGAATCGTTTTTTAAAAATAGAGGAGTAATGTTTGTACAGTGAATAATGCATGTCACAAATACATAATTGATGAGTTATTATGTCTGTACATGCTTACGAAACTGCTTGTTTTATCAGGACAAAACATTCCCACACCCAGGATAACCAGTCTTCACAGTCGAAGCCTCCCTAATTCCACCAGAAGTGAGCACTTATCTGCCTTCTAGCACTTGTTCAACAGTTCCATAGAAATAAAACTACTATAATGGAAGTTAGTATACACTTTTAACTATATCCTTGTGATTTGTCTACCTTGCTACATGCATCAGTAGGATTTTTGACATGGCATTCTATCATAAGACCGTATAATAGTTTACTTTTCAAATGACATTTCAAATGACTTTTCTGATGACATTAGGGTTGTGCTATAATTAAAGTGTCCACCCCAAATCCATATGTAAACTTAACACCCAGGTTAGTAGTTTGATGGTTTTTGGAGATGGAACCTTTGGGAAATAATTCTGGCTAGATGCAGTCACGAAGGTGGAGTGCTGTGACGTGATTAATGGCTTTAAAAGAGAGAGGCCATAGCTTGCCTTTCTTGTTATCTAGCAATTTAATGTCTCCTGCCATGCTATGACACAGCAGGAAATCCCTCACCAGCTTCTAGCACTTTCCCAAACTGTAAGAATAAACCTCTGTTCTGTTAAGTTTACCAGGGCACTTATAGTTACCCATAATATTCAACTGTAACCTTGTGTACTGTTATAGCAACAGAAAAGAGACAGAGGCCAATTTCACATTGTTTCTCGTTTGGGGCTATTTTGAATACAGCTCCAACAAACTCATGTATATGCATTTGTGTGTGTGTGTAGTTATGTTTTGCTTCCTTTGGGTGTATATCCAGAAATGGAATTTCTTAATCATAGTTCTTTGGTCATACAATAAGTCTAATCTTGACTTTGAAGCAGTTTCCACTCCTACCAGAAATCATGAGTGCTCCCAACACTTGGGGCTGTCACCTTATTAATCTTTTTTCACCTTGATAACTTTTAAAATGTTTTGTGGGAAAAGGATTTTTAAATTAAAGTCAAATACAAGCTCACAATTATATTTCTCACTCTCTAAACTCATAGCCCTTCGAAAAACGTCAAAGAACCCTTATTTCTGCTGCTGTCTGAAATCTCAAAGTGAACACCGCAGCAAGGAAAGTTTGCCAATGTGCCCTCTACTTACACATGCTCTCATGCTGTTCTGCATGGTCAAGGCTTGGGATGAAATAGTATTCGTTCATGTAGTGAGCTCATAATATTCTGTTTCATGTCAAAGTGATTATCCTTAGAAATTCTCATTACATTCATGGAAAAATTCGAGTAGGTGAAAATTTTTGCCTTTCTTTTAGTGCTCCAATGTAATTGGAATATCCGTATGTGTTTTCCAGCTTTCTATGAACCATATCGCATTCTGGAAAAGTGTATTTTGGTCTATGGGTTCTTAAGGTTTCAATCTTAAATGACTGGCCTCACTGATTCATATTTGTGGTTAGACAATATATCATTCTAGGTATGTCTGGTGGGGGCCAAATCTCATACCTCCAGCTGAGAGAGGAGAGAGAGAGAGAGGGGGGAGAGAGGGGAGAGAGGGGAGAGGGGGGAGGGAGGGACGGGGACGGCGGGAGCGGCGGGGCGGGGTGTAGGGACAGAGTGGCGG
>NW_021604791.1:10364363-10372361 GCF_004785775.1 Grammomys surdaster
GAGAGAGGGGAGAGAGGGGAGAGAGGGGAGAGAGGGGAGAGAGGGGAGAGAGGGGAAAGAGAGGGGAGAGTCTCCTTCAAGGGCACACCCGTTGACTTAAACCTCCAGCCTCCCATTAGACTGTGCCATTTACAGGTTTCATTACAAGGGCTGTGGACTAACTAGTTACCACATGGCTTATCAAGACATTGCAAATGCAGAACATTAAAGACAGTAGTTACACAATCATCATATGCCTAAGGCAGGAGACCAGGAGTCACTCCACCTAGTTGCCACCCAGGCTCTGCTGGAGTGTTGAAAAAGATTTTTTGTGTTATTTATTTATTAAAAGTTGGTTTCAGTGATGAGACTCCATATGTTTTTAAACAGGTAAATAAAAGAAAAGGAAGGAATGCTTGCATGAAGCTCTCAATAAATACCAGAATAGTTAGTAACTAACGTTTGGAGGAATGGAGGGAATGTGTTCTCAGGAAGGTTCAGTATGGAGATTTGGACAATGTGCTGACACAGATATGTGTTACACACCAAGGTTCTGTGAGGGTTTCCTCCTCATCTGCCACCTCAATATTCCTGGACATTTACTGATTTTTGGATAAAGTATAGGCCATGATATAATACCTATGTGCAAGAAATTAAAAACATGACAGAATTAAAGCTTAGTTTCACTACAATTACTTCTCTATGCTTCAGTTTTTCCAGTGGTAAAATTGGAATAATAAATAAAGTTATGTTGAATACAAAATTTATTAACACAGTGGGCATGATGATGAAGGCCTGTAGCCCCAACCACTTCAAAGGCTGTGGTGGGAGGATCAAGAGTTCAAGGGCAGCCTAGATAATATTTAAAAACTCATCTCAATAAATTATACATGTATAACTTCATGTATGTGCAAATATATACGTACATATATAACATATGTGTAAATATTTTGTACACTCCCTGACACATTAAATGGCATCTAAATATATTTGTGGTAAATTTTGGGGAATTAAGTAACTGAAGGGTAATTTAAGGATTGTATAATTCCAAATATCAACCAAAATTCGGCTCATTTCCCAATAGACCACTAAATGAATTTCTGCAATCTATACATAAAGATTAGCTGTTGGCTTTCAGTTATTTTCCTTAATGAATCTACTTGAGGAAAGTCTTGAAGGGAAAATAAGCAGTCTCCAAGGGAAAGCTTCTTTTAAAGTAGAAAAGGTGGTGATACTAGGGGTTGGATTTCATTGGGAGTTCTGAGAGTTTTCCACTCAAACCGCTTTTCCTAGAATGTTCCTGTGGCTTTCCTGACCCTGTTCCCCATGGCGTCTTCTGTTTTCTAAGAACTTTCTGGACGACGATGTGCCCGCTACCTACAAGCAGCAAGACTATGGCAAAAATAACTTTATGTCGATTTTGTCCTCTCTGACTGAATCCTGACACCTTGCGTATTTTCGGAGAGCAGCCACTAATGGTTGGGTTAAGGACATGTCCGGCACGCCCACTAATGAAGTGTCCACTTTTCACGAGCCTCAGAGCATTCTGGGAAATATAGTTTCCTAAGGCCGAGAACGACGGCGGAGGCGCATGCGCGCTGAGAATTCCTTGGCCTCCTCCGGATAAGCGGCCGCGCTGGCACGCATTCTGCGGTCCGCGGGCAGAGGTTTCTGGGAGTTGTAGTCGCTGGCGGTGGGCGCCGTCGGTAAGGAGACGTAGCTTTCGGTGTGGTCCACTTCAGCAGTTGTATCCCGGCCGCGGTCGCAGTCAGTCAGCGTTTCTGTGCCCACCGCACTTCTCCTGAGATTGAGGAGAATTTCCCGTGGCCGGGCTTTTCCTGTCTCTGGTGGCTTCCTCGTGGCTCCGTGGTTCATTTCTGCCCCCACGTCCTTTCCCTCCTCGTCCGTCGCTCGAGCCTGGGTTTGGCGGGGACTCGCCCTCGGGAGACACAGGGCCGCGACTTCCTCAGACCCGGTCTCCGTGTCGCGGGGTGCGTTCGCACCCAGCCCCGACCCTACGGTCCCTCGGCAGCTACCCACAGCCTCGGACGCCCGCTCACGCTCCTTCTCCTTTATTTCTCCGCTGCAGGGATGGACGCTTCCTGGCGCCAGGTGGCCGCTGGCCGAGGCCGAGCCCGAGGACGGGCCACCGCAGTGCCCCTCTCAGGAAATGGAGTCCCTCTTGGCGGCGCGGGAGGAGGGCGAGCCAAAGGGTCTGGGGGCGCGGTGGCCCCAGGCCCGGGCCCCGGGGGAGCAGCGACTCTGGTCCCTGGGGGTCACAGGCAGCGCTCATCTGGAGGCGAAGCCCCACAGTCCCCGAGGGCCCACGGTGAGGATGGCTCAGGTGAGGATGGCTCAGGTCTCCCGCCCCACCAAACTCCCCAAGTCACTTCCCTAAGTCGTTGGCTGCCGGGGTTTGGGGGGTGGGGGCCCTCGAGGTCTCATTCACTTTTTAACTGCTCAGAGAGTTTAGTATCTGAGACCTTCACAGGTTCAGGCAGATTTTCATCTCATCTCTTCTATCCTCATTTTAATTGATACCGCCTTTGTTTCTTACCTTCCTGAATTGTGTGCAGCTGATTTGGTTAAAACTCCGTAAAGGGGTTGGCAGAGTTTGTTTTCTTTTCAAATCTAAAATGTTTAACATCTGTTGTAAATTATTAAATGCTTTCTCATCTTTGTGTATGGTAACAGCAAGCTAGGCTAAGGTCTCGGAATCCCATTTACAAAGAGACTGGGAACTGCATTCTTCATTAATTAACTCTACTTTCAAGACTAGTTGTTGATCTTTACAGGCTATCTGACTTTTTGGACCGTCTTAGACCCTGTCCCTGTCGCTTTGGTTGTTTTCGACTGATCCCTGTTCATAAATTCCAAGTCTTTCCATGATGTATATCAGGTGTTGCCACCATGGCTATGCCAATAGACTTCGTCCAAGATCTTGTTTTAGTGCAGCATTGAGAGTTTTTATACATAACTGTGCCTAGGTAAAAGAGAATGGTCCCTGAAAGCATTTGATGTTTGGGATGTATGTTTCAAAAGACGTTTAAAATTTTTAATTCTGATATTATAATATAATTGCATCATTTCTCTCTTCCTGCTAGGAGCAAAATTGAGCCTCTGCGTGGGGTTTCTCAGGGTAACTTGAAAGTTAGTTTTGCGTTGATTTTGCTTGCAATGGGTCAGTTTATCGTAGAGGTGCAGTGTACTATTTAGAGACCTATGAGCAAGTTGTTAAGTTTGCTTGGATTTTGTGGGTAGCAGGAAAGCAAGCATTCTCTATATGAACAGTTGACATTTGTGTTGAAGGAATAAGGTAAGAAGACTGCCTGGTCACTTTGTGTGTGACATTCCTCCAAATGATGCTAGGTACATATATTTACCAGAGTCTAAGTGTTTCTGTCATATCTTCCCAATTCAGCTTTTCTTAAGCCTCCCTTCTCACCCCCAGGGCTCGTTCCCAGAGATTAATGACATCCTTGTAATCTTGAGATGTCTTACAGCAGTCACTGCTTTTTTTCTGTGTTCTCAAAGATTTCTAAAGTAAGCATCATATACATTTTCTTCCATTTTTACCTGAAACAGTTTGGTTGATAGTCACCAATCAAATTAGCTTTGATAACAAAAGGAAAAAAATTCTTGAGGGAAATAAAGGGTAGAATATCAATTAAATACAGACATACCAACTAAAATGAGATTTATTTTGATGATCTCATCAGTCTGACATATGAAGTACGTTTTTAATTAATGATTTAAAATAGTAAATTTAAAATCCTCTTAATATGAGGACCAGGTGCATACAATTCAGTTAGCTTGTGAGTCTTTTCTTAAAATACCATTGCTGTCTATTGCACTTGTTAGCTGGAGTACAATTGCCAGGATTCTTACTCTCAAGAAGCTGGAAGTCTCGTTGGGAACATGTCCTGGGAAGTTATCTGGTTCTGTTTTGCATTATTGTGTAATTAATTAACAATGAGAAGTACAGAGTGTTCTAGAAATGAGAAGCTCTAACTCAAACGTTATTTAGCATCCTTTTTCTGGATAATAGAAGAACAATTCAATATCATTTTACATTTTTTTTTGGAATGAAATTGTTAGAAGTGTGTTTTTTGTGTTAATATTTTGTGTGACCACAAAAGTGTCAGTTTCATCTTGAAGGCTAGACAGTTTTGAGCTTCCTAAGACGCAGCTAGTAAGCTCAGTAGATAAACCATGGATATTATCACTGTTAAGGTTTTGTGGGCTGGACTGAGTTCCCGAGGCTGGTTTGAAGAAGCACTGCCTCCTGTCATTCTGGTGTGCGTCCACTGAGTATGTTCCCCCATTTCATAAAAGTCATACTGTCTAATGTATTTTAGTGATTTTTATTATTTACTTATTTTTGAGACATAGTAAGACTATCTCATTATGTAGCTAACCCTGGCTGGCCTTGAACTCAGAAATCCACCTACTTCTGTCTGTTAAGTGGTTTGTATAATTTTTTTTTTTTGACTATTATGTAGCTTTGGCTGTCCTGGAACTCTCTATATAGACCATGCTGACCTTAGAGGTCCACCCGCCTCTGCCTCTGGAATGCTGGGATTTAGAGGCATGTGCCCCATGCATGGCTTGTACAGTGTGATTTAACATCTCATTTCCGTTTAATTTTTTTTTTTTTGTTACTATGTTTGAGACTGATCCTGAAGTGTTCAGCACCATTACTATATTTTAGAATGTGTCATTAGTTTGTAGTCTCTGTGTCTATAGCACTTGATTCTTCTGGGTAGGTTACTGCTGAAGTTAGTGTTTATTGTGTTGTTTTCTTTGGTTCTGTGGTAAGAAATCAGATTTTTCTCCCCTCACAATTTGTAAGAAGATAGGATATTCTAAGGGTGACTTTCAAATGTGTGCTTAAAATTGATAGAGTAGTCAACTGAACTGGAGTCTCGATAACTGCCCCCCCCCAAAAAAAAGAGGTGCCATTCTACACCCTGCCATGGTTTGTGAGGACACTGATTTGCAGAAATGAAGCTTTTTTTTGTTTGTCCAGCAGAGCTAATGTCCCAGCAGAAATTTGAGGAGATCAAGAAGGCCAATCAAGCTGCAGCTAGAAAGTTCATGGAGGAACACTACAGCTCTTCCTCTGAAGAAGAAGGGGATGAAGACTTTGAAGGAAAACGGGGGAAAATTGTTGCTAATACATTCATAACATACACTACTCACACAGGTATTATTTTACTGATTGGGACATTTTCACTATAAGTGAGATATTTCTGATGTTGTTTAGTTATAATTTACTATACAGGATCACTTTTAGTGTGGTCATCTTGTGAAGCTGAGGACATTTTGGTTTTTAAATTATATGTTAATACTAATGTTATATGTTGTTAATACTAATCTTTATATAAAGTAGATTACATGGCAAGCGTCCTTTACAACCCTAACTCCCAGAGAAATAGGAAGGTAGGTGGTTATTGGCTGCAATTCTGTTGGGCCACAAGGCTTTCAGAGACCCCTTCAAGATAGTCTCCATTTTCTTCTCTTTTTTTTATCACATTAAAATTGCCTTAAAGTCTACTTCGTTTCTTGACTTTATTATTGTAGTGTCGTATCTTACTTTTGATTTGCATAGTTTTTAAAAAATTAAATCTTTAAAAGTCTGATGTGGATATTCATTATCTGTTGTATGTGTTTGGGTTGTGTTTAAAGTATGCCCCCTCCTTATATTCTTAGTTTCTAAATTTTATACTCATGTCATTAGAAACATTAACATTTCTCAGTTCTTTTATAGATATATTTCATGCTGTTTATATAGTCTTATGTTAGTTACTATATGCTTATAGTCTCAATTAGTTCTTTAAAATCTTGTTGGAGCTAGAAAAAAAAACCCAGAAAATTTCTAGGAAATGGCTCTTCATAGGAGAGAAGATTCTCCTAAAATTGCACCATTAGTAAATGGCCTAAAGTAGTAGTTGGCCTAAAGGTGATTTGCTCAGCTTTTGAGCTTTTATTGGGCTTGTTGTGTTTTCTGTGTAAATGCGAGGTGATTCTGAAGATGAGATGGCCGCTCTTGGGGGAAAATCAGGAGACTGGTTAAAAGGACATCTCACAAGCCAAATTAAGACTTGGACTTCAGCATTGCTTGTGTCCAATTAGTGTTTGACACATCGATTTTGACTCAGGCTTGCTTTCTTCTGTGAGACATGTCTAGTGGTAGTAAATGCTGTGAAGGGGTTGGAATGAAGTAGCACTGCCTGTCAGATAGTGTGAGCTGTCTACTGAGATGTCTAACATGTTTTGTATGCTTGAATATTAGAGATTTTCTACCATAGTTGGTTTTCCTTCTTTCACTGTCTTGTAAAAGGATTTCTTCTGTTTAAAAGCAAACAAACAAAACCTGTTTTCCTTTAGGTATAGGGTTTATATCATAATTCTACATCAGCTCTCCTTCGTTTGTCGCTGGTTTGTTCCTTAGTTATTACATAGTGCTTCACTGAGAACACGACTGCTAGTACAACAGGGTCAAGCATAGCTGCAGAGTTTGTATGTTAGGTAGAATGAAGGTAATTTTAGGATATTAGAGTTAGTAAGTCTTCAGGCTGACTCCTGTAGAGTGCTGCCATCCACACCCTAATGTATCTGACTTTTGTTGCTTTATGAGGTAACTGCATATACTGATGAAATTGCAAAGGTTGCTAGGCATTCTCTAAGAAATGTACTGTATCTCTTGAGGAATTAAGTTGAGCTAAAATGTCAAGCCTAACAAAATAAAAGCTGATGAAAGCAACTTTAAGGCTAGAGAATTTCCTGTTTCTGGATGACTTCCCAACTAGTAATCTTCAGTTTCATGGCTAAGAGGATCTTACTTCAACCATGCGAGGTAGAGGAAGGCAGCTGTCGTCTAACATAAGTAGTAGAAAGTAGTACCGTTTGCATGCTTTACAAGATTTTTTGTTTTGTTTTCTTCTCAAGCTGAGTTTTGTATCAAATACATTAATACTTTGATTCTTATTCCTGTATATTCTTTACTATGCATGTAATAAACTAAGGAAACTGGAAGCTATGTATTTTAATAAGTACCAGAATAATGAGATGGTGTCCATCTCTCACTGGTGAGTTGAGCACTTGTACATTCCCAAGAACCCCTCCCATTTTTCCGGTCTCAGGCTTTGCAGTTCTGTGATTCTCCTCTCTTCTTGTGTGGCTTTATTCTAAAGAGGATGTCGCCTTCAGTCACGTGCACATCACATCAGAAGACATGACTTTCCTTGTTCTCTTACCCTAGTAACACTCCAGTCCTCTGCCTCAGAAATGTATGAACAGAGTGGTACATACATGACATGAACGGAACCAAGTCTAATTGTTACCAAAGCCTTCTAGATTTTACTTGGTAAATTTTAAAAATATTTATTTATTTTTGAAACAGGGTCTCATCATGTAGCTCTGTCTGACCTAGAACTTGCTGTTTACTCCATGTTCACCTCCTTACTCAGCCTCCCTCTGCCTGATTTCTTCAGTATCCCCTTTTCTCCCTCTACATTGGCTTTACCTATTGCCGGCCCACATTACCTACATATGGCTACTGTTAACATTCAACAGAATTAAAACTGAGATACATTAGATAACTTCCCACAGTTCTAGCTGTTTGGTTTGCTCTAACTGCCTTCATCTGGTACGTTCTGCTCATTTCCAGTCTTGACCTCCTCAAACTCATGTTTCCTTACTTGCCACAGTGGTCATTTTAGAATATGTGACTTCCAGTGCCATGCTATCTATGTCTGCTGTGACATGCTATCTATGTCTGCTGTGACATGCTGTCTATGTCTACTGTGACATGCTGTCTATGTCTGCTGTGACATGCTATCTATGTCTACTGTGACATGCTGTCTATGATGTGGCATGCTATCTATGTCTGCTGTGACATGCTGTCTATGTCTGCTGTGACATGCTGTCTATGATGTGGGATGCTATGTCTGCTGTGACATGCTATCTATGTCTGCTGTGACATGCTATCTATGTCTGCTGTGACATGCTATCTGT
>NW_021604791.1:10372371-10428007 GCF_004785775.1 Grammomys surdaster
CTATCTGTGTCTGCTGTGACATGCTATCTATGTCTGCTGTGACATGCCTGTTAATGCATGTTATTTTACTCTAGCCAAAGAATAGTACAGCTTTCAAAGAAATGTTACCTGGATTTTGTAGAGATAAACTTAGACTTTAATTTGTAAGACTATGCCACCATATTTTAAGTTAAATTGTATGAATAACTGTTAAATTGTATGAACAGCAGAGTACCATTTGCATGCTTTAAGCATGCGAAAAGCTGATGAAATTTAAACTGTTACAGATTTTTTTAAAGCAAGTTGTACTCTAAGCAATATAAGCATACTGAATATAATTATTCTGTTTAAAGATATTTTAGAAAGTTAAATGCCAATTTATAATAAAACACTGTCTTTAGTAATTTTGTAGGTTTAGAGTGCTTTACCATTTGTTCATTAACACTGTAAATGACATGTCTATTTGTGTTGTTCTAGGGCAGATGTTTGTTAAGTTCTATGTTAGTTAGAGGATTTTAGAAAACGAACTAAATTTCTTATTTAGTTTTACTTTCTGGCAACAAATTTTGGTTTGAACTAGATTATTGCCATGGTAAATTCTGTCCTTCTATAATCTTATATGATTGACCTACTTTTCTTGGAATTCAGTCAGTTTGGGTTGAATCATTTTAGTCTTACTAAAGGCGTGTAAGCTTGTTTTTCTTACATGAACATAACTTGAATTACAGCCCTTTTAGTGTCGACCGCGCTTTAGAGTGCTGCTCTGTTGTTCTTTTATAAACTTTTCTTTCCTCTACCCTTTCCTGCATAATCTCAGTGAAGCACAGGGTCGGGATTGAGGACTCAGTTGACAAACCGAGGTCACTGAATTGTTCTGTCTCAGATATCTCGTGTATAACACTGACATGATAGTTTATCCTGCTTGGAAATAAGTACTTACTACTTGTTTGAAGGATACACAGTCCTTTAATGTTTTTTCCCTAAGAAAGCTTTTTCTACTGTTTACAGCAGGAGTAGAGAGCACAGTTTAATGCAGCATGGCTGCTATGTGCTAGTAATCTCAACGTCTGTTTTTCCACAAGATTGATTGTGTTACGTGCGAGCCTTCCCTTCAGCGGTTCTCTTTTCGGTTTTCTTCACACTTCACTTTCTTTACATTTCATTACTTGCCATATTGGTTTTGCCAGTGGTTCTGCCTCTACCAAATTTGTTAAGGACTTGAAGCAGAAAGCAAGCCCGTGAGAGATCTGATAACCAAGGTAACCCTTGTCAGCTCATTGAGTAGTTGTTTTCTTTTGTTAAGCTTTGAGGTTTTAAGTTACATTTTTTTGCAGTTAAAATTGCTTAGCATTGCTCATGTAACATAATTGTTGGTGAAGATGTGTTGTTTTCAGATGTTGTTTACTGTAATGTTTTCCATTTTTAAATTTAAGATGGAGATATACATGAATTAGAGCGAACAAAACAGTATCTGAATGAGGCTTTCCAAGCAGGGGCTATGACATGCCTAATTTGTATTGCTTCAGTGAAGAGGAACCAGGCAGTAAGTCTTTCTGTTATGATCTCTGTTATGATGATACCCCCAAGTAACATGTCACATTTTTAATACTTAGCCGTTTACGATACTTTCACTTATGTTTGTCTAAAAATTCTTTATTTGACAATGTTATGTGTGAATTAATCTTCATTTTGTTAATCTGAAAAAATTTAAGGAAAATTTATCTCTAGGAATCTTTTTAAGAATCTTTAAAATTTCTACAACTACTATGTTGCTATGATCTAGCCAGAGCCTAGTACATTCTAGGCAAATGGCCTACCACTGAGCTATATATTTTCAGTGGGTTTGAAATAAAAGTAGTGTGTTGAAATATAGATAGGCTTTGAGGAACTATAACATGATAGTGATACTTAAGTTTTATTAGCTTCTTCTAACAAAGTTTAGAGCATCGTGGGAAGTGTCCAGGGCCATTGGGGGAAAGACAGTGAGACATAACTGATTCTGTTATAAGGCCTTTTGCCTGATTGTGAAGCTATCATAGATTTAAAAGGGCACCAATGAAGCAGTTAAAGAGAAGTCACAACGAACTGGACAGGCTCAACTTTAAGACCTCATATTAACCTTTTCCTGGTAGAGTAGCATTGTTCAGAGAAAGATGAGGTCCGAGAAAGTGTTTTGGTAGTATAGAGTAAAGCAGAATTTTAATATACTGTGGTTGTTGCTAGGACAGTGCAACTGAGCAGGTGTTGTCATACTCAGGGTCACATCTTGGCTTCTGTGATTTCAGCTGCAGGGTAAGCAGTGCATCTACAGGAAAGCTGGGTCTCTGTAGGTTGCTTCCCTGTCCCTCATCTTTTCAAGGTTGGTTGTCCACCTTGGGAACTGACTCAGCCAGTATTCAGGAACAGTGCAGCCCTGAGGCCTTCATGTCTCCTGGAACGACATTCTCCTGGGGGACTGGTGAACAGCCCAGTCTCCTTAGGGTGTTGGTTAGAGTTAGAACAGCATGTTTGCAGTTTTTTGTTTTTTTTTTTTTAAAGGGCTTCCTGCAGTATGGACCTGCTGTGGTTTTAGTAGTAATGAGTTCTACAAAATACCATTATTTGGCATTTTTCCTTCCTTGTCTTATCATTTCCCTAGGTTATTTCAGGAAGGCTTTTGGAGAATCAAAACTAAGGGGTTAGCTCTTTATTTAATGCTGAAGTCTACTTTACAGTACATGTCAGAATTTTTTTTTTTTCAAATAGTTGTCGTAAGGAGACCAGAACTGAGTTTTTTCTTACATCAAAATGTTGGTAGTTTTAAAAATTAATTTGGTATTACTCTTAACCCTTAAAAATTTGTTTTGTGTGCCACAGTGGGTCTGGGAAGTCAGAGGGCAATGTAGTGAGCTTGTTTCTTCATTATCTTTATGTGGGTTCTCAGGATCGAACTTAGGTTTCCACACTTGCATTGGAAGGGCCTTCAACTGCTAAGCCATCTCACTGGCTCTTGTAAGCTTTTATATTATTATATTTGCCCCTTTTGTTTAGTTTTTCTTTATTTTGTATTGGGTTAACATAGACTTATAGGTTTTATATAACAACAAATCACACACACACACACACACACACACACACACACACACACACACACAAGTTATGGCCAGGATTCTTCTGTTGTATTGTTTATAAAATAGATGCCTACCAATAAGAAATTGATGAAATTATGATACATAAACACCATATATAATAAAATATACAGGTGTATTTGACAAGAGTAAATGTTTATATCATATTTTAAAAAGATATTTTATCAGTCAGTACTAGCATGTATATATGAATATGTGTGCACACATACATGCACATACACTTATGTGTATATATAAAATTAGAGATCATTCAGATTGTTAGCTATAGCTATAGGTTTTTCTTGCTAACTGAAAATGAGTGATTAATATTTTTCTTTCAAATATTATATCCCAAAATAGATTTTATAAAGATCATCTCTTCTGTGATATTGATTGTTTTGATTTTTAGTCTTTAGGTAACTTTTGAAAAATAATTCAGTGTGTGATAATCATTTTAAAGTATTGTATAACTGACAAAAATCATATAGACTCAATTTTAACACCTTTGTCTTAGGTTTGGAGCTGTTCAGGATGTTTCTGTATATTCCATATGCCCTGTATTCAGAAGTGGGCTAAAGACAGCCAGTTTCTTGTATCTTCTGTGACAGATGATGATTTTGGAAAGAAAGATTATCCCTGGCCATGGTAAATTTTTTTCTAGTTTATTGGATTTTAAGCTGTAGAATAAATAAATACATGTGGAACTTTATATATCAGAGTTGTATTGTTGGAAGCTTCAGTCTGTTTTCCTTTCCAGTATTTGTCTAGTTTATGAAGATGGAGACCTTGGTAATGTTCTTCTCCTTTCAGTTTTTATGTAAATACTAGTATCTGTCAATAATAAATCAATAATAAATGATTTTCCTGTGAAACAATCCTTCAGTTATGCTTCTAAAGGACTTGTCTATGAGGTGGAACAAGAATCATTCTAATTTGTTACCTCTCTCCTTGATTTCCTGTTAGTACACACTAGTGTGATATTACTCATCTAATATATTATTATTATATGGTTTCCAGTTGTGTTTTCAGTCTCAAAATTACATTTATGTATTACATGGTATCATTAATTTATCGATGTTGGTTTTACCAACTGTGTTTATTATTGCTGATTATTGGACTTTTGTCTTCTATTATGTTTTGAGATAAAGTGGAGAAGTTAAATCATTTGTCTCAGCTAGTCAAGAATGGTAGATTCATTGTTAATGTAATTAAACATTAGCTAGGGGACATTATATGCTTATAATTTTTGTAACTGTTTTTTTAAATTCAAAAGGTAATCTTTTTTCTAATATCACCCAACTTGTATATCTTTAGGCCCAGTAAAATCTGGTTTTTAGTCACATCTTTCATAATTATCATAAATACTGAGATATTTGTAAAATTGTGATATAATTTTAAAAAAACATTTTAGACATGGACATTTCTTTCTAAAAAAGAAATTCTTGGCAGTCTTGAGATTTTTGTCCATTTTCCCTGAGGATGCTGACGTTAGCTGCGAGCAGCAGTGAGTTCACACTCCTCTCACTGTTAAGAGCCAGAGCTGGAATTTGAAGCCTAGGATTTATTCTTTTCAATTTAGACCTTTTTGTATTCACCAGCTGAGTTCAGGTGGTAGACTGCTTTCTCTTTGAGCACATGCTGCTTTGAAAGAGTTAAAGTCTGTGCTTGCTTGTTGCTTATGGTGGAGGGACTTTAGTGTTGAGTGGGTGTAGAATGAAGCTGATATTTAGAGCTGTTTGTTTTAGAGATCTGAGCGTCACATGTACCTGTTCTCACTTTTGCTCTGTTCACTTCTGTTTTAAGTGTAGAGAGTTTTCCGTAGAGGAACACAGTGTCAGCTACCAGAATAATGAACTGCTGCTTTCCTCCTAGACCTGAAAGAATAACAATGTAGTTCTCCTTCCTCCTTAACCTTTACACAGCTATTCTGAGTATAGTGAATGAAGATAAGTGGCTAAGTTAAGAACTTACTCTGTTTACTTCTTGTCTGCCAAGATGTAACCAGAACCTGGTAAAAATGATAATAGGTAGTTATTTCATGGGAATGAACTTACACTGTGTGTTTCTAAAATAAGTGCTTATTGACTAACAGGATAAGGTCTTTGCTGGTTGGTACACCATCATTTAAATAAAACACATGTGCTTCTACATATCAACCCTTCCAACGTAGGTCTGTGTCTTGCAGGGGAGCAGTGTAGCACATTGTTAGCTGCCTGTTACCTAAACACATCTTTTTTCATTGTAGCTATAACAGTTATTTTTCTTTAGTAGAGGGCAATGTAACACTTTAAATAAAATGTCAGCTATTTATATACATGAGGCATGGCATTGGTTTTCAATTTTTACTTTAAAAATTCATTATATTTAAGTGTGGAGTTGTATATTTGTGTATGTTGTTTGTCTCTATGGGTATGTGCACATAAGTGCTGGTGCCTCTGCAGAGGTCAGAGGCATTGGGATCCCCCTGGACCTAGACTTACAGGCTATTGTGAACCACATGATGTTGGGAACTGAACTCAGATCCCTTGCAAGAGCAAGTGAGCCTTCTCTCCATACTTTGTTGTTGAAATTTGATTATGACAACAAATATGTTTTGGTTATTCTCAACACTTGTGTAGTATTTATTTGGAAGTACAGATGCTCTCAGGACAATGACAATACATTAATTTTTCTGCAGAACAAATTTATATGGTGGTCTGCAAATAGCCTGGTGCAGAACATTGACTGCACTCAGTTGTTTGGGAAGAGACAAGGCTTAGAACATCTTTTAGGAAGTGGCCTATGATGGTTTTCAAATGAATTTTTGATAGACTTGAAGATTGTCATTCCTAGCACCCAAATTTACTTTGATGTTGTAAATTTACTTTGATGTTGTCATTCTGCTTTAGCAGAGGATATAAACTAATATTTAAATTTTTCCTTGACATTAGTGAGCTTGAAGTAAGTGTCCTTTGTGTTAGAGATTGGACATTAGGAAGGTCTCAGAGCTGGAGAAATGGCTAGTGTTTAAGAGGACTCATTGCTCTTGCCGAGGACTCAGTTCAGTTCCCAGTACTTAGTGTGGATCACAGCTGTTGCAACTCTAGCTCTAGGATATCTGACGTCTTTGGGTCTCTGTAGGCACCTTTTTGAAAAAGGAAAAATTCTTTGCTTACATTCAATTTTTTTCTCTTCATTTTAGGATTTTGTTATTTTTTTTCTTGCTATATGTAGCCTGTGTATAACCTGATTGCTTTTTCCTTTTCTTTTACAAATATTTTTTGTTTATTTATAGTCTCTATAACAAGACTTTTAAAACCAAGCCTTACATAAATCTGAGTGAATATTGCAGAAATGTAGTTTGTAGAAATTTTGGTTAAAAAATCTTGGCTAGTCGAAAACTAATGTTGCTTTGCCTTTGTGGTTGTGCTTTTGATATCTGTGTTTATGCATAGCAACTAACTACATGTGATAGTGTCGGGTTGTAAAAGTATAAATATGAAAAAAGGGTGATTGTTGCCAAGTTTTATACATAGCCTCACCTCACAGACCTTTGGTGCTTGCATTGGAGAGTATGAGTATAAAATAGTTCCATATTTCAGGAAGGTGTATTGGGCAGAGATTTTAGTAAGAATTTATTTTTTTTATTTAATGAAAACTTTAAGCTATAATCTTATTACTGTTGTCTCATGTTGCTTTTAATAATAGAATTAATATTTTATTTTTTTGTAGCCCAAAATGTAGATTTGAATACAAAAAATCAGAAACACCTAGTAGATATTATTGCTACTGTGGGAAAGTAGAAGATCCACCTTTAGATCCGTGGCTTGTACCTCATTCGTGTGGCCAAGTGTGTGAGAGAGAATTTAAACCTTCTTGTGGTCATAAGTGTTTACTACTCTGCCATCCAGGTGAGTTTCCTATTATATGTGTAGTTGTTTCTGGGTGGCTCTTTCTTAATGTTGAAGCAAATAAAATTATTCAAGTTGAATTGAAGTTTGCTGTGAGACCATGTAAGAAAGGATTACCCTTTAAAGTAGCACTGAGGAGAACTGTGGAGAAGAAAATGTAAAACTTGGAAGATTCTTTACTGACTTTTAGTCACGCCGCTCCCCACCACTTTGTTGCATTCTAGGTCCCTGCCCTCCTTGTCCAAAGATGGTCACAACTACTTGTTACTGTAAGAAAGCAAAACCCATCCCTCGGAGGTGCAGTGCCAAGCAGTGGTCCTGTCAGCTGCCGTGTGGGCGGAACCTGCTTTGTGGGCATCACAAGTGTGAAAATCCTTGCCATGCAGGTAAGGGTCATATGTGAGAAACTCTGACTTTAAATAGAGGTAGAGCTGTTTCTGTTGCTTTTGATATTTGCATACTAATTTGTGATTGTTATTTTAGGGAATTGTCAGCCTTGTCCAAGAGTTAGTAGACAAAAATGTGTATGTGGCAAAAAAGTAGCAGAAAGAAGTTGTGCGAGTCCCGTGTGGCACTGTGATCAAGTGAGTGTTGTGCCTCTGAGGGTGGGAGGGGAAGCGGGTAGAGACAGGCGACTAGGAGCACAGTACTTGTTGGAGCAGTTGACTAGGAGGGAAGAAGGAACAACAGATACAGCTACTTTCCAATTTAATACCTCGATTACTTGAGGGAAAGGTTTTTTCCCTTAAAATAAGTTAGTTGCTGAATTTTTACTTCAGTGTATGGATTTACCCCTCAGCTTTCTCTTTTTTGCTTCAGCTCCCGCCATGCTCCTCTTGAGATAGTGCCATTGAGAGAGTAGAATTGTTTCTGTGGTTTACTTTTCCTAGGTTTGGAAGGGGTTGTTTAGTACAGGTTTGAAGTCTGGTGGGTGTTCCTACTAAGCTGAGTGTACCTCTGTCCTTATATTTTTATGATACACTCCTCCTTGGTATACAGGAGATAAGTAGCCTATGTAAGTGTGAGCACACACATGTGTATGACGCCAGTGTGAGACATACAGCATGATAACGAGGAGCGCGTAATGAAGCTGTTTGGGATCGCAAGTGGGCTATGTTTTATTCTGCCTTTTTATGTAGTTGTAGTCTCTTGATGAGTGCTTTTATTTTAGGTATGTGGAAAGACATTGCCATGTGGCAGTCATACATGTGAGCAAGTTTGTCATGTTGGTGCTTGTGGAGAGTGTCCTCGGTCTGGGAAGAGGTCCTGTCCATGTCAGAAATCAAGTAAGACTTGTTTTAAAGGCAATGTACTATTGAGATATTAGAAGATATGGAAGAAATGCTAATGCTTACTACAAAATGAAACAAGCTAACTTAAAAAAGCTGTATCCTATGGGAATTGAACTACATGCCTTTATGGAAAAGTTAAACACTGACAGGAGTCGGGCCTGGGAGGAGGAGGGGTGACCAGGCTGCATAGAGGATTGAGGGTGGTGGAACTCCTGTGGGAGAGGCTACGTAGCAGTCACTGTACTGTGTCTGTGTCCACAAATAACCACACACAGAGTGAGCTGTCACCTCATATCAACTGATTTTGAGTGATTATGGTGTGTCATCGGAAGGTCATTGGTTGTAACATTCCATCTGCTGGTGTACACTGGGATTGAAGGAGGCTGCCTGCTGCTGTCACTAGGAATTAGCTTACTGGGTGAACTCAGTTTTGGTTGTTTTTATGGAAGAGTGGGGTTAGTTGAGTAAACTTTCTTGACTCTCCAGTAGGAGTCCTCTGTAGGATTGTTTGTACTGCTTGTCATAGCGTGATTGTTAAAGGTGAGCTTTATAGTGTTTTAAAGTTTATGTTTTTTCCATACTGTGAGATTGAACAAATTTAAAAAGAAAGTTCTGTATGTTGTGGAAATCCTCAGTTTTATGTCCTCAAACTCACCTCTCTAGATAACAATTTCTGAAGTAGTTTGCTCATATAAATGTTTATTGTCAGTAACTTGAGTGTCAAATTTCTTTTTAAGCAACATAAGCTTGCTGATTGTGGTGGTACACGTCTTTAATCTCAGCATGTGGGAGGCAGAGGCAAGTGGATCTCTGAGTTGGAAGCCAGCCTGGTCTACATAATGAGTTCTAGGACAGCCAGGGCTAAAATAATAGACATTGTCTCAAAGGAAAAAAAAAGAAAAAAAGAAAAAAAAAAAAGCTTGGCAGTTTTGGCATTGGTTGGGAGGAATAGGTAAGAGAATTTTGAATTTGGGATTAGTCAGAAATATTAGGAATTATTTATATTAAGGTCTTTTTTTAATCTAATATGGTTATAAAAGCTTTATAGTTCAAAAGAGCTGTCATTCTGTATGAACTAAAGAACAGGAACTTTGTTAGTGATTCATAATAATGTATTGTATTTAACATTTAACATTTTGTCTGCTTTTCAGAGTTTTCTTTGCCTTGTACCGAAGATGTACCAACTTGTGGAGACAGCTGTGACAAAATTCTTGAGTGTGGAATCCACAGGTGTTCACAGCGTTGCCACCGAGGTCCTTGTGAAACATGCAGACAAGTTAGTTGTGCCCCATATACTTTCTTTCAAGAGCTATGCACCAAAATATGTCAGAAGAAACTGTTGTGTGCTTGTCATTGCTCCCATAACAGCTGTCTCATAATCAGTTTGTGTTATCTAATATTTATATTATTGATCTGGAAATCAAATCTGAACATTACCCTTTATTGTTTTCCTTGAGACAAATTATAATGTTCTCATTTGTATAGTTCTGTATGAGGCTGTTTGCTACCAGAAGATATTTAGAACTCTGTTGAATTCAGTCTATATACAATGGAGACAGACATATCTAGATTTGAGACTTTTAAGTATATGCATAGTTTGGCTTCAGCCATACTACTCCATTAACCAGCTAGGTTGATAACACTCCACTTGTCTTATACTGAGATTAGGTGACCAGACGTTATGGTTGGAACTACATATAAATTGACTCTTTTTCATTGTTTTTACTGTTTGATCTCGTAGTTCATATGTGGTCCTATTTGGAGGAATAAAGTAGAACAAGTATTTTAGGGCATTCAGTTTTGGTTTAGTTAGTTCTTCTTACAAATTTGTTACTAAGATTTTTGTCCTTTTAGTAATTACAGAAATTGCAGTGTGGAGAAAAACATTAACATTAGTCTGTTTAACATTGCTTCTTGGTGCTTGGCCTAGGAAGTGGAAAAGCAATGTCGTTGTGGAAAGCATACAAAGCGAATGCCTTGTCACAAGCCTTACCTTTGTGAAACGAAGTGTGTTAAAATGCGGGACTGTCAAAAGCATCAATGTAGGAGAAAGGTATGTGTGGTCAACTTGGAAACTGAAGTTAGAAGTTATAAAATTTTTCCTTTTGGGAAAAACCCGCAAATATAATATGGGAAAATAAACAGTTAATTTGTTTCTCAAGTATTCAGGAATGTTCTTTGTTTTCTGTATCAAATACTAGTAAATATTCTAGATTAACATTTGTTGTTTGTATTAGTAATAATTCATGCCAGTTTTTGGATATGGTGGCACAAATGGGTAATTCAGGGGTCTGACTCAAAAAGATCTTGAGTTTGAGGACAGCCTGGGCTAATATAGTGTGACTTTGTCTCAACAAAACAAAATAGAACAGAACAGAACAAAACACCAAAGACTACATGTAGTCTCCTTCTCTCTCACATACTAATTCTTAGTTCAGTTTTTGGGCTGTTTCTGTTTCTGATGGAAAATGTCGTTAGTGGTGTTAAAGTGATCGTTGTATTGATGGTTGACACGTAGCAACGGTGAGATGATAATAGAAACGAAGGATGCTTGGCTTGGAGGAAATCTGACTGGAGCATTTTGTTGGGGCTATAGAGTTGAGGCTCTTATTATATGTATATTTTCTTTCATTGTAAAATATACTTTGTTCCTTGGCAATATTTGTGGTTCTTAAATTTCATTGAAATGTAGATTATTTTAGAGTTTTTCATTTATTATTAATGTGTGTATTTTCTCATTCTTTTAAGGTTTCAGCCTGTTCATGTCTTTACATTTAAAGTACATTTCTTACAGGTAGCATTTAGATGTCATTTAATCTGTGGTAGTAGTATTTGTCATTTAATTTGGCTACATATTATTTACATTTAGCATGATTATTTAAGTCTGTTTACCAATCTTTTTCGTTTCTTCATTTTGAGATGGGGACTCAGTATGTAGCTCAGGTTGTCCTGGAACTCATTGGGTAGACCAGACTGGACTCTCACTCACAGAGATTTTGCCTGCTTCTGCCTCTTGAGTGCTGGCATTAAAGGCGTCCACCACCACACTTGCCTTACCTGTTAACTGTTAGGCTAGTGATTTTCTGATTCTTTATTTGTTCCTTTCTCATTTGTCCTCTCTTTGACCTGTTTCTCAGTGATTCCATTTTATCTTCCTTATTTGCTTATTAGCTCCAATTCGTCTCACTCTCTTTCTTCTGTCTTCTTCCCTTCCTTCTTCCTTTCTTTGAGTGGTTACTATGGGCTTCAAATTCTTTAGGAATTACTACTAATATTACTTGTTTGGGTGTAGTTTATGACACCCCGATGTATTATAACTATGTGCTTTAGAAACCCCAAATATGTTGCTTTTATTATTGTTTTAAATAGTTAATAGTTTTAAAGGCTTATTTTATGTATGTGTTTCTGCCTGGCAGGTGAGTACAGGTAGCCTCAGAGATGGAGGAGAGCAGTAGATACCCTAGAGCTGGAGTTCGATGAAGTTTTGAGCCACAGGACAGACGGGTGCTAGGAACCAACTGCAGGTGCTCTTAACTGCTGAGCCATTTCACCAGCCTCACTAGTTATTTTTAGAAGTGTTTAAAAGAATATAAAGTAGTTCTTTGTTGTCTATGTATTTAATATTTCTTTTTGTTTAGTTACAGGTTTTCAAGCTTCAGTTTTCTTTCTACCTCAGGGACTCCCTTACATTTCTCTTGTGCTGGCCATTTTTTTCCATCTTCATATATGAGAAAATGCCTTTCTGAAAATACATTTTTTTTTTTAACTGCAGAACTCTAGTTCTACAGTTTTGGCCCCTGTACTTAATGAGTGTTGCCCACTGCCTCTTAGCTTGCTTTTTCCTAACAAGAGGGTATCAAATCTCTCTTGTGTTCTCTTCTTGCTCTCTGGGTGATTTTCAGGTTTTCTTTATCAGTTTGTAGTAATTCTTTTCTGATGTTACTTAGTGTCGTGTTTTTCATGTTTCTTTAGCTTAGTTTTCATTGAGCTAGCTTCTAGGATTGAAAAGTTTGTACTTCTCAGGAACTTTATAGACTTTAGACTTGACTTTCTTTTTGTTACCTCATGGTCGTCAGTGCTTCATGGCAGGCGTGCTCCTGGAAGCCCCTCAGCTCAGCAGTGCTCTGTTTGCAGTCTTTCATGCTTCTTTGTAGTACACTGGATACTGGATACTGGATAGGTGACCAGCTTTGTCTTCCGCCTCACCAGTTGCTTTTGGGTTTTCTAATCTTCTCACACTGTGTTTTGTTTTTGGTGTGTATCTTCACCCTAAGGAGGTGATGGAACTTGGTACAGTGTGCATGCTTCTCTTTTGCGTGCTTGCTTTTTACAATATGCAGATGTCTACCTTTCTGTGCTTGTCTACCAGGTCTATCGGTTCCCATTTCTGCGTCTTTCAATTGATTTTTCATTAACTCTTTTATTATTATATTTTCTTGTTTCCTATCCTGTTAAGGAAATTTTCTATTGCTTTTTAGATATTGTAGACATCTTTATATGCCTTTCCCCCCCTTTAATTATTTAACTTTCCTTTACTTCCCTTTAAATACTTTTAAAGGGCTGCTAGAGATCATTGGTTCCTTCTAGGCTTCATGTCTGGGGTTGATATGGTCTCAATACTAAAGTAATAACTCAGCATTCTGCTGATGCCTGCATATCAGAAAGTTCCTCCACACTGATTGTAAGGAACATAAACTATTCCTAGTCCTGTGAACTCTAGATATTGTTCTTTTTGTTTCCTTCCTTAGTACATTGCTTTCTTACTATAAATTGTATTATACTAGCCTACATGAACTATGGATTTGTCTGCTCAACTCAAGTCACCAGATTCTCCTTACCATCAGTCTTCTTGTAGAACAGCCTAGAAGCCTCTAGTTCTAGGCTAATGTCATTGTGGGGTTCGCCCTCTGTGTTTCCATTCTCAAGGATTGTTGTTTTATGCTGCCTGATTAATTTCTAAAATCTGTAACTTCTAGTCTGTTGTCAAGTTTTTTAGGTGTTTGGACAAGAGAGTATATCTTATTATTGTAACTTTATCATGCTTAGAAATGCTAGTTATTCAAGTCATGGACCATATAACCATTTTTGTTGCTGCTACTAAAACCTTTATCTCCATTGCTATTAAATGATAGACACATTACTGCTCACAATTATCTGTCCAATTGAGTTTTGACTAATTGATTAATTGCTTTTTAGTAATGTGTATTTTTGTGTACTGAAACTTGTCCTTAAGGTGACAGCCCTAAGTGTCATAACCTATGTTTCCTTTAAAAACAAACAAACAAAAAAACCCAACTGACTATGAGAAAAGTTATGGAAAGAATTAAATTGACAATATAGATTCTAAGTAGTTGCCTAAAATTAATGAATGAAAAATTCAGCTAGTTAATATTTGTTTCTCAGAGATTAGAAATGAAGGAAGTGGCAGGCTAAGGAGCTCAGCTTTGCTTCTTTCTTAGTTGTTTTAAAAGTAAATTAGCCAGATTCATTGTCTGAAAATTGACTGGATTTGATTGAATCCTTGGGATAATGTAATTTTCTGAATAGAAAGAAAGTGATGGAAATATTATGGCATAGAAATAATTAAGAGGCAAGGGCATTTAGCCTGGTTTTATTAAATTGTCATTTTCGACTTAAACTTGTAAATTCTTAATATAATGTAGTATTATTTACTAGAATAATGTTGATACTCTTGAAAATTTTATCCTTAGAATGAAAAAAAAGTTTTGCTTTCTAAAATTCTGTAAATGACTAGGAATGAAGTGCTGTGTCTGGGGTTCATATTACTCTTCTTTACATATTGCTTTCTCTTTAGTGTTGCCCTGGAAACTGTCCACCTTGTGATCAAAATTGTGGACGGACTTTAGGATGTAGAAACCATAAGTGTCCGTCTGTCTGCCACAGAGGTAAAATTTCACAGTAGATGTCATTTTATGTTTGTGCTTCCTCGGTGCTTTAGAGTCAATAGAGAACTTTCAGATTGTTATCTTATTTGGGCCTCCGAACACTTTGGAGAAGGTAGGATAGTCACTATATTTTATTTTTAAACAAGGCAATTAAAGTTAAGTGACTTAGGGAAATGCCCTGAGAAGTGTTGTAGCAAAATTCAAACCCAAGTCTGAATGTAAGTTGTATTGTTTTTGTAGTACCATGATGACAGAGCCTACTTTTTTTTTCTTAACCTGCCCTATGGAGACTTTTTTTAAAAAAGGTATTTATAGGTTTGGTTGTTGTATTTTTTTTATACTTTTATGAACTTATAAGTAATAAGGGCTATCGTATGCTGGTGATTCTGGGAGATTTTAGTCTCAGGATTCCTTATTCTTTTTGAGACCTTAAACGTTTTTCTTAATGTGTAAGTTTTATCCATTTACATTTGTTGTAAAAATAAAGTATAATCATTTTAAGTGGTTTATTTAAAATTATTTTTATATAAAATGATTCCATTATATGTTGATACATATAACATGGCTTTTATTTTTGGTAAAGAACTAAGTTTCCTTCAGAGTATAATGAGTATATTATTTTATATTCTTGTAAATATCTGTCATGTCTAGCTGGTTAAAATGTAGCTAATTCACAAATCTGCTTCTGTAAATCAGTCTATTTTAATATTGCCTTGCTTCTCTTCTATTTTAATATTACTTGTCACTAGCTTCTAGAAATTCTAAACTTGTCAGACTTTGCGGACCCCTCCAAATGGGTCTCAAGGACTCCAGGGTTTCTGAATCACTCTTTGGAAACCTGTGTTCTAAAGTATAGTGATATTTCAAAGTCTTTGCTCTTACAGGCTAATTTTTTTTAGTTTCCCACCTCAGTAGAATATGGAGAAATTAATGTAGATGTTAGGTAGTAGCAAGCAGAAGAAAATGAGAGTAAAACTAAAGATGCTGTGTATTGTTTTAGAACTTGCTAAGGAGAGGGCTTTGAAAAGGTGACATTTGAGAGTAGACCTGAGAAACAATAGGATTCATGCCACCTGGAAATGAGAGTCGTCTAATGTGCTAGGTACAAAATGTAGTGCAGACTGCTCAGAGGGACATCACGGGAGGATGTGATGCCAGGGACATGCCAGGTTAAAAAAATGCTGGGGAGAAGGCGGGGCTAGACCGATGGCTCAACATTTATGAGCACCATCCCCTATTCTAGTCTTGGGTTTGAGTCTCAGCACTCACTTGGTGGCTTATGCCATTTAACTGTGGTCTACTGGGGACTGGACGGCCTCGGCTGGCCTCTACAGGCCCTGGGCATGTACATGGTATACAGACATACTTGCAGGCAAAACACCCTCCCACCCAGACAAGCAAACAGCAAGCAAGCAAGCAAACAAGCAAGCAAGCAAGGAAGCAAGCAAGCAAGCAAGCAAAGTAAGTAAGTAAGTAAGTAAGTAAGTAAGTAAGTAAGTAAGTAAGTAGATAGGATTTCTAGGGAAAGAGAGTGTGTGTGGACAGGGCCATGTAGGTTATGTTTCCAATGATGGCTTTTATGTGAGCAGTCTGACTACTGTGAGGATTGGAGAAGGGGAGCGAGTAGTGCACAGCCTCCTTACCAGGAGCATGACTAGGCTACTTGGTTTTCACATGATTTTTGACATGGCATCTATGAATCAATCTGTATTGAATGTCCACTTTATACTATTTGACAAGAAAATAAGAACAAATTATAGATGTGTCTAACTCATGGATGTGTTTGTAAAGTTTTAGGTGTCCTGTCATCCAGTTCTGTAATATTGGCTTTCCAAATCATCAGTGTATCACAATGAGTGGGATTTATTCCAATGCTAGGAATCTAGTAAGATTTTTTTTTTTGTTTTTGTTTTTGTTTTTTCGAGACAGGGTTTCTCTGTGTAGCCCTGGCTGTCCTGGAATTCACTCTGTAGACCAGGCTAGCCTTGAACTCTCAAACTCAAGAGATCCACCTGCCTCTGCCTCCCAAGTGCTGGATTAAAGGCGTGTGCCACCACTGCCCGGCTAATTATTGTTTTTTTAATGGCTTGTGATTTATTTGAAGAAATTAGGTAGCCATTTTGGTTTCCCAGTGTGGATTTTGTAGATTGCCTCTCTGGTATTTTTTAATGTTTCTTTATCTTCTGTATTTACAGATAAGTTGTTTAGTCTAGAGGTTTGATCGGATTCATGTTTTGTACTTTTTTGTGTGACTTTGGTTATTGTGAAAATACGTATTAGCTCCCAGAGAATCTTCCTAGAGCCTAAAACGATTATTTAGAAGATGTTTGTATCACTCTGAACATTGGTGTAAATCAGTTTCAAATGAGAATCATTCTTTTATACTGTCTTCATCACTCTAATCAGAATTATACTGAACCTCCTAGGGGAGAGCATCCTGGCTGCACACTGATGGTGAATATGTGAGACTCTGATACACAGTTCATTTATGTGCAAGGTTACTGTGTGCTTCTGCAGTTACTGGAAGCCTGCCCATTTTGGCTGTTAACACACTAGTCATTATTTGTCTGCTTTTTAGTTTTGAAATGATAATTGCTGAGACTTAATTTGGCCTCCATACCTGTCTCTGTAATAAATTCTTTTGATCAGCAGGAAGACTGTTTAGATAAATTATTTCTTATTGTCTTCAAGCTTTGATTTTTAAAAAGTGTTGCTGTAATTTTGTCATGCCAATAAGGTTATTAAGTTCCTCTCTGAATTGTTGAGTGTGGATTGGAGACTACTGTTAAGTGCAGGTACTGATATGAAATGCTAAATGAGAGCGGGGTAAATGTCCCCACTAATTTGAAAAATACAACATTCTTTTGGAAAGATCAAAATAAAAACCTGGTCATGTAGATGAGAATAATGAAAATTGTTTTATTGTCAAGATTGAAATTTCACTGGATTATACTTAAAACATTGAAGTATAAAGTTAATAGTTTTATAGTAAAAACATTTCCCTGTGATGCTTTTTTCCTTTCATTTTTTCATTATTTAAATGGAATTGTTAATTTATTTTGTTATAGAGTGATTCATTTTTAACTTCTAGAGTCATTACACCAGACTATTTTCTATTTTTTTTTAACCAAGTTAACTACTTCGTAGTATTTCTTTTGATCCTGACATCTGAGAAATAATTTCTTTAACATTTTTCACTCAATTAATTGAGGACTTTTTCCTTCTTTATTATTTCATTTTGGATGGAGTTCTATTCTGAGAAAACTAGAATAGGAAGAAAGTCATTAGATGATGTCAGAGATTCTTAGGGAAGAATCATGTAGGTTGTGTGGAAAGGTTTCTTTCAGATTGGGCATGTTAGCATACATAGCTATAATTCAGTACTGATGGGGCTAAAGCCAGTTTGAAGCATCTGATGAGACTCTCCCATGCCCTGCCAAAGTAGAGTTTTCTTTCATTTTATTTTTACCTATTTTTAACAAGATAAAATAAAAAGTAAAACCTAGTAACTTTTTTTTTTTGGAAATGTTTAAAAGAAAAATATTTTGGAGTAATGTCCTAAGATAAATTTTTAGAATTTAGTTTTTTTATGAAGCATAAATAATGGAAAAGTGACTATACTCTCTCATTAATAACCAACCACAGGTCATGAGAGAAAAGTTGCTGGGTTTAGAGGGGTGGGATTTATCAAAATATAATGTTCTTAGATAGATGTATATATGAAAACAGCCCAAAAGATGAATGTTAGTGTTGTATTCTGCAAGAACTTAACTACTTGTTTGCTTGATATGGTTTTGAATAAGTAGCATGTTAAGTTTGTTACTTAGAACTGGTATACATAAGGAAGGGTATACAAATCCTAGGTGTGCAGTGTGCTGAATGAAACTTGTGAATGTGATCGTGTACTAAGTCTAGATCATTAAACAGAAACCTCCCAGGGTTTCTCAAAGCTTGTATCCTTTGAGCTATTCCCCTGATTTTGAACAGCAGTGAGTTTTTCCTATTTCCTCTGTATATGTGGACTCAAACACTGAAGCACATAACCTTTGAGCATAGCTTCTTTTGCTTAATATGCTAAGAATTGTTCCTATTGCTGCTGCTTTCTAATGGCAGGTGATGCTGTTGAGCATTAAGCAGGTGTACTGTTTGATTAGCCATTGATGGGCATTTTGGTAAGTCAGTCACTGTGGTTTTTCTTCAGGCAGTTGCTATCCATGCCCAGAAACGGTAGATGTGAAGTGCAACTGTGGTAGCGCAAAGGTGACAGTACCCTGTGGCCGAGAGCGGACCACAAGGCCACCCAAATGCAAAGAGCTGTGCAGGTTGGTATGAAGCGTCCCACAGCCCGATATCTGATGTCTTAACATTTTAATTCATACTGATTTTTTATTGTGTTCTAATTTTATTTTGTGTCAGTGTTTTCAAGTAATGTTAATTCTCTATGATTTCAGAAGGTATTTAAAATAATTGCACTGTAGATGTATTGTTCAGTTGTCAAAGGTAACTCAAAAACTTTCTGATTTAGTCGACCATCAACATGTCATCATGCAAGTCAAGAAAAACACCGCTGTCACTTTGGCTCATGTCCACCATGTCATCAGCCTTGCCAAAAAGTTCTGGAGAAATGTGGGCACTTGTGTCCTGAGTCATGTCACGATCAAGCATTAGTAAAGCAGACTGGCAGGGTAAGGACAGTGTTGTTAGAGAATTCTTTGCTGTGGGGTGTGTTTTCTTCAGTGATTATTTAACAAGCAACAGGAAAATCTTTAGAGTGCTAAGCACTCTGCTCAGACCTGGGGTATGAGGAAAACAAGACTTGGTTTTTTATTTTGAGAAACTCATGAAGGCTGGTGTGTTGCTCAGTGGTTGGGACTTCTCCAGTAGCTCTATGACCCTGGGTTCATTACCTAAGACTGGAAGGAAGATTGGGGCTGGGGGAGAAACTAATAAACAAAAATATATTTCTGGGCATGGATATATTTACTGTATTTGTAAATATAGCATGATAATCATATTTAGATTAATTTGCCAGTTTTCCTTCAAGTATGGCTAGAAGTATAGATACTTCTTAATTTACTTTGTTGTTCATTTATTTAGTATTTATTGAGCCCTGGCTATATGTCAGGTTCTAAGTGATGAGGAACATGTAGGAGATGGCATTCAGTGGGTGGATGCTGAAAGTGTTTTTCATTTTGCTTTTGGCTTATACAAGGTTAAAGAGGCTCTGCTGCCTTAGTTGTAGCTTTTAATCTGGCATCTGCCTCAGTTTTTAATATTGACTGTGTGTGGATAGGAATGATCTTCACGTGCAGAAGGAGTAAAACAATTCAGTAAGCACAGTTAGCTGTGCGCTGGATGGCGTTCAGCTTGTGTGAGCAGAAGGTCTGTTTCCCTCGATTCTTAGGAAGGCTATATGGAGCAGGCCTCTGACTTTACAGTGTTTGTGTTTTACTCCTAGCATCAGCCGTCAGGCCCTTGGGAACAACCAGCTGAGCCAGCATTCATTCAGACTGCCTTGCCTTGTCCTCCGTGTCAAGTTCCTATTCCTGTGTAAGAACTGAGTGTGGCATAGTATGAACTGTGCCTTCTTTGCCTTTTAGGTTTCATCATCATTTTAGGCCTGACCTGCAAGCCAGCCTCCATGTTCTAGTTCATTCTTTTTTAACTGTGTTTGCTATGATACTTAAACTTTCTATGCATGTCTGGTTTTATGCGTCTTCCTTTAGCCCTTTTCAATAGCAGCAGGTACCAACAGTTATGACTTCCAAGAAGCTCATTATTTGTTACTTTTCCTGGTGACTCCTACACTAAAGTGTGATATTTCTTTTCTTAGTTCAGCCAGGTTTAGATGGCAAACTAGAAGTGTAAAGGAAGCATTGGAAATCCAAGAAAAGTTTCCTGGATTGATCAGGGAATGATGGAGATTGAGTTTTAAGGAGTCAGATCTGGAAGAATAGAAGAATGGCAAATCATTTAATGTTTCGTACTTTGAGCAGAGACTGTGGATCAGAGAGGAAAAGGGAACAGTTCTGAGAAGGGGCATAATATTAGAAAGGGGGGTTGTTATCTACAGCTTAGGTTCCAAATCAACAATTGGTACATCTCGGGTATTGATCTTTCAAAGACAGAATTCTGGTTTCCTTTATATCTAAAATTCATTTTTTTTTTCTGCAGCTTCCCTTCTACCGTGTTGTGGTACATAATCTCTTTTACATGGTGCTGGATTCAGTTTACTAGTATGTTAATATTTTGAACAGGTTAGAGAGATAGCTCAGTGGTTAAGAGCAATTCTCTTCTCACAGAGGACCTAGATTTGATTCTCAGCACAGCACCCACATGGCTGCATATAACCATAACCGTCTCTTAACTAAACTTTTAGGGGATCTGTTGCCCTCTTCTGGCCTCTGTGGGCACCAGGCACACACATGGTGCATATGTATGTCTGTGCAAAACACCTATACACATAAAAATTGAATAAATATTTGAAAAATACTTTTAAAATTTATGTGTAGTAAGCATGCCTGTAATCCTAGCATTCAAGAGGCTGAGGCAGAAAGATTACAAGTTTAAGGCCAGTGGGGGCTACCTAGTGAGTTGAGGTCTAGGATAGTCTGGGGAACAGGTCCTGGTGTTTTGTTTTTACACAGAAGAAAAGAGAAAAAAAAACCCAAAAATTTCCAATAATTTTGCAATATTAGTATTATTAGCTTGTATTCTTATGAGGTCCTTTTTTCTTTCTGGTTTTATAATCATGGAAATACTAGGTTCCCTGAAAAAATTGAGAGCTACAGATTAGTGTGAATTCTTCAAGTGTTTATTAGAACTGAAGCTGCTTATCCTGAGCTTTCTGTGGTTGCCTTTGTCTGTTCCAGACTGTCGTACACTGTAGTTGGAGTTGTGCACTGTGAAGCCTTTCCTTAGCTTAGGAAGTTGACACAGTTAACTTCAGTTATGTGTTCACTTAGCTTAGGAAGTTAGGTTCTACTGTATTTTTTTCATGGGTTGATAACTCAAATTTTTTTATCACTGAATAACATTGTACTGCCTTGACATCTCATTGTTGACTAATTTTTAATATATTAATTACTTTTTGAGAACTTTATGGATTGAATTTGGACACTTTTCAGCCTTTTCTCCCTTCCCCAGCTCTTACCAGATCCATTCCTGTCTTCCCACCCACTCTCAACTTTGTGACTCTTTTTTCCTTACTAACTCACTGGTCCATTTTATTTTGACCATATACTCATGGGTGATTCTACCCATTCACCTGTTGACATTTTGGTTGCTTTTAAAATAATGCTGCTATATGTGTTCATGCATAAATTTTTGGGGGTGTATAACTTTAGCTCATTTAGATAAGAACTTAGGCATGTAACTGCTGGGCCATTTGATGAATTTGTGTTAGCTGTGTGAAGCTGTCAAATTGTCTGCCACGTGGCAGTTTGCATTCTCATCAACATCAGAGATGGTGTTCTTGCTTTGTATTCTATTAACGTGGGCACTGTTGGCACATTAGCTGTTTTGTTAGTTGTGTGGAGGTATTGCCTGTTAATTTACAGCTTCCTAACGGCCTGCTGCCCAGAGTCTTTTTACATGTTGCTTTGGCATTTTTTGTTGTTTTGATAAGGTTTATCTTTTGCTCAAATCTTTGACCATTTTTCTAATGGGGTGATTTCCTTTTTGTCTGTCGTTAAGCATGAGTATTTTTGTATAGTTTACCAGATATGTTTTCCAAATGTAGTCTGCTCATCTGTGTCCTCTCTTCCCTCTGTAAAGTTTAGTAAATTAGAACTTTTTTTTTTTTTTTTTGATTTTTCAAGACAGGGTTTCTCTGTGTAGCCCTGGCTGTCCTGGAACTCACTCTGTAGACCAGGCTGGCCTCGAACTCAGAAATCCTCCTGCCTCTGCCTCCCAAGTGCTGGGATTAAAGGCGTGCGCCACCACCGCCCGGCATAAATTAGAACTTTTATGGGTTATATTTTTGGCATTGTTTCTAAAAAGTTATCTTGACACCCAAGATTATTTAGGTCTTATCCTGTGTATTATACTTTTGTGTTTTGTGTTTAGGTTTGTAATCTGTTTTGAGTTCATTGTGAAGGGAATAGGTCTGTTTTTTTAAGTGGACATATATTTGTTCCAGCACTATCATTTGTTGAGAAGAAAATTTCTTCTGTAATTTGCCTTTGTTTTTGTCCAAGATGAGCTGATTTTATTTGTATGAGCCTAATTCTGGGATCTTTGTTCTAGTTTATTTATGTTTCTGTCCTTTCATCAGTACCACATGGTCTTGATAACTGTAGTTTTGCAGTGAGTCTTGAGTCAGTGCATGTCAGTCCTTTAGCTTTGTTCTTCCTCAGGATTGCGTTGGGTGTTTCATGTCTGCTGTTGTTGTTTTTTTTCCACATAGACTTTAGATTAAATATTAGAAGTTTGTCTGTTTGCTTTGGTTTTTGAGCTTGGGTACCATGTAATCCAGGCTAGCCTTGACCTTGATTCGTAAGAACTCATATAGAGTTGCAGCTGGCCATGAACTTTCTGCTCAGTCTTTCATCTGAGTAATTGTGTTGAATATAGAGGAAATTGGGAAGAAATGTGACTTTAAATTATATATATATATACACACACACACACCTTTCTGTTTTTAAACATGGAATCTTTATTTAAACCCTTCAGTTTTTTCTAAGCATTTTATGGTTTTTAAAAGTCATGTCAATCAGTTATACAATTAGATTTATGCTCATTTTATTTTTGTGTGTGCTATAGTAAATAAATTTCATGTCCCAGTTACTCAGTGCTACTCTCTTGAAAAGACTTGACCCATGTGTGTCAACTTTATATTCTGTATTTACTATAATTGCTTATTTCTAAGTACTTAACTTTTACTTAATAGCAGCTAGTATAGTTAGCATACTTGTTTTAGACACTCTTTTTAAAGAATCTATAATGATTTTATTTTTTTCTTGCAGGGAATGTCTGGGGAAGCATGAGGTGAGTTATTGGTATAATCTTTAAGTTTAGCTTGTAATCTTAGTCACTTTTGTCGTAGAGATGTTAAAAAATAACTTCTTGTCTATCAATGTTATAAAGAATGCACATGGTTATTATTTTTAAAAAACCTACATTGCTTTTATGTGAGAATTAGCTTCTGTGTGTTCACTATAGAATCATATCAGATTTCTATTTCAGTAATACAGGTTTTCTTTCTGGCATCTATTTTTAGAGGAATGCTTTGACAGGCACTTAATTTTGATAATAAATATTATTCATGGAAACATGTTAGACCATTGTGAAAGTTGATCTCAGATTAGTCATTTTAGATATATAAGTGCAGAATGTTTTGTGTATAGACGTGTGTTGTGCTAGTTGGCTGGTTTTTATTTTCATTTTTAAGGTGAGCCCACTACCATGCCATGCTGTAGGACCCTATTCTTGTAAGAGACTTTGTGGAAGAATGCTGCGCTGTCAGAATCATACGTGTATGAAAGAATGCCACAAAGTGACTGAAGTTGATGGCTGTACTGACAAAAATAAGGTAACATTCTTAGGGCAGAAGCATGTATGCTGACTGTATTCTTGAAACACTTCAGAAATGATACCACAAGTATTTTCACATCCCCATTAGATGCTACCCACTTCCATTTTTGAGACATCATTATCACTGTAATGATAGAACTCACCGAGTAGACTGTAGAGTGACTGTCTAGAGGATTCCCAGGTCTGCCTCCCTCTGCTTCCGCAGTGGTGGGACTCTGAGCATGGGTCACTGTGTCCAGCTTTTTCTGTGGGCTCTAGGGCTGGAGCTCAAGGCCAGCACCATCTACATAGTGAGCTTCAGGCTGGCCACAGCAACATGAGACCTCAAAAACAAAACAAAATAGAAGACAAATGGTTTATAGAAGATATTTTTTAATAATTCGAAATGTTCTTTTTAAATTCTAAATACCAAAAATGGCTTTTTTTTTTTTTTGGGAAAAGGGATTTATTTTTTTAAGTTATACATGTATGTATATGTTTCTGTGTGTGGATATGTGCTCAAGTGTGTATGTTCCCACTGACTTCCCCCAAAAAGTGTTGGATCCCCTGTGGCTGGAGTTACACATTGTTGTGAACTGCCTGATGTGTGTGCTGGAGACTGAACTGAGCCTCTAGGAGAGCAGGAAGTACTCTTACTCACTGAGCTGCCTTTCTAGCCCCGATCACTTAGAATTCATCGATAGCATTGTTATAATTATGACTTCATTTAGGACATTGCAAAAAATTCTTAACCTTTAAGTCTTTGTGTCTATATCTGTTACTGTTTTATAAACTTTATTTCAATATAATACTTGAAAATAATATGTGGCAGTTAAACTCTTTAACCTTCTTTGATAGACTCTGACCTCAGTTATACGACTACAAGATTAGAGCAGGGGAAAGTGTGTTGTTAAGCTATAGTGAGCTATACTTTATATATTAACAGTCTGTTGTTTCTGTAGTTTAGTGATGAGTGCATTTGTTGATTTAGAATGTATCAATAGTTTTATATTTGATGTTTTTGATGTTGGTAGTTATTTCTAGAAAGCAAGTTGTAGTTTTTGTAGAAATACTTTGTATGGCCAGAAATGTTGTACAGGTGAGGTAGATTGACTTGAAGTTTACAGGCATAAGTATTTAAATGATACTAATCCTATTGACAGTCTTGTTATTTTTATCTTGGTTGATTTTTAAGATTAAGAACAGGTACCATTTTATTAATGGAGTTTCTCTTATTTGGTTGCATGTCTGTGTTTGTGTATGCATATATGTCTGCAAAAACCAGAGGCCAACATCAGACATCCTTTTCCATCATTCTTCACATTGTTGTTTTGGGACAGGGTATTTCACTGAACTAGGAACTTTTTAAACCAACTGCTCAGCAAGCGCCCGGGCCCCTCCTGTCTCTGCCTTCCTTGGTTAGTACAGGTGTATGCCTCCATAGCTGGCTTTGGAGATGGCTCCATCTGTGCTGGAGACTGAGCCTGGGTCCCTGTGCTTATGCAGGAAACATTGTACCTGCTGCACAATCTCTCCAGCCCTATTAATTGTACTTCTGGGGCTTACAGAAGTACTTTGTTCTAGTGGGGTAGCTACCTTTTTACTCTCTGTATGTGGAAGTGCTAGGTATTCTGGTGATTTATTTCCTGATTACTTTTCAGGCTGGCCCAGAATGCCTTCACTGTGAAGAAGGGTGCTCTAAGTCACGGCCTGCAGGTTGTCCTCACCCTTGTGTTTTGCCATGTCACCCTGGAAAATGTCCTCCTTGTGTCCAGATGCTTAGAATAAAATGTCACTGCAAGATCACAAGCCTATATGTGGAATGTAGGTAAGTAGACTGAAGAATACTCCTTTACTATGATTAAGTGACATCTGGAAGATTCTTCTATAATATTTAAACATCTGGTGTTGCTGAGACACTGGAGGCTGAGCTTCTCAGCAGGGACTTGAAAGGAGGAGGTGCAGTGTTACCTTCCAGTGCCTCACTCTGATGTCAGCCAGCCAGACTCTGCTTTTTGGGGGCTTGTAGAAGATTGGGTAGGTTAAAAGTTGCATCACTGCTTTCAGAAATGTGAGTACCCCTATGGTAGAGCATTTACATGATGATGTATAAACCCAGAAGTCTTCTGGATAGAAATTTGACTTGTTGATAACTGCTTAGGTATTTTTTTTTCTCTTTTTCTCTGCGATAGGGTCTCTTTGTATACCCATGGCTGTCTGAGAACTCATTTGGTAGACCAGGCTGGCCTTGAACTCTAAAAGATATGCCTGTCTCTGCCTCCCGAGTGCTAGGATTAAAGGAGTGCAACATCACTGCCTGGCTTTTTTGTTTTGATTTTAATTTTTGAGTTATGTTTTAAAAAGCAGATCTGTATTATTACAAAAAATTCCTGTTACAGAATTTATCATAGTAGTATCTGCTTTGTCTATTTTCCCTACCTAAAATGTACATTATGTAGAGGGGGCAAATGCCATTGTCTTCTTGATAGATCTAACATCATTTACCGTTTATAGCTGTCACTTTTAGTTTAGGCTTCTGGAAATTAGAGGCTTGTGGGAATGTCTTCAAACTAGTTTCTGTCTCCTTTGGGAATGTTTCCATCTGGTTTTCAGTATTTTCCAGCTTTTTGGAATAATAAAAACTCACGGTTAATTTTGGAAATATGTATTTTGCTTGGAAATTGCTTGATATGGTTTTAAGTTTAGTTTTGTAATAGTTTTTTCAAAGTAGTTGCATATAATTTTTAGAAATCTAATGTTTTTGTTATTCTTGAGTTTTTATTTTCTCTCAGAATTTTTTTTTTTTGTGTGTGTGTGTGTGCATTTGACATGTGGAGGTCAAATGACAACTTTGTAGAGTCATTTCTTTCCTTGTACCTCTAAGTGGGCTCTGGGGATTGAGCTCAGGTTGTCGGTTGTGCAACAAGTCCCTTTAGCTGCTGAGTCTTCTCACTAGCCCCATGGCGACTGAGTTGAGGATAATTGTTATCGAGACATAAGTTAAATGTTCTGAGGGGGGAAATAGATACTTTTATGGGTATGTTTGGAATTATGACCACTTAGAAAACATATATGAAGAACTGAATTTGGGTTTGAATATCATAAAAACTTTCCTATTTTTAGAAAAATAACCACAGCTGATGTAAGTGAAAAGAACCTCCTCAGTTGTTGCAAAAACCAGTGCCCCAAAGAGGTAAGCTGGAGTTATTGTTTAACTTGGGAGTTCTCCTTGTTGTTGGATGCTCTAGCCAGGTCCTTTCTGGGCTCACTAGAATTGAGCTGTTTGCAAATGATTCAGGAGATGCTCCTCTCTGCTGACTTAGGGGTGGAGGACTGGAAGTGACCCTTTGGAGGGATTTTTTTTCCCTTTTTTGGAGAACAGTGTTAAAGCTAGCTTATGAATTTTATTGTATAAGTGCTTACTATCTAAAATAGGATTCAAAATATAGATTTAAAACTGTTTCACAGGCAGCTAGATGGTAGATTATTAAAAACAAAAACAAGAAGGTGCATGTGTATACATGAGTATGTTTGATTTTTTTAAAAGTAAAGTATGAAGGTCCACTATAAAGAAAAAGAGAAGGAGAAACACTGACTGTGAAGGCCGTGGATCCTGAGTGAGGGCGTGATCTTGTTCTTTGTTTTGGTGCTGTATAAGCTCACAGCTCCCATCTCTCATGCTAATTCTGTTTATAAGTCCATTAAATTGTATAGACTTTAGGTATGATTAATTGGGGTGTGTGATGTTTTACTTATTTGCAGGTTTTTAAAATAATAATGTTTTCAAAATCAGATGTCACTTGTAGGCTTATGTTTTCCAAAACCTACTTTAGTAAGGGTTGTTAAACACTTTAACCTCCCTTCTAGCCCACCAACCAAAGGTAGGGGAGGAAACACATATATGTACATATATGTAGCATATATGTATTATTTAGCACAGGAAGTCAGTATTCTATTATTCTACCTCATTAAAAACAACAACAATCTTAAAAAAAAAATCAAAGCATTGATGCTATGTCAAAAGTCTATCAAAGTTTTGGCCTGTGTTTCTTTCTATTCTAAATGTTACCACCACTTATATATTTTTTAAAATTTTTACTGAGTTGCAGGGGGTGCTTGTATGCCATGGTGACAGCTCTGTGGCATTGGTCTCCTCCACCTTGTGTAAGTTCTAGAGATAGACCTCAGCTTGTCATGAACCGTGTCACTGTCACCTACAGTCACCTTGTACTTACAGCCTTGGCTGCAGGTGTGTGTGGCTACATACTGCCTACTGTTTTAAAAAGCACATACTTTGTGATTTCCTTGTTATGTTTGTCCATTTATTTTATCATATTAGTACTCTATAGTTTATGGATAAATATTTGTGTTATTTCTAGTTTGGAGTTACCAAAAACAACTGCTATGGATATTCGCTGCTTTTGTATATGCACAGATTCCTGTAGGCATATAGAAATAATGAAATTCCTTGCCTACAGGGAATGCTTTTTTTTTTTTTTTTATTGGATGATTTATTTACATTTCCTATGTTGTCCCCTTACCCCATCCCCCACCACCCCCTCGGAACCCCCAATCCCCTCGCCCCTCCTCCTTCTTCTCTGTGGATGTAACCTCTATCTACACCCCCCCACTCCCACCTCCCCACCCTCAAAATTCCCACCCCCTGGGTCATCCAGCCTTCATGAGGTCAAGGTTCTCTTCTTCCACCTATGCCCAGCAGGGCCCTCCACTTTTACATATTCAGCTGAAGCCCTGGATCCCCCCCTAAGTGCTCCCAGGCTGGTGGTTTAGACCCTGGGAGCTGTGGTTGGTTGGTATTGTTGCTCTCCTCATGGTGCCACAAACCCTTTCAGCTCCTTCAGTCTTCACTCTAACTCCTCTATTGAGAACCCCATGATCAGTTCAATGGCTAGTTGTGAGCATCTGCCTCTGAATATGTCTGACTCTTGAAGGCCTCTGAGGAGATATCCATATCAGGCTCTTATCAGCATGCACTTCCTGTCTTCCACATCAGCATCTACCTTTGGTGATTGCACATGGGATAGATACTCAGGTGGAGTGGTCTTGAGACGGCCCCTCCTTCAGTTTCATTGGATATTTTATCTATTTACATTTCAAATGTTATCCTCTTTCCCAGTTTCCCCTCTGCAAACCCCCTATTCCATCCGCCTTCCCCCGCCTCCCTGCCTCTATGAGAGTGTTCCCTCTCCCACTCGCCCACTCTCACTGCCCTGGCATGGTTGATATTGTTGTTCTTATGGGGTTCCAAACCCCTTCAGCTCCTTCAGGCCTTTCCCTAACTCCTCCATTGGTGTCCCTGTGCTCAGTCCAATGGTTGGCTGTGAGCATCCGCTCCTGTATTTATTTGTTAGGCTCTGGCAGAGCCTCTCAGAAGACAGCTATATCAGGCTCCTGTCAGCAAGCACTTCTATTTCTATTATTGTCCTTTGGGGGGTGTTATCTGGAATGGTGTCTGGGTTTGGTGTCTGTATATGAGCAGGACCCACAGGGGCAGTCTCTGGATGGCCTTTCCTTCAGTCTCTGCTCCACGCTTTGTCCCCGTATTTCCTTTAGACAGGAAATTAAATTAAATTTCCTTTAATTCTGGGTTAAAGATTTGGAGATGAGTGGATGGCCTCATCCCCCAAATGGGGGCCTTGCTTAACTTCTGGATGTGGTCTCTACAGATTCTCCCTCTCTTTTGTTGGGTATTTGAGCTAATGTCCTCCCTGTTGGGGTCTAGGAGCCTCTTACATTCCTGTCATCTGGGACTTGCTGATGGCTACCCTCAGTTCCCCATCCCCCATTTCTACACACCTCTGTTCAATTTCCTGACCCTCCCTGTCTCCTTCCATACCTGATCCTGCCCCCCTTTTTCCTCTCCCCTTCCTCTTCTTCCCAAGTCCCTCCCACCCTCTACCTCCTGTGAGTATTTTGTTCCCCCTTCTAAGAAGGACTGATGCATCCACACTTTGGTCTTCCTAGTTCTTGAGCTTCATAGTGGTCTGTGAGTTGTATTTTAGGTATTGTGAGCTTTTAGGCTAGTATCCACTTAACAGTGAATGCATACCATGTGTGTTCTTTTGTGATTGGGTTACCTCATTCAGGATGATATTTTCTAGTTCCATCCATTTACCTGTGAATTTCATGAAGTCATTGTTTTTAATAGCTGAGTAATACTCGATTTTGTAAATATACCACATATTCTGTATCCATTACTCTGTTGAAGGACATCTGGGCTCTTTCCAGCTTCTGACTATGAACATAGTGGAACATGTGTCCTTGTTATTTGTTGGAGCATCTTCTGGGTATATGCCCAGGAGTGGTATAGCTGGATCCTCAGGTCATATAGTATGTCCAATTTTCTGAGGAACTACCAGACTGATTTCCAGAGTGATTGCCATAGGGAATGTTTAATTTCAACTCCAATGAATCCTATTGAATTGATTTCCAAAATGGATATACCAATTTATAACCAGTGAATTTTCCAATTATGGAAAATTATCAGGTTTTCCTACTCTGATTATGCAAAAGTTTCTATTATTGTCCTTTGGTGGGGGTTATCTTATGATTTTACTCCTGGTCAGTAGTGAGCGAGTGAGTGTCTCTTCAGGATTTTGGCCACACTTTGTCTTTGGTTGTTTGGTAGACATACCAGCACAGTGTACTAGTGTTTAGTGGAATATGTTTTACTTCTAGTTGCAAGCTATAGAACTAACTTGGAGTCACTTGATATTCATATAAAGATGGTATCTTAAGGCAGGTCATTGGGCATTGGTATACAGTGTTTAAAGGAAATGGCTTACAGCCAAGTGTTCAGAAGGGTAGGATCTCTGCAGTCTGACAGAATTGGCTTCTGCAATGAAATGACTATTCTGCCTCCTCTCCCTGACTGGTTGACCTTGGGTTAAAGGACTCTGTCAAAGACCATCTTCATTATCTAGGGTAAACTGAGGTGGGACAGAGAGTCAGTGAGTGACTGGGGCCGACAAATGCTCCCTGAGAAGGTGGCAAAAAACTCTTTTGTCTGCAAGAGACTCCTTGGAGGCTGGTGAAAAAAGAATAGAAAGTGGGGGAAAGTCATACACATACATACAAACACATACACAAACACATATGCACACATACACATGCACACACACACATGCACACATACACACGTACACACAAACACACATACACACACTGGATGGATGAAGCAAGCTTCAACAAACTCCAATAGCTTCATACATACACATACATACATAATACATATATAACCTACATATATACATATATACACATACATATATGCACTCACACATTGGGTGGATGAGCAGCGCTCCAGCCACTTTACATACATCCACATGCGTGCGTTTGTGGATGGATGGAGCAGAGCACCGTGAGCAAGCTCTAACAGCTCTAGTGTTTCTCCCACAGCTTGTGTATCGTAGCACAATCTTCCAAGAACTACAAAAAAAATCACAATGTGGTTACATTCTATTTTTCTTCTAGTTAATGATTATAATGAGTGTATGTAAGAAAAAACATCCCCCAATACTCTCACGTGAGTAAACATTTTATGTATTACAAGTGAAAAAAAACAAATTTTCCCAAGAACTCACATACATTTATAACTAAGCAACTTGTTATAGATTAACAAAGTGTAACCAAGCAAGGTAAGATTCTCAGCCAGTTTCTCTTACTGGCAGGCTACAATTTGAAGTTATGAAGAAAGGATCAAGTATTTTATTATTTATCTTAAAAAAGTAATCTTATAAGAAAATCTTAAAAGAATAACAAATCTAAGCTCCATTAAAAAAACAAACAGCCATTTCTACTTTAAATCCTCAGGATACACATTTACTCATTAACACTTGTTTATTAAATCATATCAGGAAACTGAGGGCAAAAATGAGTACAAGAAATTAATCATCATCTTGATTACAAGCCCAGCTTTAGCAAGAAAGAAATAACAGTTGGCACTAGTTAGGCTGCCATTGACCTCAAAATCCCTAGCTCAACTATTAAGAGTGTGCCTTTCTAAGCTTAAAAATGTTCTTTAAGATTTTCTGCATCGGAGCCATTGACAAAAACAACCTAACTTTACTAACAGCCTACATCTTCAACTTCTAAGGATGGTGGTCATTGCTAACTATGTTTTTTCTGAGGGTGACGGATGAATCATTAATCTGCTCCAGCAGCAGTGCTTGAAAAAGATCAGTCACTGTTATTGTAAGTGCCAGTGAGGGGCTAGAAAACCCTTAGAGTTTTCATACAACTCACAGATTAGAAGGGACGAGAGAGCAACAATCAGAGCAAGATGCCACAACAGCATGAAGTCCTCAGGTTTCTATCTTTGTGAGGCACAGCCGTCGTGGTTATCTAACCGGTAGGCCTCGTTCCATGAGTTCCAAAGCTGTTTGTTGTTCTTGCACAGCCCCTCAGGACTTGTCTTGACCTAGGCAGCTACAGACATAAGGCAAGACTCTGACATCAGCTGTGAAGTGGAGATTGAGAATAGTAAAAAATTCTAATAATATTTTATATAAATAATTGTTAAAGAAATAGGGGAACTGGGTGGGCCCTACTGCATGACTCCTGTCAGTTCTTACTGGGAAAAGGCAAGAGCATTGTAGACTGATAGATCAGATGGCAAGGTCAAATAAAGAATTTGAGGAAGACATGTATAGTTTGGGATCAGAGCAGGAGCCTCACATGCTGTCAGAGGAGTTCTGAGAAGTGTGGGGACTGACGGTCAGCAAGATGTGATAGAAGTTTGGTGCTTGCCACTTTTTGATGAACCTCCAATGCATCGCAGGAATGTACAGTGACGGGTGAAGGGTCACACTGTTGTCATGATTCCTTCAGTGGCCTTTGTCTACCTTTATTCTCTTTCGAACTTAGAATCACTGATCTCAAGCTGAAGTGTGAGATGTGAGTAAAAGAGAATGTTTCATATGAAGACTCAGGATAGAAAGATAGGAGATAGTTAAAGAAGGAACACTTAAACGTCATGGCAGTTACTGAGGTGTCTCGACGATCTGTATAATATGTGTTAGTCCAGTGTCAAGGATAAATGTGTTAGAGTGAAAGACAAAGCAGTTGTGATGGTGACAAGAAAGCGTCTTTTCTCATGTAACAATAGTGTAAGGGAGAGGGGGTGTTCTGGAGCTCATGTGTTCACCCAGAGATCCGAGCTAGCCAAGTTAGCCAGGCTGACGTGTTCACACATGGCTCTACTACTGCCCCAGGTCTCCTCATTTCCAGGACTGTGGGAAGGGAAACCATAAATCCATTCTGAGTGCTCGAAGGCAGACATCACTTACATTGATTTCCCTTCATTGGTTTAGTCACCTGGCTGTAATGACAGCGTGTCACTGTGACAGTAACATCTACTCTGGAAGGTAGAGCTTCAGATGTTAAAATTTCCTGATAAAAATAATTTGTATAAATATAATAATCTGCTAAAGGAAACATGTTGAAGGGCCAGTTATCTATTATTCAGGATTAGTTGGCACTGTGTGTGTGTTGGATTCTGTGAAAACAACCATTAGTGAGGAAAGGAAATGACCAATTGCTTTTTGTCATGTTAGCTTCCTTGTGGCCATAGATGCAAAGAGATGTGTCATCCTGGTGAATGCCCCTTTAATTGCAACCAGAAGGTAAAACTTAGATGCCCTTGTAAAAGAATAAAACGGGTAAGTATTTTAAATAAAATTCCTGTATGTGTTGCTAGCTTTTTGGCTTTAATTGTAAGTTTTTTTTGTTTGGTTGTTTTGGTTGTTTTTTTTTTTTTTAATCTTTTTACTATACTTAAGCTAAACCTAGTTGTTTCTGTAAGTCCTCATTTAAAAAAATCAGCATTGGCAGTCTAATTTTCTGTAACTTGACAACAGAAGAAAGATAGTTTTCTGTTGAATCAGGCTTAAGACCCTATTGTTGGAATAGTGCTGGTGAGTTCTAAATTGAAGTCTTTGAGCAAGGGGCTGGTGTGAGTGATAAAGTGAGTTTTATGGGTTAAGAAGTGGTCTGGAATTAGGCTTGTTATCCTTTTATATGAAGGTTATTATTTGCTATTAGTATTCTCCTTTGAAAATAATTAATTGAAAAGACTTTCTAGTCACAACCTCATTTAATAATACAAACCTAGAAATAATTTAAGATTAAAAACAGTTATTGGAAGAAGAGAGAGTGAAAGCCTAAGGACGAGGAGGACATTCAGCAGGAGCTGAGAGGGAAGGAGGGCTCTTCACACGCCTCTCATCTCCCTGGACTTCAGACAGGCAGGCACTGTGGGCTGCTTGGATACACTCTTGTTTGCCTGGACCACTGTGCTGCAGTTAACAGTTATATAACGCTCTATCACAGTCTTGTGCTCATTTCCTAATTGCTTTCTCTTTGCATTAATTCTTCATCCTTCCATACAACAGACATTTATTGAAATTATTTTTATGTGGCTCTTATATTTCCTTTATTTTTATATTTTTTCACTATATTTTTCCTATAGTAAGTAAGCTAACTATTTAAATTTGTGTTTAGTTTGTATTTAAATTGACCACATTTGCCTGAAAACATTTGCCAAGCTATTTTCAATCTCCATTAGTACTTAAGCAGTCAAGGATTTTTATAGGAACTTTTAAAAAATGTGAATAATTGAAAGAAAAATATATAACTCTTTAGGACAACTCCAGACCTTGACTGTTAGGGTAGCTGCACTAACTGCATAGTGAGGTAGCATGAGGAACTGTTGAAGATTTGTCTTCTCAATGCACTAGTCACACTAGAGCATAGTCAGCATAGGAGGTTAGTGCTGTTGTACTAGACAGCTGACAGCATTTCCTTATCTCAGAAAGCTCTGTTGGACAATACTGTTCTAAAACATTCTAGAACATTTCCTAGAAGCCTTGGAAGAATAACAAGAAACAATAAATATAAATGATAAAAATAAAATTCAGCTGAGTTGATAGAGGCATATAGTAAATTATTTAGTTGATTGTTTTAATTTTATGGTTTTTATTATCTTAATTAAATAAAGTAGGGGAATCCCTTTAATTTGGCTCAGTGGTTAATTTGCTCTTGCAAAGGACCCATGGCTAACCACTTACAGTATCCTGTAACTCCAGCTCCAGGGGATTCTGTGCTGTTTTCTGATCTCTGTGAGCACTGCATTTATGTGCACCTACCCCCAATTAAAAAAAAAAAAAAACTAGCTATCTATTGATCGACTGATAGTCAGATAGTCAGATAGATAGATAGATAGATAGATAGATAGACAGATAGATAGATAGATAGATAGATAGATAGATAGGAGAATGATAATTTTTTTAAAGAATACAGAAAATATAGGAGTAATCATTTAAACTAAGATACACAATGTTTAGTAAATGCAACATATTTATTTATAACCTTCACCAGTTAGGTTATTTGCTGGCATACAGTTGTGATTTGAAAGAAAAATTGACTAAGTTTTTCAATTTGGGTTATTTGTAGGAATTGCCTTGCAATAAAATACGTGAAAATCAGGTTTCAGTGGACTGTGATGCAACATGCAAGGAGATGAAGCGGAAAGCATCTGAGGTGATGTCTCATGGGGGTTCATCCTAATGTGCTAAGGGCCTTTTCTCTATTTGTTCCGATTTTGCATATGCTTATTAAAGCCACTTGAGCTTATATAACAAAGGCTGCTCTTATAGGTCCATTCTGAGCTCCAAGGTAGTTTTACTGCTTGCTATGTGTCTACGCTTTTTGTCCTTTACACCAGTTAGTGTATTTGCCCTGGCCTTAGCCAGTTGTTTTTCATGGTACAGTAGACTCCAGAAAATTAGGCTAAAATATGCAGACATAGATCTTGGGTTGCTTCACTGTTTGAGATGTCTTTAGTGTTGACTCTGCCTACTACATTAACCAGTCCACAAATAATTAGTTTTATTGATTCAAAGTCTTGCCTTCAAGACACTCATTTGAAGGAAATGATCAATTTCTACTCTAGGAAAATGTGGTATCAATAATTGATTTTAAGATTCTTTTCTTTCTTTCTTTCTTTCTTTCTTTCTTTCTTTCTTTCTTTCTTTCTTTTTTTTTTTTTTTGTTTGTTTGTTTTTCGAGACAGGGTTTCTCTGTGTAGCCTTGGCTGTCCTGGAACTCACTCTGTAGACCAGGCTGGCCTTGAACTCAGAAATCCACCTGCCTCTGCCTCCCAAGCGCTGGGATTAAAGGCGTGCGCCACCACTGCCCGGCTGATTTTAGATTCTTAATATGGTAGCTTAAGAGGAAAAGTTAAAAGTGTTTAGTTACAGATTCCTAATGGCTTGAATTGTAATATAATCTCTTACAGCTGATAAAAGGAAATGTTTAAAAATTAACAAGTATAGCACAAATATAAATTATATTAACCATCCTGAATATATTAGATGGAACCTTGATAAGACTTCCCAGTATAATATTTGCATTTCTTCATAGGCTTTCTAATGTAAAATTATCAAAAGTTGCTATGGATTAGTAGAACTTGGGTGAGAAGATGCTAAACATCTACCAAAATTTGATATCTAATTGTTAATTTACTTTTAAATATAAATAGATTAAAGAGGCAGAAGCCAGTGCTGCTCTGGAAGAAGAAAAACGAAGACAGCAGGTACCTCAGCGATGGGCAGACTTGTCTCTTCTCTAATTGCCCAACCTGCAGCGTGGGTGGTCTAGGGTAACCGAAAGCAGCACAGCATTGAGTTTGTTCTGTATACCAAAGTTCTTTTGAATTATTCTGATTTGTTCTGTTGACAGATGTCATTTTATATTAAATTAAGTCCACCGATAGACGGTCTTTAAGTGTAGCTTATGACTCCAGTAAATGGGTATGTTAATGAAAATATCTGTTTTCTTCAATCCAACTATTTTGTGTAGATAGGACATGTTTACTTTAGTCAGTGACTGTATACTATGGTGCATTATATTATCATTGTATAGAAACTTAGTGCTTACCAAAGGATAAAAGATGACATTTGACAATGACTGACACTCCAGGTTATCTTCTTTTACAGTCAGTTTTTATTCTACCTACAGTAATCATTTGCATTAAAGCATGAAGCATTTTCCCCTTAAAGAATTTTTACTGTATCTTAAAAAGGGACATAAGAGGGAGTTGGGTCATAGTTGATAAAGAAAAGAATCTAGTTTGAGGCAGTGTATTTGTTTTACTCATTTGGATTTCTGTGCTATAAGCCACTAATTCTTATTTCCTACATTATAAAAAGGCTAAAATTGTATGTGGAGCATCTTTGCCTTTGTAAGAAGGTGCTCTTGGGGTATAAACTAGTGTTAAGTTCAAAGCTGTTGTCCATTACATGTTCAGTATCAAAGACAGATTTGCAGTATGAAAGGATGGCTTCATTGTACTCAGATCTGTTTGCTTACCTAACTACACTCTAGCATTAGTTGGGTATAGTCAGTAATGGATCAGAAGCTTTTTGTTGTTTAAAATCAAATTAATATATTTATTATACTGTTACTATCAAAACTTTTTTCAATTTGTTTTATTTTCATTTAAATAGAGAGTTGCAGATCAGTATATTCTTTGAGTGTAATACAAATGAAACTGTTTTGCTTCAGGCTGAACTGGAGGCTTTTGAAAACAGACTGAAGGGCCGTCGGAAGAAGAGCAGGAAAAGAGATGAAGTGGCCGTGGAGCTCTCGCCTTGGCAGAAGTATAAGTCCTACCTCCTTCCAGTGTGTGCAGTTGTGGTGGCAGTGCTTGTGTGGTACATCTTCCATGGTGTGGATTAACGATCCTTTAAATCTTCTGACATACCTCAGACTGGAGTTACATACATGTTCAATTTCAGATGCTAGAAATCGTGCACTGTAGCACATGATACCCATTCACTTTTCTCTCTGTGTCCTTGTCTGGCTAGGGGTAGGACAGGATGTTTAGCGTTATCTGAATCGGGACAGTCCCCAGGGGCAGTAAGATGTTGTCTACAGTCAGCGTGACTGCAGCTATAAAACAGGTCAGAAGGCTTAGCTTGTATCCTTGTGCTTCTGTGTACTAAGTTAGTCTTTCTCATCAGATATGTCTATATTCAAAGATAAAACTGAGCCATATGTACAGCAACGGGATATTTCTCTGGTCCCTTACTGGGTACTTTTCTTGATCATGTAACTTTCTACTTTTTTAAAGAAGTGATTCTATAAAAGAATCTAAAATTCTAACAGGAAGCTTTATAGTTAGATTTCAGGTTAGTTTATCAAAGAGGAATTTTTATTGGTCATTGAAGCAAATTTTATACTGCATATTCCTCAGAAAATACAAACAAGTGCCAGACTAGGTTTCTTTTAGGTTGTTTCTTTGGTTTTTGGGTTTTTTTGTTTTGTTTTGTGGTGCAAGAAGCTTTAACTGATGTTGGCATGTTTTGTAAAACTCGTGTCTTTTTATGATAATAATAAAGGAAAGCTAATATTTATGAGCAATGTGTGCCGAGCACAGGGCTCTTGGGCTTTATGTACTTGATTCCGTTTTTTACTGTAATTCTTGATATATTATAGCTGAGAATAATCCATTTTGTGAAATCAAACTGGTAGAGAAATAATAAGCCAAATTTCATAGATTTGTAAGTCATTTAAAGTAGTTTTGCTATTTAATTTTGATTATTTTCATTAAAAATTTTCATACCAAATTTGTGATAAAGAATATTTATTATTGTTTAAGACACCCAGGAGCTCCTGATTTCAGGCTAGACATTATATCAATGGGCAGAACTCTAGTGATCTTACAGAACATAAAACCACTACGAGGAGTAGATGCACATTTCCAACATCACCCTTGTGATGTTCAAGGTCAGAGCACTGTCTGCCTCTCCAGAGGATGCAGGAGTGATTCCTGGCATGCATGTCACACATGGACATTCTCCAGCCCCCTCCCTGTCCCCCCTCCTCCCCCAGTATCAGGATACATACAACGGTGTACAGACAGAACACATGCACACATAAAAGATAAGCTTGTATTAAACAACAACAGAATGAAACAACAACAATGGAAGAGCATTAGTTCGTTTAGGTGAGAAAGTCTCTCAGAGAGAGGGATGTTTGAGCTGTGACCTAAAAGACCCTATGGGAAGACTGAGGGAAAACTGTGAAAAGACAAAGCAGTAAGTACAAAGTCATTAAATTTGAGACTTAATGCATCTGCATGACTGACTGTCAGAAAAAAGGGCAAAGTCCAGGCCAGTCCTGCTGGATGAGACTAAGCTAAGGACTAAGCTGAGGGGTTTTAGTCTGGTTGGAGTGGAAAGTACTGAACAGTTCTAAACAAGGAAGAGGCCTTTGTTTTGGTGTTTGCAGTCACTGGCTGCATGGAGTACAAAGTTTACAGGGTGTGTTTCAGGGGTGGGGCTTGATGGGACAGGGATGCGCAAGCGATCCAGGCTGCAAGCACCGGGGACTGATTCAGTTACATGGGACTCTAGCAACTGGCATGAAGTTGCTGCAAAAGCTGAGAAGAATGGAGAAATGCAAGGAAGTGAGAACCTTCCTCACGGTCAAGGTGAAGTCGCCTTTTGTCTAAATTCATGAAGTAGACTGCTGTCCTTTTTGATTATGGTGTTAGATAACGAAATAAGGAATGAGAAAATTAACCAACAGTCACCAGGAATTACAGAGGGGAACTGTTCAGCTCATTCTACTTTTACCTTGTGACATTAACAATGTAAAACAGTTACATTTTCTGTTTAAATTTGTGGTTATAGTGGGAGTTGAGATTTGGTTCAGTGTAGGCATGCCCATCTCCAACACCTAGTGTTTGCGTTTACACTGCTTCTGCTCTTCACGTGGATGCCACTTAATCCCACGCCGGAGTCATCGATCCTGAAGAACAGCATCGACTATGTTTACTTTTTGTAAAGAAGTTTCTTAAGTTTCGTGGCTATTAACAGTTAAAGATTTTAAACACAGGCAAGCGTTCTCTGGACGTGTGTAGAATTTTAATATCAACTGTCCAGAGCTTTATTTTGTTTCCTTTCAAGAAGTACATGTTTGACGTAGCTTCTCATCTCACCTCTGATGTTCTTTATTGATACTCACAGAATCCTTTGATTTTCTGAGTCCCTGATACAGTGACTAGCCCTCCCCACCTGTGTGCATGGCTGTGGCTTCCTCCACCTAAGCAGACAACAAAGGCGTGATGAGCAAGGATAAGATGCAGTAGGAAAAATGGCCTCTTTTAAGAGAGCTCAGTGCTGAAGGTGATTTTTTCAGCTTCAGGTCTTTAATAGTCACAATTATTTTTTTAAAAAAAAAAAACTCAAATACTCCAGGGTCCAGGGCATGTAAGTGAAAATTATACCATCACCTAGGAAGCTGAGAAAGGAGGGTTTGAGGTCTAGACCAGGCTGGGCTGCAAGAAGTGTCTCAAAACACTAAAGGTGCAGTGGGAACCAACATTCCCAGGGCTAGATAAGGGTAGTCAGGTGACTCATGCTGTTAGTCTTCCTGTTCTGGGAATGGAAAGAAAGGCAGAGGGACAAGCTCTGGAGCCCAAGTTGACACAAGAGTCTCTCTCTTCTCTGAGGAAGCTGCCCACGGTTAAGTAGCAGTCCCGGAGCCACCTAACCCTGGGCTTTGGGTCCTTTAGCAGGTTTCATAGACTGAGAAGCAGAGTAGTGGCTACTGCCTCCTGGAAGAGGGAGACTTGGGAGAAGTGGGAGGAACTGTGAAGCCACTGTGCTCTCCAGACACCTCTAAAAGACTCCAAATGAACAGCTATTCATCTTGAAAACCATTTTTACGTATTTTAGAGTCATGGTTTCTATGAAATGCCTGGCATAGAATGCTTTAAGAACTTTAATGTGACCGATTCCTACCTTTAAGACTTCTCCAGTAAACCTCAAAATAACAGAGACTCTGGAAGTGGACTCACCTCACAGTCGTCTTTTTCCTTTTATTCAAGACATTTTTTTTCTCATGTAATATATTCTGATTATTATTTCCCCTTCCTCTGCTCCTTCTAGTTCCTCCTTACCTCCCCTGTGATCTGAATTTTCCTCCTTTCTCATTACAAAAAAAATCAGGCTTCTAAGGAATAATAAGATAAAAACATAGAGTAGAATGAAACAAGGAAAAGAACTGAAGAAGAGGGACAAGAAACAGATGTGGAGAGCCACTCTCCCACACACTCCGGAAGCAAGCACTTAAAACACTAGCCATAAGCCATAACACATATGCAAAGGACCTGCAGGGTAGAGAGGAAGGAGGTCCTGATAGGTCATGGTAAGAGAAGGAACTTCCAAAGATACTGAATTCGTTTCTCGTTCGCCATCTACTACTGAGTATGTAGTATTTTGTTTCCTCAGTGAGACTCCCCTGGAAAAACTAAATTTTTGTTCACAAGGGGTTATTAGTTGTAGGTAGACCTTTTGTAGGCTGCCTCAGTCTTGAGTTTATATACTCATTGAGGCCCTTGATTTAGAGGCCCATGTCTCCTTGGTGTCCTGCATCCCCTCTGATCTTCTCTGCAGGGTTCTTCAAGTTGTGAGGGAAGGGATTGGTTGGAGGCACTCTGTGTAGAGCTGAGTGCTCCAAGTCTTTCCATATATCTACCTGTGGTCTCTCTATTTGTCCCCATCTGCTGCAGGGGGAAGCTACCTTGATGATGGCTGAGCAAAGCACTGGTCTATGAGGATAGCAGAATATGCAAAATCATTTTATTGATACTTCTTTCTTTTTTTATGAGAACAGTGGTGTTTGGGTATTTGGTTTTACCCTAGGTCATCAGATACTCTAGACTCTGGTTCTTGGAGATATAGGTTCCATCTTGTGGGGTAGGCCTTCACTCAAATCAGATATTGGTTGGTTACTCCCATAAACTTGTGCCACCATCGCCCAAGCATATCTTCCAGGCAGGACACCATTGTAGATCAAAGGGTTTGTAGCTGGCCTGGTGTTTGTGTTTATCTTTTTTGTAGCATGACCTGCCTGTGCCAAAGACTCTAGAACATATGGGTGAAGGCACAAGCTTGACTTCATGTACAGTGAGTTGTGTGTATGTTGTCTTCAGCAATAGAGCCTTACTGTCAGTTAGTGGAGGGCAACCTATATTCTTTCCAACAGCCAGGGTTGTTTGGGTGTTCCCAGGGGACTGAAAGCCTTATTTGGTGACAGGAGATGGCCAGTTGGGTCTCTGTCTCCATTTTTTGGAGATTGTGTTTAGATTACCCTCATATATCTTTACGTTTTAGAAAACTTCTACTATGTCAGGCTTCCATTTACTTCTTAAATTGCCCTAATTTTAGCTATCTCTCCCCAGATTCCCCCCCGCCCATTCCCTTGCCTCTTCTCTTCCCCACTTGATCCTCTCATTCCAGCCCCCACCTCCATCCAACCATAACTATTTTTCTTTCCGAGGGTGATTTGTCCCTCCTAGTTTCTTACTCCATACCTAACTTCTGTGGTTCTTGTACCCTGACTTAAAAATATCCCTCACTCAACTCTCCAGATTGTGCCTTCCTGAACTTTAAATTGTTCAAGATTTTCTACATCAAAGCCACTAACAAGAACATTTAAGCCCAACAACACTAACAACTTACATTTCTAAATTTGTTCTGAGAGTGATGGTTGAATCATTAATCTGCTCCAGCAGCAATGCTTGAAAAAGCTCAGTCACTGCCCAGTAAGGGGCTGGAAGCCCCCTTAGAATTTTCATACAGCTCATTGATTGCAACAAGCAGAGCAAATCTCCATAACAGCATGAAGTCCACAGGACACTCTGCCTCTCAGGGGCACACCCAATGTGCCTGTACTAACCAGCAGGCAGCCCTCCGTGAGTTCTCACAAGGTCCCTGAAAAATACTTCATTATGGAAATACACCACATTTTCTTTATCCATTCATCTGTTGAGGGACAGCTAAATTTATGAATGTCACTTTTATATCCTCCGATGGAGGGTTGAGATGAGAGCTGTCCCCAAGCTGGGCAACTCTCTGTTCTAACTATCCCGAGGCCTAGGCTTAGACACGTCTAGCCTCCGTACAATTTAATCTTCCAAGATGACTGAATCAATCTGGCTTCACTCGGCTTCTGTCTGAATTGCTCCGCTTGACCTCATACTAACTTTGGTAATATATTCTAATTTTACAGCTCCTCATTCTCTGCCTTGTTCTGTCTTCACTTACATCTATCTTGTTCTCTCTGCAACCTGTCTCTGTAAAGCTGTCCCAGTAAAACTGCCTTCCCCCTTTTCCCTCTCTGCTCTTAAGTAGCCCCTCTTTCCTGTACTATTCTCACGAGCTGGGTGTATCCTATCTCTGACTCATTCTGTCAGATCTTTTTCTGATTTGTCACTTTGTCAGCCCCTCAACTAGATGTCACTTTCAAACATGGCTGCTTCCTTCTACAAACCAACCTTACTTTTACTGTTAGGAATTAAAGGTATGTACTAAGGACATGTCTGTATTCCAGCTAGATCACGCTCTCATCTAGGGCGTGTCTGCCTTCTGCTGCTGGATCATATAGATCTAGAAGGTCTTAGGATATAATCTCTTGTCGGAGCAGCCATGTTGCTGCATTAAAATTCCTCCACATAGGATATATCTGCTTGCTGCCTACTGTGAATAAAACATCAATGAACATTGTTGAGCAAGTGTCTCTGTAACAGACACCTGAGTGCCCAAGTGTCACTTCACTTTATGCTGTTTGGTCATCATCCCTAGAGGAGTAAAGAGGACGCTTGCCAAAGATGAGTGCATTTGAGCAGTAAGATTGCACCTGAAGCTCCCGAGTAGAATGAAGTGTACGAGGGTGCTAAAGATAGAATTCTTCTGAGATGTCCTTGTGGGCCAGGTCTTAGTGTCTTTGTCTCAAGTGAGGACCATAGTGTATTGGAGGATGGTGACTCGGAAATATTAGGTCTGCACACAGCACTACACATCATCACTGACAACCTGACTGTGTGGTAGAATATGATAGGTGTGTATTTTGAGACAGTCTTACTATGCAGCCCTGACTGGTCTGCAGCTCTCCGTAGACCAGGCTGGCCTCAGACTCAGTGTGCCTCTGCCTTTGGGATTAAGGGTGTGTCTCCACTCCTAGCATCTTTCCCTCTTAACATAAACTCATCCTCCTCTGTGATAAAGTTCCAGCTTGCCTGAGTTTTTGCCCTATTTAATTTTGTCTCCCACTTTTGTGTCTTTGTATCACCTGACAGTGTACTCTGATGATTTAATACCCTTCCAACATTATTTGCAAATATTTTCAAGAGCTGAAATGTGTGTGTTCATTTCATTGTTCATTTAGTTGTTCCACTGGAATGAAGTTCTCTGAAGGCATGAGCTCTGGTAGCTAGCAAACCCTTAATGAATGAAACAGATCGCCCAGTAGATAAGCAGTGGTGTAGTGTGACATTTGTTCACCATCATGCTGAGATGCCAACCTCTTTGCTAAGAAAGCCCCCCCCCCAAATTGCCTTCATTTGTAGTACTAAGGGATAATTTGACCTATAGTTATGTCATGGCCAATGTTACTCTGTAAAGATGACCCTGTCTAGAGACATACTTCTTCAAGTTAATTTCCCATGAGTCTCTTTAAAAAAAAAACCTATCAGAATCATTTGTTTTAACATTTTGAGATATGTGGTATCTAATTCTTATCTATGGTCAGCATCCCTCAAAATGTCACAGCAGAACTTTATACATTCCTTTTGCTGTATGAGATCCTTCATTTTAGGGAAGGATTCTATTTATTCATATGACTCAGTCAAATAGGATGAAGGCAAGGCAAATTATTTCTGTGACTAACACACACATGGGTACTTTGTCAGTAATCCCCATAAATCTCATTAATGTTTGTGTTTTTTCTTTTAAATTATATGACTAGTTGGATATATGCTCAAAATGCTAGACAATAAAGCTTTCAGAATGGTACCAGAAATGTTAATTTTTGTAAAATTAAGAGCATTTAAAGACACTGGACAGTGATTACTAATTTTTTAATAAATTGAGGGGCTGGAGAGCCAGTTGTAGAGCGCTTGCCTAGCAAAGCTAACAACCACAGCTCTAATAATGTAAGTTTAAGTATGTGATGTGATTTTTCTAAAGAGAATAATTCCACAGTGATCATTAAAAACCACTTGTGAGTGTGCTTCATAGTTTTAAATTAACTTGAAAATAAAACATGTTTGATTTCTTGTAGTACTAAAGTTAATTGCAAGGTCTAAACATAGATGTTCACCCTCATTTCTTACACTGTGCCCCCAAGCAGCAAAAAGTACCTCAAATACTGGTTCTGATTCTCACAGCAGCTGAAGCGATTAGGAGGAAGTCTTCGGAGCGTTTACCTTGTCAGTACAGTCAGCCTTAGGAACCCAGCATAGAAGAGTAAGGAACACCATGAAGAATCTACTTAGCTATTTCAGGTTCATAGTTCCCACATCATCTCCACCAGGGGGCAGAACTCGGAAAAGAAAGAAACTCATCTGCGCCTTCAAGATGGGTATACATACACTCACTGTTCCATTCACAGACTGCTTAACTCTGGCCCTCGGGGTGGAGTTGGCAGATATGTCCGGGGCTCTGGGTTTTCAGATGGGGGTCCTGTGGGTGGTGGTGCATGCTGAGGCAGTGTCTCAATAAAAACCCAGTCACAAAATGCTACCGTCTCTGGGGAATGTCGGGTCACTGCCGACCAAAATGACCTTAAGCTGGTTACTCCAGCTGCCTCTCATCTCTGAGTTAAAGAGGGTATGTGTAGAGTGCTTAGTGCAGTGAAACGCTTGTTAGAAATTGCATTCCTCACTGATGCTGGAAGTCAGTGTCTCACGTTTTTAAGTGCACGTAGCACACTGCATATCTTTTCTGAAGCAAAGTACTTATTACCACTCCCTTCCAGTTGTACAAATGTGCCTTTGTCCATGCAATGATACTCAAGGGGCAGGTCATATTGTCTGCTTACTATATATGGCTTTCTCTAATGGAGATGTTCTACAGTATAACCTCAGTAAAAACCTCAGTTATTGACGTTTTGAAGGTTTTGATTTAAAATGCATTTTAAAATCATGTCTAAGAAAATTTAAATCTTTGCGATCCTTGGGTTTTTTTTTTTTGTTTTTCATTTTTCGATAAATATTTAAGATTTGTCTTGGCCTGCAATGCAACCTTTGCTTTGGAATGTCTACATCGCTCTCCTTGCTGCCATAGGAATGTGGCTCCCTGTCTGACAGGTGCGAATTTGCTGGCCCCTGCTTCTAGTCTGTGGATATTCTTGTCAGACAATCGCAGACTGGCGTTCTCCTGGCCCGTGGAACTTAAGCAGCAACGCAGTCTTGCAAAAATCAGTTTGAGACAGATTTGCAATTTGTGGAACGCGAATAATGCCTGACTTTGAAACCTTACATCTTTTTGAACAAAACAAACTTGGCGTTGGATTGCCAGTGCCTGAAGGCAGTCATTTTGGTACTTACCTGGCTAGAATCCTATTTGGGGGCATAGGCTGTTCTAGGTGTGATAATGAGAGTTCGAAGGAGGGCAGCCCTTTTCACTGCCCAGCAAAGTTCTGGCCTCAACAAAGCAGCAAAGGCCAAAGCTGCTGTCCCACAGTTTAAGGGTTGGTTTGTTTTTTTATTCCTGGTGTGAAGGACGGTGGCAGTAAACTCTTTGCTCTCCTTCTGCCATAGAAAAACAACATTTTTGAAGGCAGGGGTGGGTACGGAGGAACTATCTCATTAAGGGTTATGGGTAGGACCCAGAGATGTGAGTGAAGGGAGGGAGTGGTCTGCGGGTGGGGTCTGCCCAGCCGACAAAATATGGGGCTCCCATCCCCTGAGTATAACTTCACTCCAAGTGAGGAGAAAGACACCCGTAGTGCCTCTCCTAGAGATCCATAGAGCAGAGAAAAGCGACCGAGATAAGAGTGGACAGAGGAGAAAGATATGTTCACGAAACGGCCCCCCGCCCTTGCTCCGGAGGAGCACAGTCGCCGAGCTGACGCCCCAAAGAGGGTAAGATCCACCCTCCTCGCTCCTCCAGCACGCAGGTCGCGTGGCCTGAGTCCTGGTTACTTCAGAGTCAACCTTTTTCTCCCTGTCCCTTCCTCCCTTCATCGGGTGCCACCTCCTTCCCGTCTGTAGGTCAGTGAGCACAGACTTCTCAGTGGCTTGCTCTAGTCCCCAAGCGGACAGTCCTTCACTCCTGTGGCTTGGCGTCGGAGACGCTGGCAGTCATGGGCAGGGTTTCCTTCAGCGTTCGGGTCAGCTCGGTGCGGAGAGCCCGCTGCTCTTGTCCTGGGCAATGCTACCTCTCCTGCAGAGTCCCTTCAACCACCGCCCTCCAGGCACTGAACCGGCTTGGCTGCGCGGGGGTTTCGGGGGAGACTGCAGGTGGAGCCTTCGGACCGGGCCCCTCGGGGACCAGTGGGTTCTTCCTCTCCGAGTCCAAGTTCCAGGCTCCAGGCAACTGGAAGGATTGCTTTGGAGCCCCGCCTGCTCCAGACGTAAGCCTGCATCCCTACTGCGCGCGCCCCTGCTACTCGCTATGAGACTAGGTCCCATTTGTAGTAGTGTCCTCCATTGGGGAATCAGTCAATGTCCCGGGATGGCCCTATGCATTGGCACTGCACAACTAAGAGCTGGGAAATCCCGGGTCCCCTGCGCGTGAACTTACTCTGGGACGGGTACCGGCCCCCGACGCACCGAGCACCGTCCGCGGTTTGCAGCGCAGGATTTGAGCTGCTAGGGTTTGGGACGGTTTTTCCCCACGCAGTCCTGGGAAGGATTAGCCTTGCTGCCAAGATCTGCAGAGAAAAGGAAGGACACTGCAGAGGGTCCCCCCTGACCTGAGACTCAGGAAACCCAGTCTAGGTTACAGCCATCCTTGTCTGCTGTGTCGTTAGGGTCTTGGAATTACTGCCAGGATCCCAGTTGCGCAAAGGCGTACAGGACCAGTCAGTGCCAGCAGGGAGAGAGGGGTGGTTAGGAAGGCGCCCCAGGCAGTGTCCTGCCAGGTTCTGTTAGAGCTCTGAGTGGGACTTCCGTGCCGGAACTCTAGAGGCAGGAGAACGACAGTAGGCTCGCTTTGCGCAGCTTCCCATTTAGGGGACCAAGGTGGGGACTCAGTTTCCAGATTCCCAGGAAAGTCGTCCCAGCAATCCCCTCCCACTGAAACTTCTCAGAACTTCGCGCCGCTGCACCGTGAAGGCTTACAGAACAAGGCTTCAAGGGTCTCTTCGTCCATGTCTGTGGTTTATAGTTATTCCATTTTTAAGAGAGGAAGGAATCTATTCATGGGCGCTAAAGTCCACAACAAAACACCAGAGCGCCACCGGCAAGGGAGCCAAGCTAGGACTCACTGCTGCTTGTTGTTCAAGGGCACGTTTTGGCAGAGTTTTGAAGTTAGAAGTGCTGCAAACATTAATTTTGGCAAATCTTCCAAACAAAAAACAACTAGGCTTTTGGAGTTGTGTCACAACCTCCAAATACCCACTAGTCTTGTACGAGATAAGGCTCAAAATCAGTTTCTATAACTAGGGTCCTGGGGTTGATGTCTGCGTAGGTGCTCAGCTGAGCAGCTGAGACCTGCAGGCTCCTCCTGACAAGAGTTTTTATTGTATGAAGTATCTTTAGGGAGAGTAGAACTTGGAGTAACCTAATCCTCAGGAAGCTGTGAAACTTTTGTGGGAGGGGGACGTTGGGGGACGATCCGGAAAGTTCCATGTAGGATAGGGTTACAATACAAATAAAAACCTAAATTGTCCTCCAGTGAGGTAAGGTGACAGAAGAAATGCTTTATTAATCTCCCCATGTAGATTTCCAAGAATGAGGATTTTTTTTTTAAGACACGGAATTGATTCCACCATAAACTTTCCCCTTCATGGTGCAGAAATCTCGGTGATAGTGGAGTGGACAGGCCTCCGTATCTGCCATATTGAAAAGGCAAAAGACTGCTGTGGGGAAGATACTGCTAACTTCAGGATTGAACAGGGAAAGGTCCGGGCAGGCGCAAGAGGTGCATGGAAGCGCATTTAGACTCAGGGTGGTCTGGGTGATGATCACCTCTATTCAGGGTCTAATGCTCCAGGGAAATTGTCGAGGCATGGCCTCAGTTTCCAAAGAATGGTGATGATTGCTTCTGTGTAGGGGGTGAGACTCATCCTGGACTGGTCTCCCTGTAAAGCTCCCTGTTTCTGGAAGGTTTCAGCATAGCCACTGGGATTTTGAGTCGCCACTCTGGGGACTATGGAACAGGGAATTCCACAAGCTGGGGAAGGACAGTGGCCTCATGTCTGTACAGAGCTGGCTTGTGCTTTAGACTTGAAGGGGAGTAATAAGAGTCATGGGTTTATTTAGAGCTGATCACCCCCTCCCCCCACACACACATTTCCCCCCCACACCCCTCCCCACACACTGTGTGACCGTTTTCAGATAGACATTCTTTAAATAGTTGCATGTTTGTATGCAGAGTTGAGCAGGAAGCAGACCCAACCTTTAAGGCAAAAAGGGAGGCAAGGTGCAGGTAAAAAGTGGTGGTTTTGTTTTTGTTGTTGTTGTCTATTAGATAGCCTCAGGCATAAATGAGGCAAGGCGTCTATCTGAGCCTTTAAAGAAAGCAGTCTGTAAGGCCTGTTTCTTGTCTCTTCCTGACAGTTGGAGGGGGTTCACTGTCAGGGAGAGAGGGAGACAGGAGGGCTATGCCTCCAGAGAGGGGATAGCCTCACACTCTGCTCTCTCTGGCCCCCATTATGAAGCTTCAACACAGAAATGATACTCTGTTACTTCTGTCTCTCTTCTCTTTACCCTAGTGTCCTGTAACACAAAGGTCTGTCTCTCCCTGTGACAAAACTCTGTCTCAGGGGCTCCCTGGGGACTAGGAAGTGCTGTGACACCAACTGTTCACTGAAAACATCCAAGTCAGGCAATGCTTATTTGTCCTACCATCAACAAGGATGCATCCATGCTGGGTTAGCACCGTCTATTTTACCCAGGCAAAAGGGAAGCCATACTGCTTGGCTTTAGGGGGATGAACAAATTTCTAGGTTCCCCACTGAGAGGTCAGGTAAACTCAGACTTCCTTTGCTTATTCCTCTAAGTCTCTGTCTGTCTGTCTGTCTGTCTGTCTGTCTGTCTGTCCCTTTCCCCCTCCCCTTCCTCTCATACAGATACAGGAACTATTGAATGAAAATGTGCCATTGGGAAGCATCGCTTATGAGGAAGAACATGGTTTTGGTGTCAGATCTCCAGCTCTAGTATTTTTTTAAATTATCCATCTGTTTTTATTTCATTCATCTGTTTTTATTTTATTCATTGATTCCAAGTTTTAATAACTCTATTGTTACTGTGGATATGTGTGCATGGTGATGTGAGGTTAAGCGTGCCACAGCCTGTGTGCTGAGGCCAGAGGACAGCTCTGTGGAGCTGGTTTTCTCCTTCTGCCTTTATGTGGGTTCCAGGGATTGAACTCAGGTTGCCGGGGTTGCAGCAAGTGCCTGTCTTGCTGAGCCCTCTCACTGGCCCCTCCAGCTCTAATGTTTAAAAGCAGCCAGAATGTCATCTTGCCAAGTCTGTTTCTTCCAATAGAAAGAGGAGTTGGTATTATTTCCACCTTCAAAGACACCATGTGATGAAGGAAATATGTATTACAAGCAACTATATGTAATACTTGGTGCATTCTGTAAAGCCTTATTAAATATTTAAGATAACCCTTCACAGGAGTCTTGATGTTTAAAAAAAATCATGTATATTTAGTATGTACAACTAGACTTTGAAATAAGATTGTGTCCCTGAAGCCATCGCCACAATTAGTTCCACGAATGTACCTGACACCTCAAGTCAGGACTGTGGTATTCCTGGCTTAGGAATAGGCTTTACTTCAAGGGTGGGGGGTGTCTTTCTTCACCAAATAGTCATTTACTTGATATACTGGTATTTATAAGAATCAAGGCACTAGAATATTGAGTTTGCTGTTTGGCACGAAATCCATTTGAGTGCTTGGTTTGTGTAGGTTGAAAATGGCTACCTGTCTTAGGGTTTTACTGCTGTAAACAGACACCATGACCAAGGCAAGTCTTATAAAGGACAACATATATTTGGGGCTGGCTTACAGGTTCAGAGGTTCAGTCCATTATCATCAAGGTGGGAGAATGCCAGCAACCAGGCAGGCATGATGCAGACAGAGCTGAGAGTTCTACATCTTCATCTGAAGGCTGCTAGCAGAATACTGGCTTCCAGGCAGCTAGGATGAGGGTCTTAACGCCCACACCCACGGTGCCACGCCTACTCCAACAGGGACACACCTTCAAATAGTGCCACTCCCTGGGCTGAGCATATACAAACCATCACACTACCCAACCTCACTCTGTTGGATCCTTCCAGAACATGTCATCATTTGACAAACTGGATTTTACTTCCTTTTTTCTCTCCTCCTGTACTAGTATGTCAGCTTTCAAAGGTAGAGATGTTTCAGGGCCTTTGCTCATTGTTTTATGAATGCCTGGTATACAATGGATACCTAATAGCCACTTGTGAGTAGCTGGGGTCAATTTGGACCTAGTGAGAAAGGAAAGGTGTGGTGTTAGTTTCCGATGGTTGCTATGATAAAATGAAAACAGCAGAAAAACAGGCGCACACAGTTTTAAGGCTCATACATTTAAAATCAAGATGTCCGTAGGGTCTTTGAAATGTTTATGGGAGAATCTTTCCTTTAGTCTTCCTAGCTTCTTCTGAATATGCCTCCGAGTTCCTCGGCTGACAGATGTGTCAGTCTGATCGCTGCCTGGATTGTCACATGCCCTTCTCTACGTATCTGTCCTATTATTTTCAGGACACCTGTCACAAGTGGGTCACTATGTGGTAGGAAGGTGAAGCTTTACTAATAAGAGCTTTCTACCTGGCTGGAGCTCGGGGCACTGAGTTGCGGGGCTCTTTCTTTGGTCATTACTATGCCAAGATTTTCTCTAACCTTTATGAAGAGAGGACCATGTTGCCTTGGGGCACAGGCTGCTCTGTCTGTCTCACTCCTAGCCCTTGCTGAACTCTGCTGAGGGGTGTCTGGTACCTGTAAATTTTGTCTTTCTCTCACCCTGCAGGTGGTTGCCCCGTCACCTCTCCTGTGGGACAGTTCTTTATGTCCGTCCCCTCAGAGCATGCATGGCAGTTCCTGATTAGGCTGGCAGAAGGTATAGAGAGGTTCTGCAGAGACCCATGTCACCATCCACCAGAGGTGCTGATGCGCGTGGAGAAGGCATGGTACCAGGCTGATTCAGAAGTGGGGACTGAAAATAAAGGGGCAGGCTGTAAAGGCTGTTTTGGTGGCACCCGTGAGCTTGCTTAGATCAGGGTCCTTTAGGTCAGTGACATTTGAAGAATTCTCTGTTTCCAGGAGATGAGGAGAGTTCTAAGGAAAAGTTCTCTGCCACTGCACACCACATATCTCTCTGAAGCCACAGATGTGTCAATTCATCATAGTGCCCCTGCAGCCAATTTGAGACGATATCAGGAAGGCTTCTGGTTTTGCCTTTGATTTTCTGAAACAGGATCTCACGTAGCCCAGGCTGGACTCAAACTCCACACGTAGCGATGAGTCTGGCCTTGAATTTATGATCCTCCTGCCCTAACTCCCAAGTACTGGTATTACAGGCAGGTACCACTATGTCCAGTCTGACAATACTAGGATCTCATACTTGGGGACTCCATGACCTCCTAAAGGGTGAAAGATTGATATTTGTGAATAGTATGATGTGACTTTCTCCAACTAGGACAACACAAGTACCTCACAGGGGTAGGGGGGAGGGGGAGAGCAGAAGCCCGGTGTGAGATCATTGAAGGATTCTTGGGGACAGTTTGGCATGGAAAGGAACAGATTCTCCTATCTAATTGATAAGAACTTATGTGCCGGGCATGGAACTAGACACTTGGGCATCTACTGGTGAAGAAAATGAAGTTATGTGCACTCGGGAAGCTCGACTTCTAACTAAGCAATCAATCCTGCAACAGGACTGCAGGGAAGACAGACTTGGCAGAAGATCCTGTCAGCCTGCCTGACCTTTACCCAGTGACATGAGTGAGCACAGTGACAGACAGCACTCTGCTCTAGCCTGTGTGGCCCGGTGCCTTTTGTGCACTGGGCTTAGGTCCGGTGTTAAGGATCTGTGCTCTTTTGTTCTCTTAGTTGGAAGCAATCAGGTAAATTAGGTAATCGACTGAGGCGTCTGTTCCACGCCTGGAGAAGTTGAACATGTGAGATCTCAGGATGGAAATGATACCGTTCTCTTTTGGTGAGGATTTTCAAGACTTATCTCGATGGTACCCAATTATCACCTTTGTCCAGTTTAGAGTCTCATCCTGCAGGCAGGCAGGCAGACAGGCAGACAGGCAGGCAGGCAGGCAGGCAGGCAGGCAGGCAGGCAGGCAGGCAGGGAGGCAGGCAGGGAGGCAGGCAGGCAGGCAGGGAGGCAGGCAGGCAGGCAGGCAGGCAGGCAGGCAGGGAGGCAGGGAGGCAGGCAGGCAGGCAGGCAGGCAGGCAGGCAGGCAGGCAGGCAGGCAGGCAGGATGCTTTGCCTCTGGGGTGTGTCGTGGAAGCCAACCTGACATTGGTTTACTTAATATTTCTCTTTAAGACAATTTTTGTCCAAGCTAAGGGACATCAGAAGTAAGAGTTCATCATGAAATGAGATGGGTGCAGGATTCAGCTAACCTCTCTTCACCCTGGTTTTCTCACGTGTGAACTGGGTCCTGTTTTCTGTGTCGGAGCTGCACTTTTAATGTGGTGGCTGGGAAATGAGCAGGGCATGTTGCCATTTGCTCTCCCCCCTCTCCCTCTTGACCTTCCTGACAGTTGATGAGCCGCCAGGCGCTCTCCTCCTGGCACCAGATTTGAGGGCTTTTTATAAGGCCACTTCTCTGAGACTCCCTGACACCAACTCCGTGCTGACACTTCAACTCAATTCTGACAGGTTACCTGGAGTTAAAGGGCTTGTCCCTCAAGCTGCCTTCACATGTAGACAGCAGGTCCCCAGCTGCCTGACTTCTGACTGATGAGCTATAAGCCAGGGAGAGGCCACACCCACTCCTCAGGTGCAGCGATTTGGTAGAATGACTCCCAGAGCTCAGAGAGACGTTTTTCTTAAAAGTTACTGATTTATGATGGAGGGCGTGAAGGAAGAGCCAGGAGAAGGGGTACAGTAGGGTTCGGGTGTACCCCTATGACGTGTGGATGTATTACCTAGACGACTCTGACGCTCTAAATCCCAGCATCCAGGAGCTTTTAAGGCACAATTGATCGTTAATTAAATTCCCAGCACCCCCTTTGGGGAAGGGGACTGGAAACCGCCAGCTTCTAATCAAGGTCTGGTCTTTCTGGCAACTGGCCCCATCCTGGAGCTATTTAGGGCTCATCAAGAATCCAGAATCACCTCATTAGAACAAGAGGTGACTTTATCCCTGCTGTCCCTCAGGAAATTCCAAGGGAGGATTCCGGAACTTTGTGGGAAGGGGATGTGGAAATGCACAGGAGGGCTGCCTGGACAAGAGGCACCCACACAGGCAGACCTTCAGGTCGGTTTCCCTCTCAGCGAGTGTTTTCTAGTGCATATTATCCTGAGCTCTGGCCAAGGACAAAAATTGCCTGTTCAGCACCCGGAGAAACCCAATCAGAGAAAACTTGGCAGGCAATTTCGATCACCACAGCCTGTGTTTCTCCGAGGGTCCCTGCTTTGGAACTTTCAGAACTGAAACTGTGTATGGGTGTTGGGAGGGAGAGAGAGAGAGCAATTACAGAAACAGAGTCTTTCACCACATGGCCCAAAATCAAGTTGGGAGATGTGTGCTTGAGGGTATTCCCAAGGAAGAACTTGGTACCAGAGAAAATGCTTCTCCTTAAATGGCTATGAATTTAATTTATGAACTAGGAACAAACAAAATGTCCTCAGAATAGCAAAGGAGCCAAATTCTCAGGTCACCAGAGAGAATTCTGAGGTCTCTAAAATTTAGGAAGGTTGGATATAAAAGAATTCCTTATGAAGAACGAGCTTAGTTAGCCTGAGCTAGGACATCTACCCTACCCTACCAGACAACCCTGGGTGCTTAAGTCTCTCTACCCCTTAGGCAGCAGGCTGGGCTCCCTCCGAAAAGTTCCTTTCCCTGAGAGATACTTCTCCCATAGACATGTGGAGAGGACTTGGGAATGAAGGCTTCTTGAGAGTCGCTGGGTAGATGTAACATTTTCCTTGTTATTGTTTCCAGATGGTACACTTAGCTGCATGTGTCCTAAAATGATATCTTCTTGATATGAAATGTGGGTGTTGGAGAGTCAGCTGTCCTTGAGGAGAAGATTAAAGAAAGAAATGCTGCTTTTCAAAGTCAAGTCTCTCCCATGAGTAAGACAAAAGCAAAAGCAATCAGAAGCTAATGTGGGGTCTGTCCAATAGAAACACAGTAGCCGCAGATACTGTTGAGCTTATAACCGAACCCAACGAACCAAATTTTAGGAGTTATTTATTTGGCTCAAAATCTCCAGTATTTTATAGTTTTAACATGTAGCAAATATAATTACTAAATACTTTACCTTGTTTTTCTTGTAACAAATCTTTATGCTTCATAATTCTTTTATCTAGTATAAATTCAAACCAGCGACATTCCAGGTTCTTAGTGATCTTGGCTAGCACACAGTTCATTGAGTACTTAATGGTTGTTGACACAGGACCAAGATAAAGGAAGCCTTCAGGTCTGGTTAAGTTGAAAGCCAGCCCATCCTTGGTTATGTGGGTGTGTGGGAGATGTCATCACTTAACTCCTCTGAGAAGTAGGCCTCATTGGTCGGTGTTGTCAGAAAGTAATATGGTTGATTACAAATGTAGGTGGGAGGATGTAGGTGGGGAGATGTAGGTGGGGGGACGTAGGTGGGGGGTGTGGGTGGGGGTTCTGGGCGGGGGATGTGGGCGGGAGATGTGGGCGGGGGATGTGGGCGGGGGGTGTGGGCGGGGGGTGTGGGCGGGGGGTGTGGGCG